>NC_139142.1:59458773-59865266 GCF_964270905.1 Leucopleurus acutus
CTTATATTGTTCAATCTACGTTTTGGTTGTGTATTTTGTTACTTGTAGCCAAAAAGAAGTCTCTTAGTAGAGACGAGGGGAAAGTTAGGTTATACAAAACACAATATGGGAATATTGAATTTCCTTTTTTTCTGTAGGGGGAGGGAAGACATTTAAAGGTTTACATTTAAAACAGTAAAACCATAAAGTGCTAAAGAAAAATATGAGGTTAGTTTTATGATCCTGTAGTAGAGAAAGCCTTTTCAAGACATGCAGAAAATCATAAAGGAAAATAGTAGAAAAAATAACATATCTTCAACAAATGGTACTGGGAAAACTGAATATCCACATGCAAAGAATAGAACTGGACCCTTACACCATACACAAAAATCAACTTAAAAGTGCATTTAAGACTTAAGACATGCAGAAAATCATAAAGGAAAATAGTAGAAAAAATAACATATCTTCAACAAATGGTACTGGGAAAACTGAATATCCACATGCAAAAGAATAGAACTGGACCCTTACACCATACACAAAATCAACTAAAAGTGCATTTAAGACTTAAGACCTGAAACTTTAAAACTCCAAGAAGAAAATAGGAGAAAAGCCTTTATAATATTGGTCTTAGCAATGATTTCTTGGATTTGACACCAAAAGAACAGGCAACAAAAGCAAAAATAGACAAGTAGGACTATGTCAAACTAAAAAGCTGCATAGCAAAGAAAACAATAGAGTGTAAAGGTAGCCTATGGAATGGGGAAAATAGTTGCAAACCATGTATCTGGTAAGGGGTTAATACCTAAATTACACAAGGAACTAAAACTCTAGCAAAAACCCCAAATAACCCAATTAAAAATGGACAAAGCACTGAAACAGACATTTCTCCAAAGAATACATACAGATGGCCAACAGGTATACGAAAAGATGCTCAGTATCATAACTAATGAGGGAAATGCAAATCAAAACCACCATTAGTTACCACACCACACCCACTAGGATAGCCATTAAAAAACAAACAAAAAAAACCCCCAAAACCCAGAAAATAAGTGTTGACAAGGATGGGAAGAAACTGGAACCCTTGTGCATTCTCAGTGGGAATGTAAAATGATATAGCCACTAGGGAAAAGAGTATAAAAATTAAAACTAGAACTACCGTATGATCCAGCAATCCCACTTGAGAGTATACAAAAGAATTGAAATCAGGATCTTGAAGGGTTATTTGCACTCCGATGTCCACTGCAGCATTATTAACAATAGCAAGAAGCGTAAACAACCTAAATGTCTGTTGTATAAGGATTTGCACTATTTGGTTGTGCTCACTGATGGCACTTGATTTGTACTGGCATGCAAGGAAATACTGTGCAGCCAGTAAAAAGGATGAAATAGATCTACATGTATTTGCTTACATGGAATGATGTTAATTGGTATTAAGAGAAAACAGTTTGTTACAGGACACTGCACATGCAATATATAAAATATACATTATGGGGACTTCCCTGGTGGTCCAGTGGTTAAGACTCCGTGCTCCCAATGCAGGGGGCACGGGTTCGATCCCGGATCAGGGCACTAAGGTCCCACATGCTGCAGTGAGGCCAAAATATATATATAAATATATAAAATATATAATATTTATATACATTATGAATATAAATATGATTGTGAGCATATCAAAAAGACTTGAAAGTTACAAGTAAATTGTGCATTAGATTATTTTAAAGTAATCCCATAATAAAGATATTTTTATTTGGGTATCCTTTTGTACAACTTTATATCTTAATTATAGCCATTAACAGCCCTAAGTGAATAATAAACTTGTGTTGAAGAGCAGATGTATGTTTCGAAAGTAAAAACTACACTGTACGAATGACAAACTATGAGGACAGCATTTATAAACTATTTAGTCAGTGGCCTATGCTAACCATAATGACATAGTTCAATCCCCTGTGTCTACCAGTCAAACCTCATTAAGGGAATTTAAGCCTCGAGATGTCATCAGAACCTGCCTTGGTCCATTTGGGCTGCTATAACAGAATACCACAGATTGGTCAGTTTATGAAACACAGAAATGTATTTCTCACAGTTCTGGAGGCTGGGAAGTCCAAGATCAAGGCGCCTGTAGATTTGTTGTCTGGTGAGGGCCTGCTTCTTGGTTCACAGCCAGATGTCTTTTGACTGTGTCCTCACTTCGCAGAACTGAACTAGCTAACTCTCTGAGGTCTCTTTACAAAGGCAGGAGGGCTCTGCCCTCATGACCGAATAATCACTTCCCAAAGGCTCTGCCTCCTAATACTATCACCTCGAGGGTTAGGATATGAACATATGCATTTTGGGGGGACACAAATATTTAGTCCACAGCAGAACCCAACATACAGTGACTAAAGGGAAACAAAATCCTAGAGCCAAGGTTACATGGTGAATTGTTTTCCGAGTCCTACTAGAATATAGCTGTAGGATGGGCGTTCAACTCAGGCCTGGGTAAGCACCAAACTGATTACAGAAACTGGGATTGGCACAAATTTTGGGGTCAGCAAAGTTAAGAAAGAAACTGGATAGAACCTACTGAAGTTTTTCAAAGTGCTCTTTGAAAAATGAGTACTGTGATCAGATACATTTTATTCATCCTCTTTTGTCAACTTTATTTAATGCACATGAATGGCATGTTACAAGTTCTGAAAAATCAATCAGCTTAATTTTGTTTAGTATTTGATTAAAGTACCATTGTTTTCAAGAAACACTAAAGTTCACATAAATAAATATTCTAAGGCATATTATTTAGGAAACATTATTTTTAAAAATCTGGTGGGAATTTGGTAATATGTATAAGAAAATATCATCTTAAAATGGACACAGGTCAACTTGATCTTTCTCAATAATTTCTAACACGTTTTTATATCTTTGTCCCCAGGTGGCAAAACTGATAACCTGAACCACTTTTCATCTAATTTGGCCTCTAACTGGCTTATTCTGCTAAGAGACACAGATGAAATAATCTTATTTTAAAAAGGAGAAATGAATACAACTTTAATAAAAGTATTACTGCAAGTTAATAAATGCGTAATGTCCTCTTGCCAAAAAGAAGTAATGAATCTTTTACATGAAAACAAATACAGGTGCAATCTAATTTACTTGGTCCATGCTCGCACAGACCTGATTAAACTACCATTTGGTAGCTATTATTTTCAAAATAACTACCTCTAAATTCTGTATTTAAAATGTGTAATTTCTCAATGAACTTAAAGTTTTCTACCTGTGATAAGAGCTGGAAAGATTTTCCTCTTCAATTTCTCATTAAAATCAGAAGATACTTTTAATTGTGAAAGGCTCGATAAACCCTAAAGCTACAGATAGCTACTATATTGGTAGTCTGCATATTTACGATTACATTAGTGGTTTCTAATATCTTTTATTTGTTTCTACATTCCTGAAAAATATCCTTATGCCAAGTTGAGTTACTAGAAAAATAAGTTCTCAGTTAAATATTAGATTCTACAGCTTGCTGGAAAATAGAGATGTTTCTGCATTCAAATAATTTCTTATACCACTGGTCTTCTGTACATGCAAAATTGCCTTCTTTTTTATGTTTCTAGTCCTCAGGAATGTTAATTCTTCTGTGTGAGTAGTGAACATGCTCAGCCACTAGCTATGGAAGAGTTATACATAAGTTAAAACAAATTGACACTTAACCTTTATTAAATCAGTCCCTAGCCCCACCCCCTAAAGATCAAATCAGCAAAGAATATGAGGCTATAACAAGGCTACTTGTGGTATTGGTTGGAGATCTAAACTCTTTATGGTAGACACTGCTGGCTGCCTACCCAATAGCCCCTCTCCCCTATTTTGTAACAGAACCATCTTTGGTAGGAGTGCTCACCTAAAAAATTACATTTTCCAGCTTTCTTTATAAGTAGAAAATGTCATAACTCTGGTAAGTGAAATATAAATTGAGGGCTTCTTGTAACACTTTTCTCCCCTGTTAGGACAACAAGAAGTGGTGGTACCTTTTTATCCTCCCTGGAACGTAGATTCGAAGTAAGAGATAAAGCAACCAGATCATGACTAAAAAGATGAAAGCTATACACTAACATTGATGAAGGAGAAATCTGGATGCAGCCTAGGATATTTAAGATATTGGACAGCTGCTGCACCAGCCCTGAATTTCTCAAACCAGAATCAGTTTATGAGAAACAAAAATAAATCCCTAATTTTTAAAACCTCACTTCAGTCAAGTTTCAAATGCAATATTAACTGATAGACTCATGACTTGCAACCCAACTCCTGGGAACTTACGGTCAAAGTAAGGAAAGAGTTATGTACGTACAGGTATTCACGGTAGTGTTTTCTATATTGAATTAACACTGAAAACAGATTAGATATCCAACAATGAGAGAATGTTTAAATTATGGTAAAATACAGCTTAGACTACTAGGCTACCATTTAAAAATCAGCTTTTTGAAGACATAATAGTAGAAAAGATTCAAATATAAAATTACATCTGTTCTTTCAAATAGCAGAAAAACTATTGGTTGCCTGATCAAGTTATTCCCAACCCCCTTTTCCTTTTCCATCTCCCATTAGAAAGACTGGAAAAGCTTATAATTTCATTTCCCCACTTTTCTTGGGGCTAGAGGTAATAATTTTATACACTCATGGCCAACAGGTGAACACAGATCGACTGTGGATATCTGGAGAAGGTTTTGCTTTTATGAGAAAAGGAAAAGATGCGGAAGGCTCTGCCTCCTTCCCCCCTTTTCCTGTCTTGAATACAGACACATTGCTTTGCACTGCAGTGGCCATCTTACCATGAGGGAAAAGCTAAAAGACCTTCAGAGACCTTGGTATCGTGGAGTCACTGAACCAACGCCAGCTCCTCTAGACTTCTTGTTATGAGAGAAAAATAAATCCCTATTTGAAAAATCATTGCTACTTGGATCTTCTGTTGCTTAAAGTAGGAAACATTCCTACCTGATATAGAAATAGGTAAATTGGGACTTCCATGGTGGCGCAGTGGTTAGGAATCCACTTGTCAATGTAGGAGACACGGGCTTGATCCCTGAACCGGAAAGATCCCACATGCCACGGAGCAACTAAGCCCATGTGCCACAACTACTAAGCCTGTGCTCTAGAGCCTGCGGTCCACAACTACTGAAGCACGCTCACCCTACAGCCCGTGCGCTGCAACTACTGAGCCCACATGCCGCAACTACTAAAGCCTGCGCACTCTAGGGCCCACGTGCCTCAACTACTGAGCCTGTGTGCTGCAACTACTGAAGCCGTGCATCTAGAGCCCGTGCTCCGCAACAAGAGAAGCCATTGCAATGAGAAGCCTGGGCACCACAGCGAAGAGTAGCCCCTGCTCGCCGCAACTAGAGAAAGCCTGCACGCAACAATGAAAACCCAACACAGCCAAAAAAAAAAAAAAAGAAAGGAATAGATAAATTGTAAGTGATATGAATAAAAGATGTGACAGGAAAATTAAAACAGTCAACCTTTTAGGGTACTACTGAAAATTATTTGTAAAGAAAAAGTTTTGTTTATACAAGAAAACATTTAGGGGCTTCCCTGGTGGTGCAGTGGTTAAGAATCTGCCTGCCTATGCAGGGGACACGGGTTCAAGCCCTGGTCCGGGAAGATCCCACATACAGTGGAGCAACTAAGCCCATGCGCCACAACTACTTAGCCCACGCTCTAGAGCCCGCGAGCCACAACTACTGAAGCCTGCGCGCCTAGAGCCTGTGCTCCACAACAGAAGAAGCCACTGCAATGAGAAGCCTGCGCACCACAATGAAGAGCAGCTCCCGCTCGCCGCAACTAGAGAAAGCCCACGCGCAGCAATGAAGACCCAACGCAGCCAAAAATAAACAAAAAATTTATATATAAAAAAAAGAAAGCATTCAAAAATAAAAGTATAGAGCTTAAAGGGAAAATGTTAGACTAATTTTGTTGCTGACTATGAATACACGTGCCATATAATCTAGATTATCTTAATTCTAATACTAAGGACATTTATCCATTGTCTTTTGTTTTGTTAAATAGTCAAACAAAATTTAGCAACCAAAACACATTTTCAATAAAATTTTATATGTGTATATGTGAATAAACAATGAAACAGCACCAACGACCTCTGTACAATTTCGTCATACAGTTTCTGTGCAGGATGCTTCACCAATAAATCATTCAATTTGTTTTAAAAGCATGTGATTACAGAAAACTATTTAAACTGTTCAGCAAAAACTGGGTAACATCTTTCAAAGATACCTCAGATACTCATACCAACACAATCTATCTTCTGAATATCAACTTGAGTTGCACAGGTTAAGATGAAGACGCTTCACATAGTGCTGAAGATGTGATGCAATCTGTACTTGAACTGGCATTGCACTTCCTCAGACTTGGGCTGCCTTCATTACAAATATCTTCTATCCCTGAGAGATCAGCTATTATCAGGATGGCTCATCAGCTAAGTCACGTTGGTCAAAGTACCTGGTGAAAAAAAGAATTTACACAGCAAAGGAAACGATAAGCAAAACAAAAAACCTATGGACTGGGAGAAAATATTTGCAAATGATACGACCAACAAGGGTTTAATTTCCAAAACATACGAACAGCTCATACAAGTCAATAACAAAAAAACAAACAACCCAATCAAAAAATGAGCAGAAAACCTATATAGACATTTCTCCAAAGAATACATACTGATGGCCAAGACACATGAAAAGATGCTCAACATTGTTAATTATTAGAGAAATGCAAATCACAACTACAATGTGGTATCACCTCACACCGATCAGAATAACCATCATCAAAAAGTCTACAAATAACAAATGCTGGAGAGGGTGTGGAGAAAAGGGAACCCTCCTTCAGTGTTGGTGGGAATGTAAATTGGTGCAGCCACTACGGAAAACAGTATGGAGGTTTCTTAAAAAACTAAAAATAGAATTACCATATGATCTAGCAATCCTGCTCCTGGGCACATATCCAGAGAAAACTCTAATTTGAAAAGATACACACACCCCAGTGTTCATAGCAGCACTATTTACAATAACCAAGACATGGAAGCAAGCTAAATGTCTATCAACAGATGAATGGATAAAGAAGATGTCGTGTACACACACACACACACACACACACACAAATGGAATATTAGCCATAAAAAAGAATGAAATATTGCCATTCGCAGCAACGTGGATGTACCTAGAGATCATCATACTAGGTGAAGTCAGACAGAGAAAGACAAATACCGTATTATATCACTTATATGTGGAATCTAAAAAATGATACAGGGCTTCCCTGGTGGCGCAGTGGTTAAGAATCCATCTGCCAATGCAGGGGACACGGGTTTGAGCCCTGGTCCGGGAAGATCCCACATGACGCAGAGCAACTAAGCCCATGCGCCACAGCTACTGAGCCTGTGCTCTAGAGCCCATGAGCCACAACTACTGAAGCCCATGCACCTACAGCCCATGCTCTGCAACAAGAGAAGCCACTGCAATGAGAAGCCTGCGCACCGCAACGAAGAGTAGTCCCCGCTTGCCGCAACTAGAGAAAAGCCCGTGCACAGCAATGAAGACCCAACGCAGCCAAAAATAATTAATTAATTAATTAATTATAAAAATAAAAAAAAGATACAAATGAACTTATTTACAAAACAGAAACAGACTCACAAATATAGAAAACAAACATAGCTACCAAAGAGGAAAGGCGAGGGAGAATAAACTAGGAGTTTGGGATTAGCAGATACCAACTACTATATACAAAATAGATAAACAAGGTCCTACTGTATAGCACTGTGAACTATATTCAATATCCTGTAATAAACTATAGGGGAAAAAATCTGAAAAAGAATATATATATGGATAACTGAATCATGCTGTTGTACACCAGAAACTAACACAACATTGTAAATCAACTATACTCCAATTAAAAAAAATTTAATGTATACTTAAAAATATTAACTGCAGCACTACTTGTAATAGCAAAAGACCACAAACAACCCAAATATTCATCAATAAATGGACTGACTGAATGAACTACGATACATCTACACAGTGGAAGACTATGAGGCTTTTATAAAAAAAAAAAAAAATGAGGGAACTATCTGCACTGCTACCATGTGATCTCCAGGATCTATTAAGTGAAGAAACAAGGTACAGAATGGAATGCTTAGTATGTTATGTTTCGTAAGCATGTGCAGAAATGCAGATATATTTATATATATTTGCTTATATTTTTTCAAAGAACAGTGAATGGAAGGATAAATCAAAAATTAACAATAAAATGGATAACTACAAAAGGGAGAAAAGATGCTACAGAGGATAAAGGTGGATTCTAAAATGCTCCAAAATGTACCTTGAATTATAATTTTAACTTTGGAACAATGTAAATATTTTATGAAATTATAAAAGATTAAATAAAAACAGAAAATGACCAAATGAACCTTCTCCTATACTAGGTTGGTGGCATAATCACACAGAGGAGAATAATTTCAAGTGATCTTAAACATGATGTTCTGATATCCCTAGTGAGACATACCAGTGACAAAGAGAACTGCAAAGAATTTTTTAAATGTACAGAGTGAAGTCAGAAAAACAAATATCATATATTGATGCATATATGATCTTATTTACAAAGCAGAAATAGAGACACAGACGTAGAGAACAAACGTATGGATACCAAGGGGGAAAGTGGGGTGGGATGAACTGGGAGACTGGGATTCATATATATACACTATTGATACTATGTATAAAATAGATAACTAATGAGAACCTACTGTATAGCACAGGGGACTCTACTCAGTGCGTGCTCTGTGGTGACCTAAATGGAAAGGAAATCCAAAAAAAGAGGGGATATATATATATATATATATTATATATATATATATATACATACATATAGCCGATTCACTTTGCTGTACAATAGAAACTAACACAACATTGTAAAGCAACCAAGAAAAAAAGAATTCTTAAACTGATTTCAATAGTTTTATTATCAGCAATATTGTTAGTATTATTCTGAAACTATTATGTGAATATTACAGGATAAAGCCAAAAATTATGTTAATATTATTAGAAACCAGAATTTTGAGCACAGAAGAACAGAAATAAAACATTAAATAAAAATCAAGTAGACGAGCGTCCCACCGGCCAAAATGGCGGCGGCCGTTGGCGCGGGGTCAGGCTTGTAGTTCCGTAGCTCCGTTGCTCTACTCCTTCCGTTGCAAAATGTGAAAGGAGAAGCGGCTGGTGGAGGGCGTCCTACGCAATGAGTCGGCGAAGGAAATATGGGGACAGCCCTGGCCTGAAGAACACGCCGCGCAAAGCGGCGGCGACTGAGGAATGCAGCTCGGTGGTCGAAACGGGGAAGAGGCGGCTGAGGTCGGCCCGCGGTTCAGGGCCCTGTGGGGCTGGAGAGAGGCCTCCCCGGCCTCTGCCGCAGCAAGAGCAGCCGCCAGTAGCCGCTTCGTGCAGTAAAAGTAACCCCGAGGAAATGTATGAAACACCAAAGAGAATGCTGCAAATGGATTTATTGTCATCTGCCTTCAGTTCTCCTGATGATCCAGATGGACAGAATGATATCTTTTGGGATCAGAATTCTCCAATGACGAAACAGTAAAGGAAGAAAAAAGCGGATTTACACTACAGATAGTGATGAAATCTCACATATTGTTAATCGCATTGCTCCTCAGGATGAGAAACCAACAACAGACTCCATGCTGGGCGTGTGGATTGGTGCAACTGCTATTCCTTGCACTCCTAGTGTAGCAAAAGGAAAAATCAAGAGCAAAACTCAGCTGCACAAAGTTAAAATCACAAAATCAGGAGGAGGAACTTATGAAATTGGCTAAGCAATTTGATAAAAATATGGAAGAGCTAGATGTGATTCAAGAGCAAAACAAGAGAAATCATGATCTTATCCAGATGATTTCAGAAGCAGAGACTTTAAATAATTACAGAGATAATGTACAGATGCAGTTACTACATGATACAGTTCCTGAAATAGATAATGCTGTGATAAAGAAGCCAGTGAAAGAAAACAGGATATTTGTGGTAAATGATCAAAATAGCAGTCAGAAGCCATTTGACCAAAATGCTGAAGCAACCTTTATCGCCATTTTTGATGGTTCTACTCAGAAATGTAGTGGACAGTTAAGCCAAGATCTGTCAGATGCTTTCTTGAGCACCAGTAGTACTACCTTTGGAAAGAAAAACGCTTTGAAAGAGGAGAACATCATTACTAATGAAACTCTGGTCACTGAAAAACTACCAAATAAAACCCAAGGATCACTTTCTCATCAAGTAGATAATCCTGGAATGACAAAATCATATGTGACTTCCTGTACTAAGGAACCAGGAGCTTTTAATAAGCACAGTGATACATTTACTACCAGTGATTTTGAGGATGATTGGGAAAACTTACTAAGTAATGAACCTTTTGTTATGCAAAATATTGAAATGTCTGAACTTTCCGCTGCCCCTGAAACAGCCCAGATTACTGATCAAAAGGAAATTTGTACCTTTAACAGTAAAAATGGTAAAAGTAAGTCAGGAATGAATACAAGTCTAGATACCAGGTTAAGGGATTCAAAAATTTTACAAGATCTTCCTTCAAAGACATGGAACAGTGAATTAACAGATGCTGCAAAATACAGATTTTCACCAAAGCCGAATGATAAACCAAATAAATTATCATCCACTGGAAATAAAATGAAATTGGAGAAATCTTTTAATACAATTGTTGTTCAAGACAAAATTCAAGACTGCAGTTGCATCTAATCTGGCAAAAGTAAATGAAGATACTCATATTAAATTTACTTCTAATGTAAATGCTTCTGAAAAAAAGTCTACTTTGAACCCAGGATGTTCTAATGAACAAAAAAATAAGTCCATTTTTAATCAGTCTTTGAAGGCACCTGCTAATGTCGAGCCTTTAGGCTCTGCAACTTTGGGCAATAAAACCAGTGTTTGTAACCCAAATCAGACTAATGTATCAAAGCTTCGTTCTTTCTTTGATGATTGGAATGATACATCATTTACCAATGAAATTGTTAAAGCCTGTCATCACTTAGAGAATACCTGGGAAGCAGATGATGTAGATGATGATTTATTATACCAAGCATGTGATGATATTGAAAGACTAACTCAGGAGCAAGACATTAGAGTGGATAGCAAGACATCAGAAAGTGTATTTGGGATCAATAATAGTTCTAAACACGGAGCCAAAAATGTGTTTACTACACCTAAACAAGGAAGTCAGTTGGTGCAATCAAAGCATTTGAATCTGAACAGCGTTTCAGTGCAAACATCTTCATTGACAGATAGCTTACAAATAAATAAATCAACGAAGATGGAGAAAAGGGAAATTTGTGGAAATTCTCCGGGGTTTTTAGGTGCCACGACAAATTTGACTATATATTCTAAGAACTCAAATTGTCAGATCAATAATCTGCATGTCTCTTGGAATAACACTGATGTTCCAAAACAAGTGAATAGTTCCAAATCGGTTCTTACAGGAAGTTCAAGTTTGAATGTGAGTTCAGATCATATGAGTACAGAAATTGCTGCTAATAAGAAGAAATTGAGTACTCCACATCTATCGCATAGCACCGTAACAGATGAAGCTCAGAGTGACCTTAACAGAGCAGCGAGATTTTCTAAGTACATGTTTACAAAGATAAAAAATTCTCAGATTCTTTCTCAGTTTAATAACAATTGTATAACAGGAAGTATCTCTGGTACCAAAATCACACAGGGTTTGCAGAAAAATAAAACTGTCAACCCATTATGTGGGAAGGCTGTTCAACAGCAGTCTTTGGGGAAATTTTCTGAATCTTTGAAACAAACTTCAAAAGAGGAAGAAGAGAAAAATAGAAAGTATTCTCCTGAAGAAATTCAGAGAAAAAGACAAGAAGCGCTGGTTCGAAGAATGGCCAAAGCACAGGCATCATCTGTAAAGAAAGACAGCTCCCACTTAACTTGATTTCTTTAATGAAATGTTACTTGGGAGGTAACAAAGGCAGTTGATAACTATCTATGATAGGAAATATTTTTTCTTGATTTCTCTATGAGAAATTTAATGCTGAGTTATAAAGCATGGACTTCTACTTTATTTAATAAATCAGTGTTTACAATGGTCAGTGAAACCTTTCCTTGGAGATGTATGTGAAAGTAATTGCATGTAAGTTTTGGAAATTCAGGAAAGTTAGCAATTATGTAGTAGAATCATACAGAGTAAAGTAGTTTTATTTTTAAATACTGTGATTGCAGAGGATCATCAAAAAATAGATAATCCACTTAACTCTTACTGTAATAAATCTTTTCCTAATACAAAGCTTCAACTTACTAATAGAGATTATTTCTTTATAGCTTTTTTTCAATAACTGTTCCTTAAGGTTTTTATACATTTCTGAATTTTAATTAATACTTCCATATTCTTAGGAACATGATTGGTAGGAAATAAAGGACTTCATAAGAAAACTACTATTTTCAATTCCTAGTTTGTAATAGATGTGAATTTAAAATTTTCTAAAATGTAATACATTTTGGAAACTTCCCACCATTTTTAGGGAAAATGCTGATTTAAGAAGTTTAGTTTTGAAAGAAGAATGTGGATTAGCTATATAAGTAGTGTACCATCAGTAACATTTGGAACTGTCAGAAACTTTAGATATCATCTGGTCCAGCTTCTTCACTGTATAGGTGAGAAATGAATACTGTTATTCCCAAAGTCAGAAGGCAAGTTGGAGCTGTGCTAGGATTAGAATGATTTCTTTCATTCTAGTGGATACTTAGGCAAATGGTACCATTTGCGTCAGAGTATTAATTAGTACATAAAATAACTTGTGGGCACATTAATTATTTTATAGTGTAAAACTTAAAAAAAGTAACTAAAATACATTAAGCGACTGATAATAATGCTTATTGTTTCTTGTATTAAAGAATTAACCATTCCAGGATATAAAAAATGAGAATCTTTTTCAATTTTCCTATAACTATGTAATTTTCCCTTGATTAATTTACTGACTTTGCTAATTTGTTCTTCTCTGTTACTCTCTTTTTAATTTTGCTTGTTTGGAATTTGCGAAGCCAGAAGTAAAAATCTTAGCTGAGGGCATAAGGACGGTAAGAATACTTTATTTATCCCAAATGGCTTTAGGATACCTGACGAGAGTTATAAATGTGAAACACCTATGAGGATGTTCACCACTATTCAGGTATCTTAGAGCTATGATAATATCAAAGTAATTAAATGCATTTTAAGGTATTGCTCTAAAGAGATACATAATTTTGAAAATTGTATTTTCATATATACAGTGGAGTAACATATTCTAGGTAATGTTTATTATTTGCCTAAGAATATATAAAAAAGTATCTAAATAAATATAGGTAGTTTTTCTGTGTAAGAAAATGAAGAGCTGAGAATCTTTATCTTTTTCTAAAATGGCTTCACTGTGTTCTTACTACTCTTTGGATATCTCTACTTTTGCTTAAGCTCCCCCCTGCCTACCACTTGATTTCTCTAGAATGCCTTTAGCCTATTGTGTCCAATCATAAGACTCAGCCCAATAAATTTCAGTTGCTTTGAAAAAAAAAAAAAAAATCAAGTAGTTGGGCTTCCCTGGTGGTGCAGTGGTTCAGAGTCCGCCTGCCAACACTGAGAGGCCTGCGTACCACAAAAAAAAAATATCAAGTAGTCTTAACTTAGAACTGAAATATTAATTTGAACTCATGATTTTATTTTTCTCTTTCTAAAAACTACATAACTTCCTAGCTCTGTTCAGTGAAAAGGTCTAAATGCAATGACCAAACGAATAACAACTAGCTTCCCTAATGTCCAAATTGTGGACTCTAGACACCATTTTCTACTTTAAAACAGGAAACAGCACTCCCAGGAGAAAAGAAAAGACTGATTCCAGATCTGGAGCCAAGTGTCCAAGATACATCTGAGTCATTTTGGCATACTAGAAAGGAAGAAAGCCGTAAAATAAAAAAGACCACTAAGGTTATATAACAAAAAGCATAGGAATTGATCTGAGGGGCTCCCACTGTCCAAAGATGGAAAAATTTGAGCATCAAAAAGAATATTGACTGCAATATCCCTTTACCTGAATGTGATGGTCAACTTTATCACCACTAAAAGTGGGACAACTAGACATTATATGCTTCCTGATGTGACACGATAGCACACATACAGTCTTGTCAAACAAACAAACATACACATTACATATAATCAAGCCTCTAGACCTACCTACCAGTATGGAGGATAGATGAACCATTAAATACCATCATGAAGTTAGCTGTCAAAACGAAAATGTGGGAAATTTTACAAGTCAAAGGACCTGGTTTCTTCAACAAGAAAATGGCAAGAAAAACCCAAGAGGTTGATGGGGATACTTAAGAGACATATTAGACAAATGTAATGAGTGCATCTCACTTGGATCCTGATTTGAACAATTCGAATGTAAAAAGACATTCTTGGGACAATTAGGGAACATGAAACATGGACTGGACATCAGACGATACTATGGAGTTATTCTGAAATTTATTAGTTATTCAATAAATTTGTGATACAAATACTACAGTCATGTGTTTTAAAAGCCCTTATCAGTTAGATACACTAAAACAGAAGAAATGACATGTCCGAGATTTGTTTAAAATACAATCACAAAACAGTTGAAGCTGGGTTATGGATTTATCTTGGGGGTTTACTCTACAACATTTTTATGGTTTAAACAACTCCATAATAAGAAGCTTTAAAAAATAATTACCATTGGTAAAACAATTAAGGCAGCTAACAGTTACTGGATCCTTTTTGAATGGGATCCCACTCATGTAACGAGGTATTTCCATGAATTAGCAGTTCTTGCCTTAAAGATACCCAAACAAACAAAACCAACAATAAAAAACCCTCTTGGGTTTTCTGTCATAACAATGACAGATACTTACATTGAAGCTGTTACTGCAAAGAGTCGAGGCCTATGTTATCTTTTTTCCAAGCTTGCTATAACCTTCTATAAGTTTTCCTAAGTGAAGTCTATAGAACTGTCCTAGAACTTTGTCCTAGAACTTTCCTGTCCTAGAACTTTTTTCCATTTTTACCTAACTTTCTGAGGGGAAAAAAAAAAAAATCATGACCCAATACACTTGGACATTTCTTCTCTCATAATTGCATATTATAAAATATCAGTCAGATGATATATTTAAGTTTCTGGTTCCATTAAGTACTAGCTTACTGAACCATCAATTATCAATACTTAATCTTTATGAACTGGTGTCCTCATCTGTAAAGGAAAAAAAACCCTGAGTTGTTTTAAGAATTAGAGATACAGTATATTTGCGCCTAGGGCAACACTGTATCCTCTCATTTAATCCTTACTAAATGAGAGTAAGTATTTACTAAGTATAATAGTAAATTATACCTACCTCAGGTGAGGTAGGTATTAATTTTGTTTGTGATCAGCATAGTTAAGGGCTTAGTTCTGGAGTTTGGATCTTAGCTCTGCCATTTACTAGTTCTGTGATGGTAAGAAAGTAATTTAACCTCCCTCTGTCATGGTTTCCTCATCTGTAAACTGATAATAGTACCTACCTTCTAAGGATTAAATGAGTTCCTATTCTGAAGCACTAAGAAAAATGCCTGGCACAAATTGCCAAGTAAGTGTTATTTATCATCATTAGCATAATTACTGTAGATAAAGAAATTACATGCTGAATGTGTGTACACTCTAAAAAAAGTATCTTGTCTGGGGGAGGGAAAAATGAACACAGGATTACTTACCCTCCCAATATTAAAAATACTATAAAGCTTTGAAAAGTTATTGGCATTGGAATAAAAACACTGACCAATGAAGAAAAATATAAAGTCCAGAAAGAGACCTAAAATAAACATGTGTGTGTATATACACACACACACACACAAGAATTTAGAATATGAAGACATTTTCAAATAAATTCCAGGTGAAATTTTAATGTAAGCAATAAAATCAAATGTATACTAAATAAAAACATGCCCTGACTGAAAATGAACAAAGGACAGTAGCAATTAAAAAAAACTGCAATCAAACATATTCTACCCTTACTGATAATCATACAAAAGCAAATAAAATAATTTGTATCTTTTTATTATCAGAATGGAAATATTTATATCAACTGAAAACGCCCAGTGCTGAATAGGAAACGGGCACTCTCATTGACACCTAGTGGGAACAGAGTGGTATGATCTTTCTGGAAGGCAAACTGGCAATAAATATATCAGTTTTAGAAGTACATGCAAGCCCTTGGGACTTCCCTGGTGGCACAGTGGTTAAAAATCTGCCTGCCAATGCAGGGCACACGGGTTCGAGCTCTGGTCTTGGAGGATCCCACATGCGGTGGACCAACTAGGCCCATGTGCCACAACTACTGAGCCTGCGCTCTAGAGCCCGCAAGCGACAACAACTGAGCCCGTGTGCCACAACTACTGAAGCCCGTGCGCCTAGAGCCCACGCTCCACAACAAAGAGTAGCCCCCCCTTGCCGCAACTAGAGAAAGCCCTTGCGCAGCAATGAAGACCCAACACAGCCAAAAATAAATAAATAAATAAAAATTAAAAAAAAAAAAAAAGAAGTACATGCAAGCCCTTTAACTTATTTCTAGGAATTTATCCTTTGGAAAATATAGAGCTGTATGTACAAGGATCTTCAATGCAGCATTATTTATAGAAAAAAACTAGAAATAAAGGGAATTGTGATAACACAATACTGTTTCCTTATACCTCAACTTCCTCATTGTAAAATGGAAACAATACTCTCTACCACCATTAATAATGCTATCATAAAGCAAGAAGCCAAGGATTACTTACCTGCTAACCAAGCAGATTAACAAATTCAAAGCAGGAACCCTCTCATCATCTTTGCTGTCCTAAAAAAAAGAAAGAGAAAAAGTTTAAAATGTAGTCTGTTATCCCTTAATATTTTTGAAACAAGTTTCAAGATGGAAAACATGAGCATTTTATTACAGGATAGAAATAATCACAGGGAAATAGAAAATGTCAAAGAAAAAGGAGAAACTATAGAGTTAATGATTCCTTGGGAAACATCTAAGATCATCCTTTAAAGAAAGGTCCTGAATAGGTTCCAAAAAGAAATAAGAGTTGAGGTCTCTAAGGAGGATAACTTGGGAGAGATCTTCTTCCTGGTTCCAAGTAAAGGAGCAAAAAAACCCTGTGTCCTAACTGGGCACGAAGGGAAAAAAATTATATAAAAATACTTCAAAGAAAATATTCCAGATCAGAGTTCTCAATTACGATGGAAGTAGTTCGTGAACTATACATTTTATAAAGTTCACTTTAAATATCTGTTAAAATGACAGACCTAAGACACATGGAAGGTAGTCTTACAGAGTATGAAATTTATTTTTATACATTTCAAGGAACAGTCACAATAACTCACTGAGTAATGTTATAACAGACATGTCATACATTATTCAAACTTGGGACACACTTCAATGATGTCAGCATATTCAATTCCTTTATGTGCCAAGAACTTAACAATATGAATAAGACATACTTCCTGCTGATAGCACAGAAGAGGAAATATCCATATCAGCTTTAATTAAAGGAAAAATGTGTTAAGTGTCATAAAAAAGATACAAAGCATACTGGAAAAACAGATCACTGAAGAGATTATTTTTAATTGTGAGGATTAGGGAAAGTATCACAGAAAGTGACAGGATATGAGCCAGACTGTGAAAAGTAAATGGTATATAGATGCAGATTAGAAGAGAGTGAAAAGGCACTTCTGGAGAGGGAATAAAGTCTAGGAACACAGCTTATGGAATATTTAATGAGTGACAAGTACATTTTGCTCAGAGTACAGGCTATATAAGTTAGTTTGTGCCATATCATGGATATTTAATGAAAATATTTTGGAGTAGTCAATGAAGAACAAGTATACATTTTGTGGAGGAGTAAAGAGGAATAAAAAAAATCAAAAGTGAACTTAGTCTGGCATCAAATTAGTTTATATTGTAATGCTGCAGGTATGAGTTAGAGGAAGGGTCTGATTGGAGAAATTCAAAACAATTATTATGCCAGACTGTTAGTTGACCACTCTGGCTTCTTGACTCCCCTTATTATTTAGCAAATGAATCTCATTTTTAGCTGGGCACACTGTCACCCAACTAAAGTAAACATTTCCCATAGTTCCTTATGGCCATGTGACTAAATTCTGGCCAATGAGCTATTTTGGCCAGATGTGTTTGTAGAACCTCTGGGAAGGCTCTTTGGAGGGGATGACCTTCTGCTCTTCTTTCCAGCTTCCTCTAGTGAAATAAAATGGCTGAAGCTCCAGCAGCCATCCTGGATTATGAGGTGAGCTTGAGGATGGAAGCCACATGTGGCAGAACTCAAAGGCCTGGGTCGCTGCCACCTTAGATCTAACCTGCCTACCTTCAGACTCCCTTTGTCTGAGAAAAGCACTTACATTTTATTTAAGCTACTGTTATTTTGGACTCTTCTATTATGTAACTAAATCTAATCCTGACTAATCAAATATTCCATGTTTTCCTGTTTCATTGAAATCGTTCTTTACCACCACATAAATCGGTGAGTGCTTCTGATTTGAAATATTAAGTTTGAACTTACCACTAAAAGCCTCACTTCAGAGCACCTTCTTGCAAGCTGCCGAATCAGTGAATGAGCCTCCGGTAATAAAGGTTTTTCAAGACAAGCCAATAAAGCATAAAGCCATCTTCCCTATATAGAATTTTAAAAAGTAATAAGTAAGCAAACTGCACCATAAATTTAACTTATAATCACTGAATTGTACCTCAGAAAGGTCATATCAAATTATGTTTCCACCAGCAGTATATATGACTGAGTTTATTCTGAGCAACACATCACTTTAGGGGAAACCTGAAGAATATTAGAACAAAGTTTAAATAGCAATTTGTGTAACACACTAAGTTAGCTCCTCAAGCAACCCTAAATCAATAAGACTTTTTCTTAAACAAAAAGATTCACATCTGGGGGTGGGTGGGATAAATTGGAAGATTGGGATTGACATATATATATATATATATATATATATATATATATACTATTGATACTATGTATAAAACAGATAATGAGAACCTACTGTATAGCACAGGGAACTCTACTCAATGCTCTGTGGTGACGTAAATGGGAAGGAAATCCAAAAAACTAACACAATATTGTAAAGCAACGATACTCCAATAAAAATTAATAATAAAAAAAAAACATTAAAAAAAAAGATTCAAATCCAGGTTTCTTTTATAAAGAGTGAGTGGGACTCTCTTCTACACGAAAAAAGCTGGTATACATTTAAACTTGACTTAAACTTTCTGGGATAAATTTACAATATAAAGCTGGCATTCAGGTATTCAAATGGCCTCTACACTTAGAAGGTGCTTAAATCTCTACTGATTGTCTAAGATGTATCTATACTGAAAGATTCCTTTTCTCAAAGTCAGTGAGCACACTGTGACAATACTAAAAAATAAAAGCAAAACTAAATAGCTGAAAACCTTCTTTAATAACATCACACTTAGTTGGCAAAATAAGGTGGTATTTCTCAAAAAATATTAGACAAGTAATCCCAAGAAATAATTAAAAGGTCCCTTTTTCTTTTTGCTAGTTTATGATAAGCAAACTTCCTGTGACACAAGGTTTTTTTTTCAACATTGGTATTCTCAGTACTAGAGTTCTAATGGTATGGTTACTTAGAGGAATTGAACACTGTTGATTTAAAAGACAGATTACTCAAAATAAAACTCAAAGGATTAATCAGGTTAAAATTTAGTAAATCAGCTATCACTGGTTCAGAAACACTTTAATGGTTCCTTTGGCAAATATAGCCACACTTTTCGGTAATACATTTTCATTAAATTAACAGGAAAAGCCAAAATTATCATCTCTTGAGTGGGTAATCTTTAAAAGCTAAAAAAAAAAGTTCCAAAAATCTTACAATAGAGTTAAAAAAATAAAGACTAAAGGAAGAGAAGGAAAATACGTCAGATAAATAATACTGCTAAAAGGTCGCCGCTATCAGACAGGAAGAACTGATATAGAATTTAAAGCTCAATATCTAGATTCCAATGAAAAAGTAGCCTAAGAATATGAACCAAGTTATCTATTGAAGATGTAGCTAATATATAAACCCATGGAAAAAGTTTTGCGTCACTGATAACAAAAGAAACATAAATTAGATTTACTTTGAAGTACTACTATATATTTACTAAATTTGAAAAACCAAAACAAATTATAAAGTGATAGCTTGAACCATATGGAATTGTTGAAAATCAAATGTTTTTAACCTACAAAAAGGGCAATATCATAAGGTTCAACTTAAAGTAGGGTTGTAGGGAAGAGAAATTTAAGAATCCATTGCTGATGTCATTATATACGGGTTCAATTCTTCTGTAAAGCAAGCAGGATGTAACAAAAGCTTACAAAACCTTGATCCAATAATTCTATTCTAGAAATATCCTGAGAAATAATAAAAAAGAAAATCAGTACAAATGTTTATAATTTAGTCATGATTGTAAAATATAAGGAAGAATCCAAATGGTCAATAATGAGAATCAAAGTAAACCACGGACATTTAGACAACGGCGATTATGTGAATTACATTATCATATAGAAATATATATGTGAAATGTGAGCTAAAAAACCAGAATATATACATTAGTAACAACTATGTAAAAGACATGTCTGACCACTCAATCGAAACAGTGATTTAAGCATGGATTTTTTTCCCCTTCAAAATTACACGTTATATGGTAGAGATTTAAAAGAATGAAAATATAAAAATAAAAAATGAAAATCCAGTGATAAAGAATATAATCATTACACTTATGGAAGAGACTTATCTAAGCCACCTGGCTGAATAGCAGGCTGGGAAACTTATACACTGTACTGTAATGTTGCTTTATCTGTCTCTCCCAGCAGACTATAAGCTTCTGGAGGGCAAAGATTATATCATCTATTTTGACAGGAAGTTTTGGAGCCTCAGATACACTCTTTTGCAAATATCCTCAATTGTGAAAAATATTTGTTTTTTAAATTATAACTCCAAAGGATAATAAAATTTCTTATTAGAGGATTAAGTGGGTAATTCATTTATATAATGTCTACCAAATTTACCCAATTTTGAAGGTGAAAAGTAAGCTGTGAGTGTAAAGCAATAAAATAGAGGGGTAATACAGCACAGTTGTTGAGAGTATAGCCTGACTGCCAGGGCATGAGTCTCAGTTCTGCCAGTTATAATCGGTGTGACCTCAAGCAAGTTACTGAATTCCCATGTGCTCCAGTTTCCTCATCTGTAAAATGGAAATAACAGCTCATAGGTTATCAAAGGATTCAAGGAGTTATTATATATAAAATCCTTAGAACAATGCCTGGCACATATATTTGCCATTACTGGTATTTCTGATATGCTTTTGTGAACTGGATTTCAAAGCCATTTTAGAAAATGCATTTCAAAGTTCTTTAGGTCAGTGCTATTTGAAATGGGGTCTGCAGACTGGCCAGTGTGTTTGTTACTGATCTGTGACAAGATAAGCAGCTTCTCCCAGGATATAAATCAACTATTTAGTTGACTTTTTTTCCCCAATGCAAGACTATCTCAATGAATGAAGTAGTATGTTGATTTACATTCTAGTGTAATTTCCTTATTTTACTGCAAACAACCATTGCTTGCATTACACATATAGTTGTATGTATATGACATATATATAAATAATGTAAAGCCATATCTTATATATAAGTATATAAATTTTGTCTGCATTATGAAAAGAAAAAGATGCAGTACTACCAATTCTGGAGTAAAGTCTCTTTCT
Organism: Leucopleurus acutus; assembly: GCF_964270905.1. Lineage (NCBI taxonomy): Eukaryota > Metazoa > Chordata > Mammalia > Artiodactyla > Delphinidae > Leucopleurus > Leucopleurus acutus. The sequence continues at coordinate 59,480,586 of NC_139142.1, forward strand.
CCAAACCAATTACTCAGATATTCCAAGACGCTAGTTACTGTTGCCTAAAAAGGAGGGCGGGGGGAAGAGATGAAAGAACAGCATTAGTAATACAACACTAACAAGTTCAACCTGAGTTTCATTAAGTTCAGTTAGAAAGCAACTCTTATGTTTAAAATGGCCTCATTCTTTAGGCTTCCAGAGAAACCTGTGACTCTATTTAGTAATTTGATTAGATGGCACACTCAGTGAGAAGAGGCTTTGTAGACAAATATTCTTATATACTTTCAATTATCAATACCTTGGTTTAAATCCTAGGATTTAGTTTGTAACTACTAATTTAGTTCGGAACTACTTAAAAAAAAAATTCCACATACTCTTAAAAAAAAAAACCTTTGCATAAATACCTTCAGCTTAATTTCATTAAAGCAGAGTACAACTCTAAAGACAAAGTTAGCTAGAGAAAGATCAGTTTTAAGCTATATAGATAGAATTATCAAACTGTTGAAAATATTCACGGGCTTATGCAAATATAGATGGACACTTACAAAAATCACTCTCAACAAATTTAGTATAACTACTACAGTACCTTAGTGTAAATGATCAAGTAAGTAAAACTGTCAGCCAGTATATGATTTACAACAGAGTATGACTGTTATCTTCCAAGGGTACCCAATGCTATGTGAATGCAAAACAATCAAAGTTTTTATTTGCTCTTTAAATGGATAACAGAGTTCCTAGTTCTGAAAGACTGAAGAACCAAAATCCATATTTCTCCCCTTTTGATCCAAGAAATTCAAATTTCATTCTTAATGAAGTGTGTAGGACATCTGGAACTAGAAATAGCAATCTAACCTTAGTATTTATTTCAAATCCCAGAATCTAAGACTTATAACTGAAATGTATACATGTGAATAGTTTAGCACCATGATCAAGAGCATGAGTTCTGAAATTAGATCAACCTGGGATTGAATTCTAGTGTTGCCATTAAAACTTGCTGAAAAACCAACTGCAAGTAACTTAATCTCCAATTTTGTTTCCTCCTCTATTTAAAAAAGGATATTAATAATAATTTCCCATATAGGGTTGTAGTGAGGATTAAATAAGAACTGTTAAAGAGTTTAGGACAGGGTCTTGCATACTGTATATATTCAGTAAATGTATTCAAATACCTTAACAAACATTGCAAACAAAAGAATGCATAAATTCTTATTAGATTTTACCTGATTCATTCTGCTAACGATACTAAGCAAGGGAGGAAAACCAATCTGAAAGAAAAATGAGACTGAAATTTACTAAATGGTATTATGGAGGCAGGGGGTACATTTTTTTCAAACTGGTGAATTTCTCAACACACTGTTTTTTAAAAACAAAAAATAGATAAAAGTAAATTCTTTCATTGTCCATTACAATAAAACATTCCATGAACTATTATGTTGGTAATGCCCAAGAAAATAATGTCTTGATATTTGAATATGTAAATTTTAAAATAATGATTTTAGTAATTAGGATGTTAAAGCATGAAATTGAAAAAATGATACTATGATATTAATATGTTGTACACACTTTTAAAATCTTTAGCTAAAGCTAACATTTTCAGGAATTAAGGGCACTTGAATGAGTTCTTTCAAACCTAATCTGCTTCAATTAAAAAGTACTTTGGAGTTTAATGTTGGGAGCCTTGATTATGAAAACAGTACTGACCTGTGAGAAACTTAAGAGGACATGCATTAAACTCTTGTGTCCTTAAATGGTTCTTTCATGTGGTATATATTTCACTTGTATGTATTTTGTAATAACAAACTAAATAAATATATATTAATTCTTTGTAAAATTGAAACATTTTGAAATGTAACATATGTTAGGGATATTATACAAAAGAACATATGTTGTATAAGAAATAGTGTTAAATTAGCTCCCTCAGAGATCTGAATCTGTTTACACTCCCACCACCATGTGTAAGAGGGCCCATTTTCCCAGCCCTTGTTAATACAGTGTGTCAAACTTTCTTTACCAGTATGTTATCTGAAAAATGCCAGCTCAGTGGAGTTACAAGCAATATTTTTATTATAAGTGAGTTTGGGAATCTTCTCATATAAGAACAATTTGTATTTCCTTCTTGTGAGATGTCTCTTTATATCCATTGCCTTTTTTTTTTTAACTGGGGTCTTGGTCTTTTTTAGTGATTTTTGGAGGTATTACATTTGCAGGATAAACTAATTTTAAATGGGAAAAACACAATGTAGCACCACATAGAAAACAATAAATACCTACTCAACAGAACAGAACAACATAGTATAGGGAGTTACCAGTAATGCAGATGTGTGCAGTGGGTTCCATAAGAACATCTGCAAACTTGAGGGCAGGTGAATCCTGAAGGACAAGAAGCAGCTGGCCACATAATTTATGATTAAAATAAAGCCATGTGAAATTTAAATATACCCTCAGCATTTTACCTCCAGAATATGCAATTTACTAAGCATTTTTAAATACCTAATTGTGTCATATGTTTTCCTTTGTTTCCCTGGCTACTCATAACTCATTGTTTGACCCACATCTAATCATTAAAAAAAAAGAATCCTAACTCACAAAATTATTAAACAGCTAAAACATGCATTGTTTTAGAAACTAGGCTGCCAATTTTTAAGTCAAAAATACAATAAACTAAGAGAAAATACTGGCAAATATTTTCTGCGGAGAGCCAGAAAGTAAGTATTTTAGGCTTTGTAGGGTACACACTGTCTCAGTCACATATTATTTATTTACTTATTTTTAACAACCTTTTAAAAACATAAAAACCATTATGTTTTTATGTTTAGCTCATGACTATACAAAAAAAAATCTGCAGACTCGATTTGCCCCAGGTTGTAGTTTGCTGAGTCTTTATACTAAATCATGAACCAAAATTATGACCTTTTTCTGTTTGTTTAGCCACATTATCACCTACTTGTACATAATCGATTCCAGGACTTTCACTTGCAGCTGGTCCAACAGCCCCTTCAGCATATAACCTCTCACCCAGACAAAATTTTTTCCAGCCTTCTTCATCTTCAGATTTTGGCTAAAAGAAAAGAAAAAAGAACTTACTCCTATGTATATTTTTTTTATACTGAGCAGTGAAAAAAGAAGTGAGGATTCCTCCATACTCCCACCACCTCAACACAAAGATATAGTGCCTGTTATGGAGTGAACCGTGTGCCCCCAAAATCTGTATGTTGAAGCCCTAACCTCTAAAATGGGATTATTAGGAGACTGGGCCTTTATAGCAGAGATTAAGTTAAAATGAGGTGGTTAGGGTGGGTCCGAAGCCAATCTGGCCAGCATCCCTGCAAGAAGACGAAGTCTGGACACAGAGACATCAGGGATGGGCGTGCATACAGAAGACCACGTGAAGGCACAGCAAGGAGACGGCCACCTGCAAGCCAAAGAGAGAGGCCTTGAGGGAGACCCACTGACACCTTGATCTTAGACTTCTAGCCCACAAAGCAGTGAGAAAATAAATTACTGTTTGTTAAGCCACCCAGTCTGTGGTGTTTTGTTATGGCAGCCCTAGCAAACCAATACAGCACCCAAGTGGTCACACCATAGATGGGACATGTTTAGTTTGGATCATACTTTAATGAACACTGACAAGCAAGAATGTGTTCAAAGGAGGGTGATAAAGATGGAAATTGGTATGGAAAAAAAAATACACTAAGAATGCTTATAAGAATGAAGGATGTTCATCCCATGGAAGGAGACATGATTACATACCCCACATACTGAAAGGGCTGTCCAATTAAAGAAGGAGTAGATTTATTCTACATTGTCAGATGAAAAAAAGTAGGACCATTCAGTTCAATATGGCTATCTTAACAATTAAAAATTCTTTTTCCTAAAAAATTTATTTATTTATTTATTTAAGTATAGTTAATTTACAATATTGTGTTAGTGTCAGGTGTACAGCAAAGTGATTCAGTTAACAGAACAATACGTTTATCTGGGCACATCACCTTGCAAATTATTTTACATATATGTGCAGTTTTTCCCCCACCCCGAGGATAAACCACTTTCATTAGATTCTCAGAATGAATATGAGACCCCTAAAACATAAAAACCCATTGTCCTGGAACAATTCATCTTTTCCCATTACTCCACTGGTCAGAGACTGTTTCTGCTTCAGGTAGCATTGAAAATCCTAATTATTAAATGTTGTGGGTGCTTAATAAATGATTGGATCAATTGATCAATCAATGTTCATATTTACATAGTTGCTATCAGAGCACGCTTTAAAAATTCATTTTATTATTTACATAATGTTGACATCTGCCATGATGAACATATGTTATTGCTATGTAATAGTCTACTGTTTTGATGATCTTCATTTATTGAATCAATTATGTTGTCATTTCTTTCTTGACAAAATTATTTTGTCATAATGTTACTAATGAGCTTCTTTTTGAATTAGTAAGTATGTACCCAAAAGTCCTTAGACTGAGCAAGAAAAAATATTATCTACCTACCTACTGCCCTCTCTCTCTTCTTACTAGGAGGCCTCACAGCACAGTGAAAGGCTTTAGAGTCAGACAAAGTTCAGTCTGAATCTCAGTTATACCTTATATGAGTTAAATGATCTTGAGCAAGTGATGTTAGTGTCTACCACACTTTTCCTAGAGCAGAGCTTCCAACTGGTATACAGAAGCATATAGAGAGGTTACACTGAATCTCTTAGCTTTCAGCTGGTAGTTTAGGCTATGGGAGCAGCCTCCTCCATTTATCCCAATGTGTCATTGCGTAAAAGATGTCAGGAAGCACTGCCTAGAAGAAGCTTCTAAAATCTGAAATCTATGAACCACCTGAAACTGTGAGCAAAATTGTATGCATAGGTACATTTTTTCCCTCTGAAAATAAATACCTTTCATTTGATTCTCAGGAAAACTATAAGACTCCCTAAAAGGTTAAAAGGACTGTCCTGGGGCTTCCCTGGTGGCGCAGTGGTTCAGAGTCCACCTGCCGATGCAGGGGACACGGGTTCATGCCCTGGTCCGGGAAGATCCCACATGCCGCAGAACGGCTGGGCCCGTGAGCCATGGCCGCTGGGCCTGCACGTCTGGAGCCTGTGCTCCGCAACGGGAGAGGCCACAACAGTGAGAGGCCCACGTAACACACACACACACACAAAAAAAGGATTGTCCTGGAACAATGTATCCACCTCTTCCCCAACACCATTTTTTATCCAGTAGTCCACATATAGGATATTTACTAAAAAGCTTAAAATTATATCTAGGATGATAAAGTAAGAAATACTACTTTCCAGTAAGCATGACCAGCTTTACTAAAATGTCACTCACTGATACTGGCACCATTACCTCATGAGGAAAATCCAATAAGCCTTTATTCAATCTTTTTGTAAATACTGAAAATGCATTCAATTTCCTAAAAAGCAAATGTCTAGAAGAACCTTTAAAAACTTGTAAAGACCAATCCAAAGTCTCTCAAGATGCAGCTTAAAACTGTCATAAAAATAACTTGCATTACTGACTCTATCCTTTTCAGGCTATTAAGATAATGGAACTGTTACTATTAATGATAGATGGAAGAGAATGAAAATAATATGGATTAAACAAGTGAATCTTTAAGAACTGGAAGTAAATATGGACTATATTAGTTATACACTGTACAATCTAAACAGAGAAAGTTACATACCATGGTCACATTACTATCCAACTGCTGTGATTTCCAGTGACTTCTATGTCTGTTCACACTCTAAAGGAAGATAAGGTAGACAAATGATCTTCAAAGAATGGATAACTCAAAAGAAAGCAATTGCTGCACAACATTCTAACAATTCTAAAACTTGGAAAATATGTTCAACTGTATTATGTCTAATGATTATAATAATTTGGTAATTGATTCATGAATATTCTTATCTTTATACACTAGAAACCCCAATTTTTCCAACTACAGTCTAAGAACAGAAGTAAGTCCGAGGGAGGGAGGGGTTTAATTTGATTAAATGATTAAAGTACACCTACCTGCCGAACAGTTGAAAACTGTGCCACTTGCTGCTGTTGCCACTGAAGAGTGGGGGAATATCCTTCAGGAGCAGGTTGGCATCCTGAAAGCTAGAGATCAGTTCATAAATGTTAGAATCAATGTTAGTGTTATAACTAGAATCTCATACCTCTGCAAAGTAAAAGCAGAATCAAGATGAAAAGTGAATAATAAAGCAAATAAGACGATACAAGAAAGACAGTATTTTTTGCAGATGTAAAAAAGGAGGCAACTCACTTTACTATTTATGTCTGAGTTTAAAACATTAGGAAAAGACTCTTATATAGTCACTTTAGTAAAAGCAATCTGGAATGGTTTATAGTTGGAGTTTCTAAGAAATCCACATGACATGAGACTCGAAGATATAATCTAGTCCTACCTTTCTACTGAATATAATAGCAAAACAGTTTGAAACAAAGAGAGATATAAACCAAATAAAGAATTTTGGTATGAGCAGAAAGTACTCAAATAATTTCAGATGCTTGACTTTATAAGGGCTACTTCTACCTTCCAAAACAGCACAGAGGTCACAACTGATCACATACTGCCTTGAAATAAAACTTAATGTGGTCACTTTTTAAAAGCCAGGTATACAAGATATCATCTTCCATCAACTAAAAACTCTGAAAAGGAATTATATGAAACGTTACAGTGTCTGAATTTAAATCTCTTGATTATAAACATCAGATAAAGGAATTACTTAGAACATAAAAGAAAAAGGAATTATCACAATTTAAAAACTGCTGCTCTCCTACCTTTGGTTAAACAGCACCTCCTAAAACAGACCTTCTGTGGCTACTCTATCTAAAGTAGTTCTCCCAGTTACTTATTGGTCATTATATGTTACTTTTTTTCACAACAATGGTCACAGTATGTAATTAATTTTTTTTTTTTTTTACTGTCTTCCTCAGGAGAATGTAAACTCTACAAGGGTAGGGACATTTTCTGTCTCATCCTCTGTTGTATTCCTAGTGCCTGGCACAATATTGTTGTTTAGTAAAATATGTGTTGGATAAATAAATGAATGAAAAGGTTCACAGTGGGCAAGTAGGTAGAAAAGTGTGATATTTGGGTTTCTGTTTTTAAAAAACAAAACCCAGTCCAATCCATAACATGCAAACTACACTAAAGATCAGCCTGATAATAATTATGAACTGGAAAAAGGTACCTTAAAAATAAAGGATAGCATAAGTAACCTATTGAAAGACTCCTTTAGGATTGGATCATGTTCCTTAAGTATTATGAGCAAATCTCCACGAATGCCAGGGTTACTAAAAGCCTCTCTGGAGGCAGTAAATGCCAGCTGTCCGTTTGGGGGGAAAAGTACAACTTAGTACGGAGTAGTCAAATCTTACCTACATCGTAACTGATACTGTCTGACACTGTAGGAGAGCCTTGGTCTTTTAATTTGTGGGAGGGAAAAAAAATCCTCTGACGGGTAATAAAACTCACAGAAACATTCACACTTTGCTTCCTTTTCAACTTCTTTGGGTCAATTTGAGCTACCACAACATCTGGACAGTGAGCTGCTTCGATCCTACAAATAAGAAATAAGTACAAAAACGTGATTACTATTGCTCATGTATAGTAAAGCAAGCGATCCACTTCTATGGTTCATTATAAAATCAGAAAAAAAGTTCAGAATTGCAATCGAGGTACTAAACAATGTATTTCTGAAATTATGTTGACTGAAAGCAAAATTTCTTATGTGGAAGAAATCTAAGAGCACCTATATTGTCACAAGTAATCAGGTTTAACAAAATTAAGCTCATAGAAACTCGCTCACGCAAAGATGTAATCAAGGAATGTTGTTCCGACAGTGGATGGGGGACGGGAACAGAGGTGGGGCTTTATCACACTTAAGGGTCGAGCGGGGCACTGGGCGCTGTGCCCAAGGGCGGAAGGACAACCAGCCCACCCGCACAGGGTCAAATCACTCACTGGACCCGCCTTAGGTATTCTTGGGGAGTTCTCGGAGGTACGTTGGGATCAAAACTGTCTGTCAAGTCGCAAGGCTCCACTGGCAACAGCCGGGGCATCAACTCTTCCACTGCAGACTCCGCCGGTACCCACGCCATAGTTTTCAATGCGGTCTGTCCCACCCGGCGCATGCGCCAGGTCTGGGTCACAGCGCAGGCGCACATGTTGTCACCTTTGGCGCGGAGTTGAGCAAGAGGCTGGGCTTGGAGGCGTAACTGCGCATGAGCGAACCTGCTGATTGTGGTAAGGTTAAGGCTCCGGTGGAGTAATGAAGACTGCGAGGCTGGTTCCTAGTAAAAGTAGTTCGGAAGTTTTTCTGGGTATTACGCTCTATACTCTTCTAAGACTGAGGGTTATTAACTTTTATGCATCCCTAGTAGTGAGGGAACTTTAAATGTTTTTTTAAATTAACGACCAGGTTACTGTGATTATCATTTATTGAGCTCTAAATTCTTAAACCGCTGGTAGATGCATCACATGCATTTCCTCATTTAAGTTTTACAACCTTTTGACGTACGTGGTATTATCCAGGTTTTGTAGGGGAGGAAATCGGCCGAAAGAGGGGTTAAGTACTACAATCGTAACTTTCTCCGAAAAAGGAAAACCAATTCCAACCCAGATTTATCTGACGCCAAATGAATGTAAAATTAATTTCCCAGAGGAATTTCTTGTGCTTGGCTGCGCCAAAGATCACTTTATATTTATCTGAAGTGAATATTACTACTAGAGTAGCCATCACTTTTTCAGAAATATCTCTTTCTTTAGATAATGCAAAGAATAAAGTTAATGCCAACACCTAGAAGTTATCATTATTAATCTTAGGGCCAATCTTGTGAGGGGGTACTTTATTTCCATTTTGCAAGTGAGGAAACAAGGCAGAAATGGATTAAGTTAACTTGTGCTGGGTCACAAATTGCAAGAAACAATCAAAGTACTATATCTGTTTTTCTAAACAAGCTGTGAGTGAATACAATTGACTTGTTTTCTAAGGTTTGTTTGTTTTTCAGGCTTTTTTTCTTCTTTTTCTTAAAGCACTGTCTTTAGCTTGCAAGCAATTATTTCAAAACCAGAATGTAACTTTCTAAATTGGAGACAAACTAAGGACAGTCCTTAGGTTAAGAGCTAAAGAATTAGTGCTTATGAATGGTAACTAAACAATTGGGAGTCTTGGAAAGAAACTGTTTGGCTGCAGTCAAACTAGAAAATTATTTGGTTAAAAATTTTACTGATTTTGGGAGAAACAAACTTATAAGAAATATGGAGAAATGCTCCTGTCATCAAACGTTTTGGTAATGATCAAGAACAAATTAGAAAAAGTAAACAGTGTGTCATTTCTGGACTTTCCTACAAATATATATATATATATATATATATACAAATATACACATATATACAAATATATATATATATTTGAAACTAGCTTATTAGCAAGAAATATGGAGAAATACTGTCACCAAACGTTTTGGTAATGATTAAGAACAAATGGAACAAATTAGAAAAAGTAAACTGTGTCATTTCTGGATTTTCCTACAAATACATTTTTTTTTAAACTAGCTTATTAGCAATTTATCCCCACTTTTCTGGAGAAAAGAACCTAGTAGACCAACCACAAGGGAACAATTCTTAATACTGGACTCCATGTATAAGTGCGTGGCAGAACTACACAGGGATGAAGGGAACAAGGGGAGGAATAGCAGAATGGAACAAAGGTTGTCCTGGGAAATATTAAGAAAATTTTTTTTCAAAAGAAAATGTGAGTTATAAAGTACATCAGTGATTCTGAAATGGTGCTAAAAATTTAAATACACAGGAATAAATTCATTCAAGAGAGAGGAAAGTAAAAATTTATAAGGGTTACTTTCTACTCTTTAAAACTAATCTGACTTAAAAGAATTAAGGAATGAACATTGGAACACATTTTAAATATGGTTATAAATTGGAAATTGCACTAAGTATTTTTGAATGTTTCAGTGAGATATGGGACAGTTGAGAAGAAACTATTTGGTTGATGAAGTTATTCTGAAAAAAACTTAATTTTTAGAAAGCTGAACTTCTAAAACTATAATAACCATTTCATTTAGCCTCTTTCTAGGAAGAACTATTCCTAAGATACCAAACTACTTCCGGTGCCCTGTTTTCAAAGATTTCCAGTCACTTCTCAGTTTACAGTGGAAAGACTTTTCTGTTTCAGTGTTTCTCACATTGGTGGTTGGCTGTAGGAGTAGTATGCAGGTTATGAGAACAGAGCTCAATGGCTGTTTATTGACGATGATGGCATCTGCTAAGTCAAAATTACAGAGCTAAATGCAAAATTTGTCCCTGTATTTTATATCCCTTTAAGCAGCTCAGTTATTTTCAAATGTTAGTGTATATAAGAATTATCTGGAAGAAATTATTTAAAATACAGACTCCTGTGTCCTATAACTCTCTTTCTCCAGAGTTTGAGTCTGTTTATTGGTTGTAGGACTCTGAAACTGAGATTTTTAAGAAGAATTCCAAGTGAGAAACATAACTTAGCCCATCCATTTAATCTTTTCCCTCCCTATTCTTTAAGATTTACTACCCTAGAATTTCTCCTACATTACCATACTTTGTCAGTTCTTTTCTCCTTGGCTACAGTTTAAAATTTAACTTGCCTCTTTATGCCATTGAACTTTAATAAATTCAGTCATCCAATTAATGTTTATCAGTTTTCTATTATGTGTCAGGCACTGTGGTAAGCATTGGGCTTTATTAGGTGATCTGGGGACAGTGGAGCTTTGCTGTCAAGAAATGGGGATAATTCTGAGGAGTCCAGCTCCTGGTTAAAAACCTATGTGTGATTTTTTTTTTAGGCCTGACTATACACCAGTTACAAAGCCTTTACCTGGCAGGCTCCACAGGGAAACCTGCCCTCTCCACACCAGACTTGATGCTCCCATTCAATGCATTGCAGTCTCTGAAGGGAATTGCAGTCAACAACAGCCCGCCCTAGCCAGGCATTCTAATGCACTGCTGCATTCCTAGCTCAGGTGTTTCCACTTGGAGGTCTCCTTCATGGGAAACTTCACCTCTCTGAGTCAGTACTCAGTAGTTTTCCACTCCTAAGCCTGCCCCCATTCCCACCCCCAGTTCCATAAATCTGCAGGAGTCTTTTGTTTGGGACCCCCTCAAGAGTGAGATGACCCTCAACCAGTCATGCCATTCCATGGGGGTAATGGAACTGGGGGAGTCTGTGCTTTCACCAGGTTTAGAGTCTTGCTTATGCAATCACAGTAAGTGATTGCGGGCTTCACTTTTGCATTCATTTTGGCTCATTGTTGCTTTGATTGGCTTCTCTGACACCTGGGAGCTGAGTTCTCTCCTCAGCTCATCTGAACACTTGATTAGGTATTTTAATCACTCTTATCTAGAAAGTAGAAGAAAGAAGGGAAGCTAATGGTGTAATTGGTAAAGAAGCAGCAGTCACTCATATTAGCCAGGTTAGGGAGGTATTCGGTCATTTTGTGGTTTGGACAATCTTGAATTTGTCAGACTTCAGAGACACGATTACAGAGTAGTCTTGTTTTGGTCATGATCCTTGAGGGTTCCTGAGTGTTCTTGTCTGATGTTGGTGTGCTGTGATATGGTTTAGATTCAACAAAAGAATAGTGTGGCCTGGCTGTGAGTGCCCGGGCAGCTCCTAACAACAGCTGGGGCCAACTGATAGAGGCAGGCCAATTTCAGGCTCTCAGAAGATGCTTTTTTCTTTCTTAGGGCTATATGGGGCCAAATGTTTTATATAGATTATCACATTTAATCCTCACAATGTGTTGTTATTCTAAGTGGTAAGTATGATTGTTATCTTTATTTTCAGATGAAGAAACTGGCTCAGAAAATGTTACATACCATGCCCAGGTCATACAAGTAGGAAGTAGATGGAGCTGAGATTCTATCTTGGGTGGTCAGACTTATGAACCATTGCTCTAAAACTTACTATGCTCCACAAGATACAGCTCAGCACAAATGAGAGGCTTTATGACCCACTGGTTGTAGATTAGAGAGAGGCAATTAAGTTAGACGCAAGGGGATCCTGGTCTTGGGTCACACCCTCTGGGCATGAGCAGAGTCAGTCTCTTTATCTCTGTCTGAGAATGCTGTTCTTAGGCTTTGGAGTCCAGATCCAACAAAGCTCACTGATGGCAGAAAATTAAGGTGAAGTCTAGTTTAGTTATGGAACACAAAACCCAAAACTTTACTCCTCTTTTAAAGTAAAAATACAAATCTAGCTCCTTTCTTTTATTTTTATTTATTTTTTTAATAGAAATCCATTTTTAAATTTATTTATTTTATTTATTTATTTTTTTGGCTGTGTTGGGTCTTCGTTGCTGCGCGTGGGCTTCCTCTAGTTGTGTCGAGCGGGTACTACTCTTCGTTGCAGTGCGCGGGCACGGGCTCCAGGCACGTGGGCTCAGTAGTTGTGGCTCATGGGCTCTAGAGCGCAAGCTCAGTAGTTGTGGCACACGGACTTAGTTGCTCCACGGCATGTGGGATCTTCCCAGACCAGGGCTTGAACCCATGTCCCCTGCATTGGCAGGTGGATTTTTAACCACTGCACCACCAGGGAAGCCCGAGCTCCTTTCTTTTAAAGTAGGAGTTCCCTTCTTTGCTACATGGTTTTAATAATTCTTATGTTCTTTACAAATCAAATAAACATTAGATAAAAAGAAAAGGAAAAAAACGTTAGTAGATAACCATGTTTTGTTCCTTTAGCTATAAATGGTTTGAGAGCAGATCATAGGATTTCATTTGTTTAGTTCAATTAAATGAACTCAGTAATAATTCTGGAGTTGGTCAGAGTGGCAGAATGAAATCGTATTGGAGTATAATACTGGTGGGGCACTCTGTGGAATAGAAGCAATTGCTGTTTGAACAAGAGCTAGAAATTTTTAAAAATTTATTTATTTTATTTATTTTTATTTTTGGTTGTGTTGGGTCTTCGTTGCTGCGCGCGGGCTTTCTCTAGTTGCCGCGAGTGGGGGCTACTCTTCATTGCGTTGCACAGGCTTCTCATTGCGTTGGCTTCTCTTGTTGTGGAGCACGGGCTCTAGGCATGCAGACTTCAGTAGTTGTGGCATGCGGGCACAGTAGTTGTGGAGCGCGGGCTCTAGAGCACAGGCTCAGTAGTTGTGGCGCATGGGCTTCGTTGCTCCGCGGCGTGTGGGATCTTCCCGGACCAGGGCTCGAACCAGTGTCCCCTAAATTGGCAAGCGGATTCTTAACATCTGCAACACCAGGGAAGTCCCTATATTATTTATTTTTGGCTGTGTTGGGTCTTCGTTGCTGCGCGTGGGCTTTCTTTAGTTGTGGCGAGCGGGGGCTGCTCTTCGTTGTGGTGCATGGGCTTTTCATTGCGGTGGCTTCTCTTGTTGTGGAGCACGGGCTCTAGGCACATGGGATTGGTAGTTGTGGCACATGGGCTCAGTAGTTGTGGCGCATGGGATTAGTTGCTCCACGGCATGTGGGATCTTCCCAGAGCAGGGCTTGAACCAGTGTCCCCTGCATTGGTAGGCGGATTCTTTTTTAGGCTCAGAGGCCATGGTTCACGGGCCTAGCCGCCCCGCGGCATGTGGGATCTTCCCGGACCGGGGCACGAACCCGTGTCCCCTGCATCGGCAGGAGGACTCTCAACTACTGCGCCACAAGGGAAGCCCGGCAGGGGGATTCTTAACCACCGCACCACCAGGGAAGTCCCTTCTGCCCATTTTTTGATTGGCTTTTTTGTTGTTGTTGTTGTTGTTGTTGTTGAATTTACGTGTAATTTATTAGTCTTATTTACTATTATTATACCTGATATGATTGTAGTCATTGTGTGTGCAGACTACACCACCAGACAGATATCATATATATGGACTTGACACTCTGCTGATGCTGAGTATTACTCTTTGTAGTGAGTAGTCCAAAAATAGTTGGCTAGTGCCTTATAATGTCACTATCTGAACAAATGGAAGAGAATCCATATTAGAAAAAACTGCAAATGCTTTATTTATTCCCTGGTGGTCTAGTGGTTAGGATTTGGTGCTTTCACTGTCATGGCAGGGGGTCAGTCCCTGGGCGGGGACAAAAACAAAAGCAAACAAACGAAAAATACCCAAACCAGACACTGGATTAAACCAAAAAGTAGAGGCAAAAGCTCCATCTGGTGTTGACCATATAAAATTCCAAGGAATTTGCATTATCATACTTCACCTGACTGTGTAATACTAGAACCTCCAGTTTAGAAACATCTGTGGATTGAAAAGTAGGAAGGAAAATACTGGCTGTTACACATTAACTAGTGATTAAGATGATTAATGACGGAAGAAAAAGTCATAGGTTGTTTAGAATACTTGCCCCCAGATAGTCCCTGAAAAAAAGTTCCAAGGTCAAATATCTTTGGGAAATGTACGCAAATGCCACTCTTAAACATTCACAATGAATATTAGCATATTAAAATTATTGACAAGTCAAGAGTCCTATTTTACATAATTTAACTGGTATTTGAACACAGGACCTCTCCCTCTCTCTCTTTTTAATATTCTCTGGCATTTTCAAGAATACCAGTTTGAAAAAGTAATTATCTTAGGAGTATTTGCTTTAAAAAAAAAAGACTTTTTCGGGGGGGAACTTATGTCAGATTTTATAGTTTTACCATCCAAATACATAAAAATGATGATGATAAAAACAATGTTTGGGCTTCCCTGGTGGCCCAGTGGTTGAGAGTCCGCCTGCTGATGCAGGGGACGCGGGTTCGTGCCCCGGTCCGGGAAGATCCCACATGCTGCAGAGTGGCTGGGCCCGTGAGCCATAGGCCGCTGAGCCTGCGCGTCCTGAGCCTGTGCTCTGCAACGGGAGAGGCCACAACAGTGAGGCCCGCGTACCGCAAAAAACAAAACAAAAAAATACAAAAAACACACAATGTTTTACAATTGTTTAGGTTTTCATGCTCAATTCAAGAATACTTAGGGAATGATCATTTTGTGCCAGGACCTGCACAAGGTGGTGTAACTGACAGCAAACAATTATAATCAGTTGCATGTTGGCAAATGTTTAACAAGAATCCTTCAGGTTCACAGATTGATCTAAAATGCCTTGGTCCAGGGATGTCTATAATTTAGAAAGCCAGTAAAGGAACTTCCCTGGTGTTCCAACGGTTAAGACTCTGTACTCCCAATTCAGGGGGCCCGGGTTCGATCCCTGGTCAAGGAACTAGATCCCACATGCTGCAACTAAAGATCCCACACAAGGCAACTAAGATCCTGTGTGCCTCAACTAAGAGCAGGCACAGCCAAATAAATAAATATTTAAAAAATGAAAGCCAATAAATACTGTTTTTGGAGGTTCTCCATTTTTCCAATTCATAGTCTGACTCCTTTCTCAGGAGCTCAATAAATTTTCCATTCTCTAAAATGGCCATACTACCTAAAGCAATCTACAGATTTAATGCAATACTTGTCAAATTATCAGTTACATTTTCCACAGAACTACAACAAATAATTCTAAAATTTATATGGAACCGTAAAAGACCAGCAATCCTGGCAAAAGAACAAAGCTGCAGGCATAACCCTCTCAGACTTCAGACAATACTACAAAGCTATAGTAATCAAAACAATGTGGTATTAGCACAAAAACAGACATGTGGATCAATGGTACAGAATAGAGAGCCCAGAAATAAACCCACACATCTATGGTTAATTGATCTTTGACAAAGGAGGCAAGACTATACAATGGGGAAAAGACAGTCTCTTAAGCAAGTGGTATTGGGAAGGCTGGACAGCAGCATGTAAATCAATGAAGTTAGAACACACCCTCACACCATACACAAAAATAAACTCAAAATGGCTTCAAGACTTAAATATAAGACAAGACACCATTAAAATCCTAGAAGAGAACATAGGCAAAACATTCTCTGACATAAATCTTACCAATTTTTTCTTAGGTCAGACTGACCTAATCCAAAGAATACATATACATATATATGGTATATATTGTATATATTATATATATGTGAATCACTTTGCTTGACAACAAACCAGAAACTAACATAACATTGTAAATCAACTATACTTCAGTTAAAAAAAAAAGAAATTTTCCATTCTCTCTCTATTCTTCCTCAGATGAAAACCTCTTAACTTTCAGTATATTTGAAAAACTAGTCTTTACCATTTACCATCTGGGTCCAATGGATCCTTTCTAATTTTTATATCTTTAAGTCATTTCATGAATAATTTATACACATTAGAGTAAAGGGATATTCAATAAAGCTGTTATAAAAAAAGAGTAAAGGGATAATGAAAAACAAATTTATTGGACATTTAAGTAAGTATCTAAACATAGAAAACCCTAGTTTTTATTCCATATTTTCCTGGTTTTGAAGATATATCCAAAATGGGCAATGTCCTCTAAATGCAACTACCTACACATTATCCATGATGCTGAGTCTGGAGCATACTCATCTTGTAAATAGTGACTGCAGATTCCAAATACATCACTACTGCATACTAGCTTATTGTTGCTTCTGATTCTTTTTGCAGTTGCATTATCAAAACACAAGACTTGTAGAATTTTTTGAAACATTTAAAGGCTCATCATTTTGTTGAAGAGAGGACAGCCATCTTCTTTGCTACTTAGCTGCAAAACATTTGTATTTTTAGTTTTATAAATGAGCAACTCAAAGAATTTTTAATTTCTAGATTATCTATTTCCTTCTTATCATCTTTGTATACACAACTGCCACTAGCATTTGTGCACTTAAGAATCATATCAAGTAAATGTATCCATATAAACATCATAAAAGGTGAAAGAATACTATCATATGTACTCTTAGCAAAATGAGATTATCCAGATGTTTGCTGCAAAATCTTGTGGAATGGAGTTATTCCTTTTGAATGAGTAAGTAGATGAGAATACCACATTTTCTTTTTGTCCTTAGAAATATATTGTTTACTAATTAATTCTTGAGTTTGAAAATTTCAGTTAGGTGGTGGTCATCTAAAGATTCCTAGTTTAAGGTTATTAGGGTCTAGAGTGCTGTTCTCTATCTCTGCATTAATCTTCTGAATTCTGAATTCTCAACTATATTCAATGAGAGCTAAAGCATAGTACAAAGATCTAGAAAGATGATGCAGTACTTTGAGCATTGCAAAAGGAAAACTGAAGGATAATGCAATAGTGATGACTTACTTCACTATTCTATCATCTTAGGTAATTCTACCATTTTCCATTTTCTTATTATTTTAGTATATTTTGAAGCATGATTTGGAACAATTAATGAGTAATGATGAAATAGTTCCATGGATGATGAAGTAGGAGAATGTTGCAGGACATAGGAAAAATAAGATCAGTAAGATTCCATGATGTATCCTAGATTTACAAGAGTCCAAATGACCCATATGACCACTGCAAATAAAGAAAGTTTTATCCTATTTTTTTAAAAAATAAGTTTTCTCTTTGTTTTTTGGAAGACCTTTAAGAAAGAATAAAAGTCATGAAAAAAATCAATCCTTACAAATAGTACTCCCAAAAGAGGAAATCTCAGAAAACTAAAGTTTGGGTCTAATAGATCCTGATGATATGTACAAAGGTTAAATTCTTAAACTCATTCACCTTTAAGCATATAAAGACAGATATGAATGAATTTGTTACCCATCATAACATTTATTTCATTGTAATAGGAAACAAAAGCCTTTTGTTCAGCTGAATACATAGGCATTATGACTTCTTAGACTTCATTGAGCTGGATGGCAAAGATCCCTTTCTGGGGACCATAAAATAATGAAATTACCCAAGTTGCTATACTTTGGTGTATTCCTCACTGAATTCCAGGATCCTGGTGGATCCTCTCATCTATGTCTATTTACCCTACTCATTCCTAGATCTTGTTTCTTTTTGCGAATGTCCTTATTCCACCTTTATATCATTGTCTACAGCTATTTACTTGCTGTACTTTCAGCCAAGAATCCTTGTTAAGGTAGTATCCTGAGCCCACTTTATTTGCAGGCCTATACAGAATTTTGGCTTCTGATTCCCATTTCCTCTTCAGGATTGTATTAAAATTTGATAAGCAAACTAATACTCTTTTACCTTACAAAACAATCTTAGATGAAGTAAAATATATGTTTGCTGCATATCTTATTTCTTGTGAATATAAGCTTGAAAGAACAAAAAATTGATCTTTTTCTCTATTCCATAAAATGCTTATAGGGCTAAGCTTTGCAGGATTTTAGGTGTTGACCTATCTGGAAAGAATTCCGTGAGCAACCCCTCACTGAAGGGTGGGGTTGCCTGAGACCACCAAGCTCGAATGCCTTTCCAACCAGTTTCTGTCTGTCCCATTTTGCTCAGTTCTTTTCTTGGAAAGAGAAGCAGAAAACACATCAAGATTAATCAGCCAAAGATTGTAGTGTGTGTGTGTGTGTGTGTGTGTGTGTGTGTGTGTGTGTGTGTGTGTGTGTAGGGGGAGAGGTGGCAGAGGCAGTGTAGGAGGAAAGAGGTAAACTGACTAGGAATACATGAATAGTGTATAAATAGTATATAAATTCTTCCAGACCAGACATTTGGCTGTTTTGCCTACATCATATCACAGCATCGCTACTGTGCCTGGCACAAAGTAGATAGATGTTCAGTAAATGTTTGTTGCACTAAGTGAAAGAACAAACTTCTCACTTTGCTTTTTCAGGGGCGATGCAGCCTGTGTTTCTTGGAATCAACCCGGGCCCTAGAGGAGAGGATGTCCTAGAGCAGGGGTCCCCAAGCCCCCACCCTCACCTGTCTGCGGCCCGTTAGGAACCCGGCTGCACAGCAGGAGGTGAGCAGCGCGGAGTAATGGAAGCTTAATCTGCCGCTCCCCATCGCTCACATTACCGCCTGAACCATTCCCCCTCCACCCCTGAAAAATTATCTTCCACAAAACCGGTCCCTGGTGCCAGAAAGTTTGGGGACCACTCTCCTAGAGGACACCTCCATTTCTCTCAGCAAGCTGAGTCTAGCGACAGAAGGTCACACATCATGAGACCTGCGGGGAGTGGGAGCCGCCATGGCTCCGGGGAGAGGGGACCGGAGGGCCATGGCGCACCCCACCCTCGCGCTCCAGTTCCACCAGGTCCCGTTCCCCTCCCCGCCCCTCCTAAGTACCCCTGTTAGGTTTGGCATTGTCACCCCGCCCCTCCAGCTCTGGTCCCCTCCTCTTCCCCTCCCTTTTCCTCTCCCTATCCCCTCCCCCCGCCCCGCCCTGGTCCCGCACCCTCCCCTTCAGTTCCCTGGCCCGGTCGCCCCGCCCCCAGAACCGTCCCCTCCCCCTCACGCCCCTTCACGCCCCGCCCCGCCTCCCCCTTTGACGTGGCAGAAGCGGCACCAGCCATGTTAGTCCCGCAGAGTTCTGCGCCGAGGCCGGGGGCGGGGCGGCGCCGTCCCTGATTGCGGTGCCACGGCTTCTCTGGCTCGGCGGAGAGGGCGGATTTTGTAAGGCCGAGGCTGCGACAGGCGCGGATCTCGTTCGTGGTGGCACTGTGGTAAGGATCCACTTCAGGGCTGCCTCTTCTCGGCTCCCTTGGGGGTCCGCGGGCGCTCAGTGGGAAGCGGGGGAGGGGCGGCTGTGCGGCGGCGGGTCCGCGGGCAGGGGTCTCAAGGGTGGTGCCTGCTCTGCCGTCTTGGTGCCCCGGGGCAGGCGGGGTGCGCCGGGGCTGCGAGCCGGCCCGGCGGGGCTGCCTGGAACCCTGAACTTGTCACCCTCTCACCCACCACCCTCTGCTTAGTTCTCTCTGGGCCTGGGAACCTGGCCCCCTCACCCACCTGCCCTGTATCAGGTGCGAAAGATGGGAGTCGGGTGAAAAACAGCAGTTTGGGCATCTCCCCCAGCACCCCACCCTCCGCTCCCGGCCGATCTGCCTTCCCCACCCCACCCCATCACCGCTTCTAGGTACTTTGACTTCTTGGTTCATTCCCTGCCTGAGCTGAAGAGTCCTAGACTTTGAACCGAGGTGACTTCGTCACCCGTAGTTCGGCCTTGGGAGTTAAAGCGGATAAGGAGAAAAGTGCCAGGTATAGCTAACACCTTGGGCCTTGATTACAAATAGACTTCAGTTATCAGATTAGACCAATTGTACCTACTTCATTCAGCCCTAAGTGTTTTCCCGTTCTGGTGGGAAGGGAAAAGTCATAGTTAAATCTGCATGTAATCACTGGATTGAGTAAATTGAATTCGTGTTTTCACGTGAACTTACTCAAGTTACACCCCTCAAAGTCGTGGATAACTAGCCAAGTTAACTTGGTTAAAAGAAGTTTTAGATTTAAATATAAATGCGTGTTAAGTCTTCCTTCTCTCCCTTCTCCAGTAGTCTAATGGACATCATTTTGGAATTCCAGTCATTTTTAATAGGCTCAGAATTTTAGATTTAGAAGGGGTCTTGTAGTTTTCTAACCCAAACCCCTGATCTTACAGATGAGAAATTGAGGATCAGAGGGGTTAAGCTATTTTTCCAATATGATAAATCTAGTCATGGGACGTAGTTGAAGACACTTCATTGAAGATTTTAGGACAGAAAAGTGGGAGAGGCACATATAATTGTTAACAAATATATCTGATTGGAAGGAACTCAAATTTTACTTGCAATTTACAATGTTTTGCACTTAGTTATCTATAAATGGGCTAAAATCGGAATATTTAAAAACTTTTAATTATTATTGAATAGGTAAAGCCTTTTAAAATACTGTGGGCACATATCTGATGTTCTAGGTTAAAGTGACTTAATGCTTCTTTCCTTTTAGTTATACCAAGAGTAAGTATTTAACTAAGGTAACTCCCAATGATTATAAGTTGTGCTGAAAAATGAGACATTTCTTTAGAATGGTCTTTTGTGTTTGTGCCACTTAAAAAAAAATATAACACCTAGTATATTAAGTCTGCATCCTAATATAGTGTTTGAATCGTATTTATTTAGTTTTATGCTTTTAGACAAACATAATATCAGGGGAGAGAATGCTTATCAAATAATGCCATTTTATAAAAAGCTGGTTTGTAACAGGACTTTATTTCAGATATGCTATTGTTGACTATGGGACCAAACCTGGCAAAATTTGTACTAGAATGAGTGATTTTAAGATTGAGTAATTTCTCCCTTGGAAAGGTGAGGGAAGTTGGCGGGGTGTTTTGCATGCCTATGTAATTGGACCAGTTAAGAAGAAACAGGTGGGACTTTTTCAAACCACTGCTGGAAAGTGAGAAGGTAAGAAATAAGTGTGATTTAGTGAACAAATATAATCTTAGAGCAGAGAGACTGAGAGGAAAAAGAGTGAGGAAGAGGAGGGGAATTGTACTCAAATATCACTCAGGTGATATTTAGTATGTCTCAATAAAAAGTAAGGATGTGGAGTTACAATCCAGGTTTGTTACCTGTTGTAGAAACTTAAATCTGGCTATCGCCTGTGTGTAGATGTCTTCATGCTAAGTTTCATAGAGCCTTTCTCTACTAGGCTCCCAGATTTTGAATTAAGCCCCAGAGTCCTAAGGAGGTGATTCTCAAGACCTCATTATACTCTTTTTTTTTTTTTTTTAAAGAATGGATGCACTTATAAATTTGTTTATTTATTTTTGGCTGTGTTGGGTCTTCGTTGCTGCGCGGGCTTTCTCTAGTTGCGGCGAGCGGGGGCTGCTCTTCGTTGCGGTGCACAGGCTTCTTATTGCAGTGGCTTCTCTTGTTGTGGAGCAGGGCTCTAAGCGCATGGGCTTCAGTAGTTGCAGCACGCGGGCTCAGTAATTGTGGCTCACGGGCAGGGCCTGTGGGACCTTCCTGGACCAGGGCTTGAACCCGTGTCCCCTGCATTGGCAGGAGGATTCTTAACCACTGTACCACCAGGGAAGTCCCAAGACCTCTTTATACTCTTAAGCATTATAAAGCATATAATACTTAAGAGTATTATAGGATGCAGAAAAAAAAGAAAAATCTGGCTTAATAGAAGACAGATAGATTTTTATATCTACTGCTTTGCAGTCTATTGTAATATGTTGTTTTGGTTGAATTGTGTGAAGGAAGTCTGGCTTCACATAGGTACGTAGTTGGAAAAAGGAGAGATAATATTAATAGCTTTTTCGTATTAAAAAATGTGCATATTCTTTGATACTATACCCAAACTTGACAGTTTTAATTAAGAAATCAAGGGTTAATTGCAGTGTGGAGTCTGAAACCTTAAAAATGAACTTTTTGTACTTATTGCATTATAACCCATTGGTCTGTCCTACACTTTGAATGGATCATTTACCCATGCATGATTTTGTAACATCATGGAAAGATCATTTGGGAGCTCCTGCTTCACTGAATAATGTGTATCTTCCAAATGTTGGCATGTTTCATTATATAATATATAAAAAATCATATTATTATCACTACTGGTCTCATCAGCAAAATCTTTACATATTAGGAAGTTGTGAAGCTCATGGTATTAGATACAAGTTTTAAAAAATTTTAATGTTTTAATTTAAATTTGAGAAAGCTCAGATTTTATCATTGGCAACAAATACTGTGAATGGTTTTGCAGGTGACAGGCTCACTTCATCCATTTTTAAGAAAATATATGACAAATACCTAAGTACTAGTTATATACTATTCTTGGAGAATTGAGAAAATAGTCACTTAAAACATTTTTTGTGTCTTGTCGTTCAAATGAACAACGCTGATTGGTTGAGTATATTTTAATAGTCTTTTGATGCTTTTTGGTAATGCATTTTAGATGTATCTCAGATTATAGATGCAATTAAGTAATAAACAGAAAACTTCATTTGCTTTATGTTCTGTAGAAATAATGGGAGGGATTGCATACTCCTAGAATTTATACTCACATCTGTAGCATGGAAGCTGTTGCTAAAAACCATTTCTCTCCCAGAGGAGGTTGTTTCTCCTCTTATTGTTGCCTGTGTTAAAACTGAGGTTGGCATCTTCTAACTCCTCTCTGATTATCCCAGACCTTTGTTTTATCATTATCTTTCAACAGCCACTTTTTCTTGAAAGCTCATATTATCTTTCTCAAAGCTGTCTCCTGTATTTAGCTTTAAGATAATCTTTTCTAAACAAATCTAGATATCTTAGGATTTCTCCCTACCCTTTATCAATCTTTGAAAAATACATGATCGCTTTTGAATAGCATAAAATTCCTTAGCTGTCTCTGAAATTCTGATGGGAGGAAATACAGTGTTTAATTTTTATTTTATTATTTTTTAATTGAGATATATTTGGCATATAACATCTCTTTTAGAGAAGGGAAAGGTCTTAGCTGCTTAACATACTTCAGATTTGTTAAGCTTCGCTTTCTGTAATTTGTATTACTAAAATATATTTGGACATTTTTCTAAAATTAAAATTGTTATTATATCTAATAATACCTTTTCTTCCCTTACTTACATTTTAAAATCAGCTCCTCATCCCATTGTTGTTCTTAGCTACTTCAGCATCCATGTTGCCTCTGTTGGCACCCTACCTTCATAATTCTTCGGTTCTTGATGCCATTCATCTCTCCCACAAGTCTTTAGCCAGCCACATAGTACTTGAAATTCTATCTTCTCAGACCTTTAAATTTTACAGTTTCCTTCCATCACTAACCACTGTTGCATTTTGAGATCATGAGATAGATAGAACTGCTTCCCAGGTAGGAGAGCTGGCATCCTAGTCAGGAAGCTAAAGAATAACAAGATGGAGATGTCTCTTGATACTGGGCACTAACCAGAGTGGCATCTCCCTCTTCCAGTGGTAAAGTTAAATGATTATATTGAAATTATATATCTCAAATTAGAGTTTAAAATGCTCTCTTAAGTTGGAATGTTAAAAGTATTCTGAATTAAGTTTCTGCAAGAGAGGTTAAATGATGCATGATAAAAAATTACCTGTCTAAAATAGAAGTACCTAGTTTTAGAAAAATATTTTTGTTTTGCACCCTTAAATATTCTCTTCTAGCAAGTTTAGTGGAAACTTACTACTTTATGGGTAGAAAAGCATGTGAGTTTTAGAATTTAATGTTTTTGACAATCTATGTATTAGAATAATGTAACTCACAAGGCTGATACGGAAAACTTAGGATCTAGATTTTCCCCCATTTTTGCCTTAAATCAATAGGACATCTATTTTATTATTTATTATTTTTTGCCATAGTTTTTTTTGGGAGTGAATAAAAAACGATAAAATACCTCTCATTGGGCCTAATATGCATTGGGTTCTGTAGAGCTGTTCATTATTTTGTTATAATTGTGGTCATTGTTGTTTGCTAATTTTTTTTGAGATAAATATTTTCATTTGGTTATGATTTCTAATGGATTAATATTGCTGGAAGTGGGAAAAACATACTTATTTTGAATTTTCTTAAGAGGATTTAAAAATATCCTTTAATTTTGTTACAGAAATAAGAATCAAGCTCTACGATGACAACCTATTTGGAATTCATCCAACAAAATGAAGAACGAGATGGAGTCCGATTTAGTTGGAATGTTTGGCCATCAAGTCGACTGGAAGCTACAAGAATGGTCGTTCCAGTAGCAGCCTTATTTACACCACTGAAGGAGAGACCAGATTTGCCACCCATTCAATATGAACCTGTTCTGTGTAGTAGGACCACTTGCCGTGCAGTTTTGAATCCTTTATGGTAATTAAAGTATATGGAAAAAACTAATGTCACTATGATTTAAAAAGAAGTGTAGTTTCTTTCTTGCTCATTTATATAAGAATATCTTTGTTTTTGATTATAGTTATTTTTTCAAATTAAGGTAGTCAGATCCAAAGAGCTATAAAATCTTAGGATCATTCTAGTTGTAGAGAGTTGATAAGAAACCAAATGCAAAGTTGTCACTGTGTAAACTGTTAGATTCTATCAGTATTCTCTAGATACTGCTGGCAATCAACCCATCTTGTGTCATTTGAAAGGTCATAATTGAGTGGTATGGTGTTTGAAAAATGTTATGATTTCTTGTTACATAAGCCAGACTCTCAAGAATTAACTTTTATTCCTCTTTCTGCTCCCTCTCTCTCCACTCAGTCCACTAGCAAATCTGGTCAATTCCATCTCCAGAACAATCAGGATTCTGTCTCTTACTCTCTGCTAGAACATGGTGCATCAAAATATACCATCTTTTTCCTGGATGGTTTCATTATCCTCCTAACTGGTCTTCCTGTTTCTGTTCTTGCTTTTCAGCAGTCTCTTCTCCACTCAGAAGCTAGAGTTTTACAAATGGATATCAGATTATTAAAATTGTTCAATAGATACTTATTACACTTGGAATGAAAAATCCATAGCCCTTATCAAGACCTATAAAACCCTATATGATCTATCCTTTGTGTATTTCTGCCTTCATCTTGTATCATCCATTTTCTTTATTTTCATCTGCATTATACCTTACCCTCTCTCTTATCCTTGGATATACCTAACTTACTTCTACCACAGACTTTGTACAATAGCTATATGTGCTGCCTGGATTGCTTTGCCCCCAGATTTTCCTGTGACTGGTTTCTTTTCATTCTGATTACATGTCAGTTCTTTATTTTTTTATTTTTATTTTTTTTGGCTGCGTTTGGGTCTTTGTTGCTGCGCGCAGACTTTCTCTAGTTGCGGCGAGAGGGCTTTTCGTTGTGTTGCGCGGGCTTCTCATTATTGTGGCTTCTCTAGTTGTGGCACGCGGGCCCTGGGGCGTGCGGGCTTTAGTAGTTGTGGCTCATGTGCTCCAGAGCACAGGCTCAGTAGCTGTGGCGCACAGGCTTAGTTGCTCCGCAGCATGTGGGATCTTCCTGGACCAGGGATCAAACCCGTGACCTCTGCATTGGCAGGCGGGTTCTTAACCACTGTGCCACCAGGGAAGTCCTTCAGTTGTTTATTAATGAAGGCTTTCCTTTAAAGTAGCCCTCCCAAATACATTCTCATGTCCTGCTTTGTTATCTTTAATCTTTATTATCACTATCTAAAAGTATCTTCTGTGTTTATGCGTTTACTTGTTTATTGTCTTTCTCTTCTACAATATAAACTCTGTGATAGCAGGGACCTATGATCTTGTTTACTTCTTTATCAGCACCTAGAATAATGGCATTCAATAAATATATTTTTATTGAATAAATGCTTTCTAGATCTGAGTTTAGAAGTTACTGAGCCATTTGGAGAAAAAAAAAAACACCTAAAAATACATGGCTTTTAAAGATTGCTTTGATATCAGTTTGAATGTATTCATTTTCAGAAAGAAATTAATTTTATTGAAATTAGGATTATTGTACAATTTAACTGAACCATGAGCTATTGTATCTTTTCTTAAAACAGTCAAGTGGATTATCGAGCAAAACTCTGGGCTTGCAACTTTTGTTATCAAAGGAATCAGGTAAGAAAACCCCTGTTACAGATGTTAATGCTATAATACTGCTCTAAATATGCAGAAAGATGCATATTTAAAAATAAAAATGAAATAACTTTATATATGATGAAACTATCTTTTTTAATAATTAAATGATCAGGAAATAATTATTTTCAGTTTAAAATTTCACACAAATAATTTATTAAAAAAATTTTTTTTTCTACCTGCAGTTTCCACCTACTTACGCTGGTATATCTGAACTGAATCAACCTGCTGAACTTTTACCTCAGTTTTCTAGCATTGAATATGTAGTTCTGGTAAGAACATAAGAGTAACTCTTTAAGAAATTTAAAATATCCAGTAATTTATACCAAAATAACTGTTAAATTGAGCCGACTTAAAAGGCATCATTTTTTTTTTTTAAGAAGATTTTGGGGGTAGGAGTTTAGTAATTAATTAATTTATTTTTGCTGTGTTGGGTCTTCATTTCTGTGCGAGGGCTTTCTCTAGTTGTGGCAAGCGGGGGCCACTCTTCATCGCGGTGCACAGGCCTCTCACTATTGCGGCCTCTCTTGTTGCGGAGCACAGGCTCCAGACGCGCAGGCTCAGTAGTTGTGGCTCACAGGCCTAGTTGCTCCACGGCATGTGGGATCCTCCCAGACCAGGGCTCGAACCCGTGTCCCCTGCATTAGCAGGCAGATTCTCAACCACTGCGCCACCAGGGAAGCCCAAAAGGCATCATTCTTGATTCTCACATTGAATTGATTGAGAATTTCAAAGGTAAGAACTGTCAAGGTCAGTTTGAGTAAGGTAATTTCTGTTGTAGTTATTTGAAAGGTGGCCAAGGTATTGGGTGGGGTGGTGTGGTTTGCTATACCGAATAGATCAATAAACAGTAAAGTATCAATTTTGCTTTGTAGTTGGAAGGTCAATTACAAATACTTGGTCAGTATGATGCTCGAGTCTAATGATGAAATTACTCTTGCATTGGCCCTTGTTAGGAAAATCATTTTTCTTCCCTTTCTGAACAGTTTTACATAGTTATTTACATATTTAAGTATTAAGGTAATATTTTTTATGAATGTTGTAGAGAAACCAGAATATGGTTCACTGAGCCAGTCAGTAATTTGTCCACTCAGTTCTCTTATAATCCAATTCAGGGTTAGATAATTATTTTATAAAAATCATCTAATTTTGCTTTTAAGCTTTATAGTTACTATTTTCTTATTTTAAAAGAAATAAGTGCTTATTATAAGAAATGAAACCTCATGCAGTTAAGTAAAATTGAAAGTGAAAATCTCCTTCATGTAACTATAAATAATGTTTTTAAACTGAATTTTTCACTTGATGATGTCTTGGATATTTCTCCATGCATATATAACCTGTTTCATTTCTGAAATGGCTTTATTAGGATTCCATTGTGTAAATGTATTATAAATTATTTAATTAGTCCTCTATTGATTATCCTATGTATTGTGCTGAAGTGTTAATACTTTTAAAACATTTTTTTTTAATCGCAACATTTTTTAAAAGCGTGGTCCTCAGATGCCTTTGATATTCCTCTATGTGGTTGATACTTGCATGGAAGATGAAGACTTACAAGCCCTGAAAGAATCTATGCAGATGTCATTAAGTCTTTTACCACCTACAGCTTTGGTTGGCCTAATTACTTTTGGGAGAATGGTGCAGGTTCATGAACTTGGATGTGAGGGCATTTCAAAAAGCTATGTCTTCAGAGGAACAAAAGATCTGTCTGCCAAACAACTGCAGGTAAACAACAAGAATGGTAGTTTTAGCCTGTTTGTGCACATCACTCTATGTATGTCTATAAATGCCTTCTAGATATACGTTTCTAGAAAATATTATGAATAACTAATATAATTGTATTTATAACAAAGCCTTTAAATTTAGTGTTGGCCTCAGCGTTCTTTCATTTGCCTTAAATTGTTATCGTAGAGATTGAAGACCCTTCACTTTTGAAGTATCTTTAAAATTTAGAGTGAAACTGAAGCTATTTTACTAGAGATTTGAAAGGTTTATAGAAGAGTCATGCTGAAGACTGAGAGAAGGTAACCACAGAATTTTAGCTTTTGTTTCTTTACATCTCACTTAGGAAAAAAACACTTTTGGCAAGGGTACATATTTTAAGGCTTGAGAGTTAATAGGTGAACCACGAGTATATATATTTTTTCACACACTAGGACATTTTTATCTTTGGGGCAAATTGAAGCTTTGTCTTCCAAGGCAGGGAGTTATGTGTAACATACTAGGATCATCTTGGTGTATTTTTCAAAATCTTTTTCTGTCCAGAGATTTTGATAGATCATAAGAGAGTGAGTGAATATGTGCTTCAACTGGAAGATAGTTGAGAGGGTAGAGATTGTTCATGTAAGTGTTTTGAAAAACTTTCTAAGTGATTCTTTTTTTAAAATTAATTAATTAATTAATTTTTGGCCGCATTGGGTCTTCGTTGCTGCGCACAGACTTTCTCTAGTTGCGGCGAGTGGGGGCTACTCTTTGCTGCGGTGCGTGGGCTTCTCATTCAGTGGCTTCTCTTGCTGCCGAGCACGGGCTCTAGGCTCACGGGCTTCAGTAGTTGTGGCACGTGGGCTCAGTAGTTGTGGCTCGTGGGCTCTAGAGTGCAGGCTCAGTAGTTGTGGCGCACGGGCTTAGTTGTTCTGAGGCATGTGGGATCATCCCGGACCAGGGATCGAACCCATGTTCCCTGCATTGGCAGGCAGATTCTTTTTTTTTTTTTTAATAAATTTATGTATTTATTTATGGCTGTGTTGAGTCGTCATTGCAGTGTGCAGGCTTCTCATTGCGTTGGCTTCTCTTGTTGTGGAGCACGGGTTCTAGGCCTGTGGGCTCAGCAGTTGTGGCTCGTGACTCTAGAGCACAGGCTCAGTAGTTGTGGCACACGGGTTTAGTTGCTCCACGGCATGTGGGATCTTCCCGGACCAGGGCTCAAACCTGTGTCCCCTGCATTGGCAGGTGGATTCTTAACCACTGTGCCACCAGGGAAGTCCCTCTAAGTGATTCTTATACAACCCCCAGTTGAGAAATTACCCTGATTGATAAGCCTGGTATAAAGTAGACAGATATGAAATCAGACTTTGGAGGCATCCAGGTAGCCCAAAATGGAAAAAAAAAAAAGATTTTGAGGATGACTAATTTGAAGCTTAGCAGACTAGGATAGTGGTGCTGCAGTTAACCGAGACAGAAAATACTGGAGGAATATGCAGGTTTGGAGGGGGAGGTTAAATGAACAGTGAATATGGTAGTGAATCATAGTAGTGATTAAGATTTGAGGAAGTGGGGAAAATTAGAGTCTGTGTTCTTTCAAGAGGTTTGTGGTTGAAGGTAGGGAAGGAGATAGTGTGAAAGTTTGAGAGAGAGAGGACCGAGTTAAAGAGGTTTACTTTAGGAGGGACACTTGAATGTGTTTATACACGAAAAGAAAGAGACTAAAGATGGTGAGTGAGATGAGGAGAGTGAGGTTTCACAAAACATGACAGGGATTCCTTCAAGAGCATAAGAAGCAGAGTACCTTGAAGGGGAGGATCACTTGTTTCCGTGAGACAAGAGAGAGTGGGCAAGTTTTAACCTCTATGTACCTTAGTTTTGTTTTTGTTTTTTTTTGCGGTACGTGGGCCTCTCACTGTTGTGGCCTCTCCCGTTGCGGAGCACAGGCTCCAGACACGCAGGCTCAGTGGCCATGGCTCACGGGCCCAGCCACCCCGTGGCACGTGGGATCTTCCCGGACCGGGGCACGAACCCGTGTCCCCTGCATCGGCAGGCGGACTCTCAACCACTGTGCCACCAGGGAATCCCATACCTTAGTTTTTTCATGTGTAAAGGGAGATAATAATAGTATGTATCTTACAGGGCAGTCATGAAAATTAAATGGATTGTGCTTTTAGATGTTTGCTATTACTGTTATTTTTAAACTGTAAATTTATTTAAAGTAGTTTATTTCTAGTTCTGATTGTAGAATACATTTTACTTAAATTATGTAATATATATGTAATACATAAAACATCTGCCTTTTTGAAACACTGAATGCATGCAAACTAAATTTTTTTCTCCATCAAAATGTTTTTATCTTCCTTCTCTACCCATCTTGTTGAAGAGAGCCTGGTCTTTGTTCCCCAAATAGTTCTGGATTCAAATCTTAAACTCTTCTAGTTGTGTGATCTTGGGCTGATCTCTTTGCTTGTTTTCTCCTCTTCTATGGAAAGGAATAAACAATACCTATTTTACCAGATTATTTTATTTTAATACTAAATGAAATAATGTAAGTGAGAACACTCAGTGTAGTGTAAACTCTTTCAGGGCTTCATAGCAAAATCTAGACTAATATCTTGCTTTGCTACTTACTAGTTTTGTAACCTTAGGCAAGTTACTTAGCCCTTCTGAGTGTCAGTTTTCATTTGCAAGGCAGGAATTTAAAAATCTACTTCATTATATTTTGTGAGGAAATAGTATATACAAAGAGTTTAGCACAGAATCTGGCACATAAGTCCTCAGTAAAAAGTTGCTGTTCATTCTAGCAGTGTAGGAAATACTGCAGGATTGGTTCAATATTTTTTTTTTTGCAAATCTTTAGACTTTCTGATTTTCTGTTATATACTTTTATTCTATTACTTTATGATTAAGCATTTCTAGATTCAAGAAAATTTTAGTAAAATAACATTATTTTCATGTGTCTAGAGAGGAATTCTGCATACATCTAAAATTCAGAACAAAACTGGCAGTTTGGTTAGGCATTAAGTCAGAAAATTAAGAAGAATAGACGTACAAGGTGTGTGTACCTTATAAACCCCATTAATACAATTCCTTGTATCTCTCCTTTATATTTATTACAGTTGCAATTTTACACTTATTTAGCTAATGATTTAACTCTTGTCTGTTTCACCAGATATAAATTTCCATACGGTCAGGGACTATATATTTTTTTCAACATTAGATACCTGGCACATTGAGATATAGTTGCTGAAAGGAATGAATGAAGATAAGTTAAGAAATATAGACATTCAAGTTACACAGTAACTTATTTTTACTTAATTAGAAATAAAATATTTCTGAGTTAGTATCCCTCTTTTTTGCTCACATAGCACCTTGTACTTTGCTGTTGTATGATAATCATTTCATTGTATTACTGTTTACCTGACAGTCTCCCCAACTAAAACTTTTGCTTTCTGAGGGAAGAGACTTTGTGTCCTTTATTTTTGTGTTCCTGATGCCTACAGAAGCACCTTGCATGTCATAAATATTTGATACATCTTTGTAGGAGTAATTAAATGGATATCACAAAAATAATCTCTTTACAGGAAATGCTGGGGCTCTCTAAAGTACCAGTTACTCAAGCAACACGTGGTCCTCAGGTACAGCAGCCACCTCCTTCCAATAGGTAATAAATACGGCAAAGAGAATTTTACAATTCATGTGGCTATTTTAAGCATCCTATATCCTTAACTTGAATGTAGGGATTCAGTGATACTATATTGTTAAACATTTTTAGGAATATAAATATTGCATTAGTATACTTTTTAAAGAGTTGAGGTAGAATCACATCGCTGAAAAGGTTGGTTTTTCATTATTACAGTGTAAGGAGTTTCTTTAGTTTTGATATATTCTTGATTTTCTAAGTTCAGAAAAACTTAATTTTTGTAGTTGAAGGCAGCCAAGCAAAAATAGCGCCCCACAAACTTTTCATTTTTTCTCCTTACCCTTGTAGTAGCTTTTTCCACTAAACTTACTAATCAGAGGCGGTCTTACTAAAACTGAGTTGATGTATCTTCTCATAATTAATTCAGTAACCTTAAAACTTACTAGATTGGTAAAAGGAAGATGCAGTCTCAAAGTAATACTTGGTTTGAGTGTTTTATTTATAATAGTTGTACTCAGTGTGGTTCTTCACCAGTGGGCAGCATCACCTGGGAACTTATTTGAAAGGCAAATTTTTGGTCACCACCCCAGACTTACTGAAGCAAAACTTTGGAACCAGCAATCTATGTTAAAACAAACCCTCCCACCAATTTTGATGTACACAAAAGTTTGCGAACCATTGTTCTACTGTGTATTCAAATTATTTTTCTCTATTTTTAAGAAAGTGGACAATTTGTTTCTTAAACCCTCACCCACAAACATTTATAAATGGATTTTTATTTAATTTTGTTTTGCAGGTTCTTACAGCCAGTACAGAAAATAGACATGAATCTCACAGATCTTCTGGGAGAACTGCAGCGAGACCCGTGGCCTGTACCACAGGGAAAGAGACCTTTGCGTTCCTCTGGGGTGGCACTTTCCATAGCTGTAGGACTACTTGAGGTAGTGACAATAGCTTTGTTTTGGAATGTAAATGTGTATGTGTGTGTATGGAATGATATGTACAAGATAATGTTGGGTGGAAAAATCAGGTCATAGGACAGCGCATATGTGATTTTATTTAAAGTTTGATCTGTGGTATATCCTTTTGTGTATAGAGAGGCTTCTGGAGGGATATTTACCCAATTGTTAACAGTGGTGGGTTAAGGAGAGTTTTACTTTTAAGTAGAATTCGAAAATTTTACACTTGACATATATTAGCTTTGTAATTAGAAGAGTTTTTTAAAAAATGTTTTTTAAAATTTGAAATGTTATTAAATTTATAGAAAAGCTGCCAAGGACTTTTTTTCTGAACTATTTGAGATTAAGTTGCTGAAGTGATGTTACCAACCCCTTGAATACTTTAGTTGTATTTCCTATAAACCAGGATATTCTCCTACATAACCATAATACAACTTTCAAAGTCAGGTTTTGAAATATATGATACATAAACTGATGTATTATACAATACATAACACTGATACATTACTACCATCTAATTCTCAAAACTCATTCAAGTTTCACTCGTTATCTGAATAATTTCTTTTACTGAAAGGATTTAATTCAGAGGCATGTATGTAGTGGTTACGTCTGTTTAGTCTCCTTTAGTCTGGTATAGATCCTCAGCCTTTCCTTGACTTTCATGACCTTGGCACTTTGGAAGATTCAGGCCAGTATATAGAATGTCTCTCAAATTAGGTTTGTCTTGATGTAGCGTCACAATTAGATTGAGGTATTGCATCATTGGAAGGAATATCACAGAAGTAATGGTCTGTTCTTACTGTATCCTCTCAGGTGGCACATGATTTTCATTTGCCCATTATTGATGATTATGACTTTGATCACTCATTAAGGTGTGTCTGCCAGGTTTCTCCACTGTAAAATTACTCTTATTTCCCCTCCTTTTGTAATTAATAAACATTAGATGGTGAGGATCTTTGAAACCATGCAAATATCCTATTCCTCATCAACCTTTCAATTTATTCATTTATTAATATCACTGTGGATTCGTGGTTTCCTATTTTTTACAGTGAGTTATCTGTTACTGTCATTTTTTTATTCTTTTAACTTTCTACTTTGACATAATTCCAAACATACGGAAAAGTTACAAGAATGGTTCAAAGAATTCCTTTAAACCTTTCACCCAGATTCCTCAGATGTTAACATTTTATTACATTTGCTTTATCCTTCTCTCTCCAGATATTTATATAGTGTGCTCTCTCTATAAATATAGATGTAGCTATATATAGGTATCTATTTATATGTTACACACATATAAATATTAAAAAACCATTTGAAAGTCAGTTACAAATGTGATGTCCCTTTACTTCTAAGTTCTTTAGTGTGCATTTCTTAATTACATAAGAACATTCCTTTGTATAACCGCAGTTCATTTAACAATCATGAAATTAACATTGATATAACACTATTTTCTAATCTTTAAACTTTATTCAGATTTCACCAGTTATCCTAATAATACTGTATATTGTATTCACTTGTCATGACTCTTTGGTGTCCTTTATTCTGGAACAGTTCCACAGTTTTTCTTTGTGTTTCATGACGATACTTTTTAGGAGTATAGGCTAGTTATTTTGTAGAAGGACTCTCAATTTGGGTTTATCTGATCTTTAATCATGAGTAGATTGAGCTTATGCAATTATGCCAGCCTAATTCTCTTGCCCTTGTAAATTACTTGATCATTTGCTTGGAGTATTACTAGTATGTCCTGTGGGTTAATTTTCTCTAGTGCCTGGTGATCCTTTTCTATATGTGTATTCAAGTATTTTGTTTCTATAAAGTTTTCTTGTATTACAGTTTTAAGTGTTAGTTTTTTCACTGTTTTGTTTATCTTCTTTAAGAACTCCAATTATACATAAATTGGATCTTTGCTTGTTTTCTATTTCAACCACTTTATCTCTGATCTTTTATTCTTATTTATTTCGTTTTCATGCTCTTGATTATTTTCTTGCTGTTCTTTAGTGCCCCTTAATAAGTTTTCATTTGAATCTGGCAGTTGTTCTATGCTGGCTGCTAGCTTCCTTCTTTCTTCCTTGTACTTTTCCCCAAACTGCCCTTGCTTGTGTGAAGGCTTGCATGGGAGATAGCTCACTGGGACTTAGTGTTTATTTATTTATTTTTTACTTATAAGTAACTTGAAGTTTGAATGCTTTTTGAGTTCTAGGTATGAAGGTGTGTGGTTTGTATACTTTAATTTGTTCTTGTTCTTTACTGATGTTTCAGCTTTACATGACTGCTGTTACCTCAGCAGGATGATACCCAATATGAAAACAGTATTTTTATTTGTTTATTAATCTAGTTTAAGAATGTTATAGAAATAATAAGTATACCTAATAAAAACATTCAAATATGCAAGGATGTATAAAAATGAAAAGTAAAAGGCAGTTTTCCTTGCTCTTGCCTAGATTTGTTAATCATGAATTTTTAAAATTATCATCAAAGTATATATCATTGACATTCTTTTCTGAAGCTATAATGTAGCTTGAAAATGCACTGTGTATTTTTGTTCAATAACTGCTTATAGAAATTAGAAATAAAAGCATTTCAAATATATATAAATATTGTTAATTGTGGAATAGAGTGGTTATACACATAGAGAAGGAGATGTAATTCTTTGTAATTGCAGTTTTGCTGCTTGCTGGGGAATCTTTCATGTATTAAAGTCTTAGGATACCTTTAAATTTTTTTTTCTAGATTCCCTGTTTCTTTTGGATTGTACTCAGTTCTTTTGTTTATTATAAATTTTCTGAGTTCTTGCATGTCTAAAAATGTTTTTTAATTTTTCCCTCTCACTTCATTTGTACTTTGGGTCCCTGTCTTCAATAGGATGTTTGAGCCATTCCTTGCTAGTATTCTAACAGATAGTTTATTGGATAATTTGATGTAGTCTCATTCTTAGTCCTTTTCAGGAAACTTATTTTTCCCACTGAACATTTTTAGAATGTTCTCTTTAATTTTAGAGTTCTGAAATTTCATTAGGTTGTGTTTAGGTTTGATTATTTTTTCATTAATTATGTTTGGTTGTTGGTAGGTCCTTTCATTAAGACTTCTGTCATTCTTCAGCTTACTTTCTTTTTTATTCTATATTCATTAGATTGATGCTGGACTTCTGCATTTCTTCATATCTTTATTTTTTTTCCTCATGTTTTCTTTCTTTTCTCCTATTTCTTAGAGGTTTCTTCAAGATTATTTTCCATATCTCTAACTTGGTCTTCAGACATGCTTTTTAGCCCATTCCTTGAGGTATTTTTACTTTTGCCATGATTTTAATTCTAGAATCTCTTGAGAGTTGTCATATTTGTTTTGATATTCATTGTAACATGTGTTCTGGATCTTTCAGCCCCCAATTTTTATGCTAAGAACCTTCTCTGGGAAGATTGCCTACTTTTCTCAGAGAGCTCTTCTTAGGAATTGCTAAAATCTGTTGTCATTAGCTGCTGTTTCTGGAGCTGACTGCACTTCTTTGGCCCATTGCTGCTTTTTGTGTTTTTTTGACTCTAAATGTAGAGTTTTTAAGATATTCCCTTGGGAAGATCTGGCTTACTTTTGGTATATATATATGTACATATATATATTTTAAATTATACATAATATATATAGTTAAAATTCTTTTGTCAACCAGTACAATCTGTTGTTTGGATTCCTCAAAATTTCTAGTCTGCTGATAGTACTCTTTCTTATTTATTTTTTAAACAGTACCATTTATATCATTTCACTGGCATCTTGGGAAGAAGGGGGAGGTAGATTGAAGTACTCAATCCATCAGTTTGAATGAGAAATAAAAGTTGTGCATGTATTTTAAGCATAGAAAACAAAAATAACAACCAAACAGAAAAAGATACCCTCTTTTCTTCTTCTTTTCCTACTCTTCCCTATCTAGTACAAGTTAAGCAGGAGAAACATCCTTGCCTATAGGGATCAGGTTTATAGATTATTTTAAAATTAGGAAGGCATTGCTATTAGAATAGGATTTCAAAAGAAAGATATTCACACAAACATCTTGTTTTTAAATTTTGTTTTAAACATTTGATTATTCTTGGAAAATGTATGCTTTTCTAGAAAGAATATATAAAAATTCACAATCATAAATGTATATCCATATGTTTTCCTTTAAGCTCTTCTCATGAATTACTTTTTCCTGATAGTGTACTTTTCCCAACACTGGTGCTCGTATCATGATGTTCATTGGTGGTCCAGCCACTCAGGGGCCTGGAATGGTGGTTGGAGACGAATTGAAGACACCCATAAGATCATGGCATGACATTGAAAAAGACAATGCCAAATATGTTAAAAAGGGAACTAAGGTAATTTTGGTTTTTAAGTCTTTTTGCCTTATTAGAAAAATTCATTTGATGGAAGAGGAAGAATATAATTACTTTCTGATAAGTCTGATATTGTGATGATCCTGCAACTGCTCCTCAGAATTAGAGAAATAGTCTTTTTCTTCCTTGATAATTTGTTATATTTTTTCTGGTTTTAAATATTTAAAAACTTAATAAGGGGCACCAATAGGTGTCTCTTTAAAAACTACTCCTGAGAGAAAACCTGTGTGTCTTTTTTAATATTCATGTTAAAGAATGTCTTTCCCATCAGGAAGAATTTCTTGAATTTTCCAATTTTTCATTTCCAGGAGGCTGCCCTTTAGATATGTATATTGTTCATAGCTTGAATAGTCCGTCAGTTTCTCATAAGTTGTTCTCTGTTCATGTAACTTCAATTTTATCTGGGTTTGTGTCAGTACATTTTCACTACTGTTGATTCTTGATACCCTTGTATTGGTTCTGCTTGTTAATGTCCCATCCCTCCCCCCCTTTTTAAAAAAATTGTCTAGAGTTTACAATTTTAGTTTAGTTGTCCTGTATTATCTCATATTTCTTTTTGGTAGTCATTATTATATTTTTAGGGTGTAATTAATAACAGATAATTTTTGTCACTATTAATGGATGCTTTTTTTCCTGTCACCTAATTTCCCTTTTGAATTTGGAGTATTTCTTAGAGCTTCAAAAGAAGTTTTATATTTGTTTGTCTTAATACTTTTGCTATTGTCTATTTTTCATGTTACTTGAGTATAGATTTATCCAGGAAAAAGAGTTCTGTGTTGTTCTCCCATCATGTATGTATGAAGAGCAACATGCCTTTCTTCAAGGTTAGCTCGAAATTTAGGAGTTCATTTAGAATGAATGGCATTTAAAGAAAAGAATGTGAGAGTGTCAGACTTATTAGAAGTTATCGTATCATTTTATGAGATGTTATAGAAAATTAAATTAGAACAAATCACACTTAAATTATTATGGATTATTCTTTTAGTATTTCTTAGATCATTTTGATTTATTAATGGCAAAAGATTTATAGGATGATTAAGTTTGTACATTACTTTGATTTGATCTTAAAAAATCTGTTGTAGCATTTTGAAGCATTGGCTAATCGCGCTGCTACGACTGGTCATGTTATTGATATCTATGCATGTGCATTAGATCAGACAGGTCTCCTGGAGATGAAATGCTGTCCTAACCTTACTGGGTATGTATATACATTTTTACAAGTATTGCAGTTATAAACTAATAATGACACTTTACAAATATAAACCAATAATGGAAAAAAAAATAGTCATGATCCTGCCACTCCAGGGCAACAGCTATTAACAGTTTTTGATACTCCTTTCAGTAAAGCTTACTTTAAATTTTTTCTAAACTACAGTTAAAAAGGCACAAGTTTTGTTTGAAAAGATCATCTTCATACCCTTCAGTCATTGTTTTATATTATTATTTTGGTAGCTTTTTTGAGATATAATTCACATACTATAAAATTTACTCATTTAAAGCATGTAACTTAATGGTTTTTTTTTTTCTTTTAGTATATTCTACCCATCACCATGATTTTATTTTAGGACATTTACATTATCCCAGCAAGAAACTCTGTACCTATTAGCAGTCACTTCCCAATTCTCCTTCCTCCCCCTCCCCCTTTCAGCCTAGACAACCACTAAACTACTTTCTGTCCCTATAGATTTGCCTGTTCTTGATATTAGGGGGAAACCATTTTGTCCTTCACCATTAAGTATAATGTTAGCTGTGGATTTTTGTAGATGCCTTTATCAGGTTGAGTATGTTCCTATTCCTAGTTTGTTGGATTTTTCTTTGAGTGAGATGGGAAGTCATTAGAGAGTTTTCAGGAGAGGAGTGATATGAGGGACACAGGAATATCAAGTGGTGGCATCACAGCTGGTGAGAAGTGGTTGGATTTGGGGTATATTTAGAAGACAGAGAATTTGCTAGGAGGTTGGATCTGGGGTTTGAGAAAACCAAATAAGTCTAGAAGGATTGAGTTGTCCTTTATTGAAATGGGTAAGACTGGGAGGAAGAACATTTGGGGAGAAGATTAGGAGTTCAGTTTTGAACATGTTTGGTTTGAGATGCCAGTAGACATCCATGGGGAGAGGTTGAGTAGGCAGTTGGATATTAGAACCTACAAATGCAGAAGATAGGTCTGAATTTGTATCTAGAGATATAAATGCAGGAGTTGTCAGAATATTGCTGTGGTTTTTTTTTTTTTGGCTGCATTGGGTTGCTGTGCACAGGCTTTCTCTAGTTGCGGCAAGCAGGGGCTACTCTTCATTGCGGTGCGCGGGCTTCTCATTGCAGTGGCTTCTCTTGTTGTGAAGCATGGGCCCTAGAGTACATGGGCTTCAGTAGTTGTGGCACACGGGCTTAGTTGCTCCGCGGCATGTGGGATCTTCCCAGGCCAGGGATTGAACGCGTGTCCCCTGCATTGGCAGGCGGATTCTTAAGCACTGCGCCTCCAGGGAAGTCCCTATTGTTGGTTTTTTAAAGCAATAAAAGTGGATGAGATTGTACGATTGTGTAATTTAATACTACGAAGGTCATTGGTCTTCCTAAGAGCACTGAAAGTTGACTTAGAGTGAATAAGAAAAGGAACAGGAGGAGGGGATCGGAAGCAGCTGACATAGACCAGAGCTTCTCAGACTTTCATTTCACATGTACAAGTCAGTTGGATATCTTGTTAAAATATAGATTCTGGATTTAGTATGCATAGGATGGGACTTGAAATTCTGCTTTTCAAACAAGACCCTTGGTGATGCTAATGTTGTTGGACCAAGGGCAACACTGAGTAGTAAAGGTATAGACAGCTCTTTCATAGAGGTTTGCTGTAAAAGGGAGTGGATAAGTAGGGTATGGTATACGTTGCCATTATTTTAGGATGTTTTACTAGGTTTAGTGATAACATAGATCGTTCTAGATGACATGTTTGCAAAAGTGGAAAATCTGAAAAAATCTACATGCAAACTATTAGAATTAGTATGTTAAGTTGTCAAGACTTCTAAATCAAGGTCAGTGTACAAAATTCAACTATATTTTTGTGTAACAGTAACAAATAGAGTAGAACCTGGGACACCATGGTTTTGAACTGCACAGGTCCACTTATATGTGGATTTTTTTCAATATATACATACTATAGTACTACATGATCCTTGGTTGGTTGACTCCAAGGATGTGGAACCATGGATACGGAGGGCTGACTATAAAGTTTTACACAGATTTTTGACTGCACATAAGGGTCTGTGCCCTAAACTCCACATTGTTCAAGGGTCAACTATAAAAAGCAAACAAAATTTAACAGCATACAATCTATAATAGCATCAGAGATAACATAAATTAGGACTTTAGCAGTATCAAAAATAAAATTTCCATTGATTAATTATACCACATCAGTTTTTTTTCTTTTGCCTAATGTAATTTTTGATTGTTTTATTGTTATTTTAAAAACTACTTAAAATATTTTAAAAATATGATGAACAAATACATGTAAATGTTTGGACTCAGGTTGTATATGGATATATGTATCCGCCTTTTAATTTAAACAGTAGAAAGTTTTACATAGCTTCCCCTACTTTGCATTTTTTTACTGATATCTTGGAAATGGGTTTATAGTAGTACAGTTGTAGTAGTACAGTTGACCCTTGAACAATTTGAGGATTGGGGGAACTGACCCTTTGCATAGTGGAAAGTCTGAGTATAATTTTTAGTTGGCCCTCCATATCTGTGGTTCCTCTATATTTGCAGTTCTGCATCCTCAGATTCAACCATCAGTGGATAGTGTAGTTCTGTAATATTTACTACTGAAAAAAATCTGCTCATAAGTGGACCCACGCAGTTCAAAACCTGTGGTTTTCAAGGGTCAACTGTATATTACTCCATTGTGTGGTTGTACCATATTTTATTCAGCTAGTCTAATAGATGGTCATCTGGATTGTTTCCAATCTTTTATTATTATAAATAGTACTTCAGTGAATAGACTTGTGCCTGTATTTTGCTTTTTGTTTGCCCGATTATCTTTGGGATAGATTCCTAATAGTGGGGTGGCTGGATTACAGAGAAAATACATATGTAATTTTGTTAGATACTGTCAAGTTCCCTTGCATTGGGTTTGCACCATTTTCCATTCCCATAAGCAATTATGAGCATGCCCGTTTTTCCACAGCCTCATCAACAGAATATGTTGTCAGACTGATTTGCTGATTTATTAGGGTGGAAATGGCATCTCAGAATAGTTTTTATTTGACAGTTAGTGTTTTTTAAAACTTAAAAAAATTTATAAAGGTACATGGTTACTGAAAAAAATTTAACAGTACTTAAGTGCATAAAGTGAAAATGCTCCCAAAATATGCCTGTATTCTCATTCACTGGGTATAACACTGTTAAGTTCAGTGTGACACACAGAGACAATGTATGCATATACACACACTACACATGGAGATATTTATTTTTAAGAATGAGAATGAATGCTGTGAGCTCTCAGATGTCTTCACCAGTAGGGAGAACTGGGTAACTGGGATGGGAGAGACACATATATTACTATGTACCCTTTTGTACTTTTTGAATTTTGTAATGTATAGATGTATTACCTATTTAAAAAAGAATTTTTAAAAATTACTGAGGACAGATACAAGTGTTGGGGGCACTCAGGTACCCTCAGAATTGAGATTATTTGTGGCTTTGGGATATTTTCATATAATTGAGTTTTTTAAATTAATGTTAATATCACACATCTTGGGAAAGATCTTTAAAATTTTGTTGGTAGTGTTGAAAAATAATTTACTTTTCTGGTTTTACACATGGACTCTTGTGTCACATTGTTTTTTGCTCTTTCCATGCAGAGGATACATGGTAATGGGTGACTCTTTCAACACTTCCTTATTCAAGCAAACTTTTCAAAGAGTTTTTACCAAAGATATGCATGGACAGTTTAAAATGGGCTTTGGTGGTACATTAGAAATAAAGGTAAGAACCAAAACTTGACATGTATGGTATGTTACCAAGAGAGAAATTTGTAGGCTTGATCATAATTTTAAAATATCATCAATCAAATTCAAGATATGCTTTAAAAATAGTGGTTATTTTGTATTGAAACCTGGAGTTAGAGATTTGTTCACCAGAAAAATGTTCATCGTTAAATGTACAATGAAATTTTACTTGAGCATCTCTAAATAATTGTTAAAACAAGAGGAAATTATATAAGTAAAATTTCCTTTAACTCTATTTTTTGTTTATATAGGGTTTAACTTTTTAAGTATAGGCATACCTCATTTTATTGTGCCTCGCAGATACTGCATTTTTTTACAAATTGAAGGTTTGTGGCAACCCTGTGTGGAGCAAGTCTGCTGGCACCATTTTTTCAACAGCATTTGCTCACTCCATGTCTCTGTGTCACATTTTGGTAATTCTCACAATATTTCAAACTTTTTCATTATTATTATATTTGTTATAGTGATCTGTGGTCTGTGATCTTTGATGTTACTATTGTAATTGTTTTGGGGCACCATGAACCATGCCCATTTAAGACAGTGAACTTAATCAGTAAATGTGTGTGTTCTGATTGCTCCAGCTGCTGGCCGTTCCCTTGTCTCTCTCCCTTTTCTCAGGCCTCTCTATTCCCTGAGACACAGCAATATTGAAATTAGGCCAATTAATAACCCTACAATGGTCTCTAAGTGTTCAAGTGAAAGGAAGAGTCCCACATCTCTCACTTTAAATCAAAAGCTTTGTGAGGAAGACATGTCAAAAACCAAGACAGGCCAAAGCTAAGTCTCTTGGTTCCAAACAGTTGGTCAAGTTGTGAATGCAAAGGAGGAGATCTTAAAAGAAATTAAAAGTGCTACTCCAGTGAACACACAAAGGATAAGAAAGAAAAACAGCCTGACTGCTGATATGGAGAAAGTTTTAGTGGTCTGGATAGAGGATCAAACCTGCTACAATGTTCCCTTAAGCCAAAGCCTAATCCAGAGCAAGTCCTGTCCTCCCTTCAATTCTAGGAAGGCTGAGAGAGGTGAGGAAGCTGCAGAAGAAAAGTTTGAAGCTAGCAGAGTTGGTTCATGTGGTTTAAAGAAAGAAGCCAGCTTTGTAACATAAAAGTGCAAGGGGAAGCATCGAGTGCTGATGTAGAAGCTGCAGCAAGTTATCCAGAAGATCTAACTAAGATAATGAATAAAGGTGGTGGCTACATAAAACAACAGATTTTCAATATAGATGAAACAACCTTCTACTGGAAGAAGATGCCATTGAGAACTTTCATAGCTAGAGAGAAGTCAGTGGTGGGCTTCAAAGGACAGGCTGACTCTCTCGTTAGGGACTAATGCGGTCGGTGAGTTTAAGTTGACCTAATACTCATTTACCATTTCTCAAGATCCTTGGGCCCTTAAGAATCTACTCTGCCTATGCTCTATTAATGAAACAACATAGCCTGGATGACAGCATATCTGTTTACCACATGGTTTACTGAATATTTTAAACCCACTGTTGAGACCTACCACTCAGAAAAAAAAGAATCTTTTCTAAATATTACTGCTCATTGACAATGCACCTGGTCACCTAAGAGCTCTGTTGGAGATGGACAATGAGATTCAGGTTGTTTCCATGCCTGCTAACACAACATCCATCATGCAGTCCATGGATCAAGGAGTAATTTCAACTTTCAAGTCTTATTTTTTAAGAAATACATTTCATAAGGCTATAGCTACCATAGACAGTGGTTCCTCTGATGAATCTTGGCAAAGTAGATTGAAAACCTTCTGGAAAGAATTCACCATTCAGATGCCATTAAGAACATTTGTGATTCGTGGGAAGAGATCAAAATATCAGTCTTAACAAGAGCTTGAAAGAAGTTGATTCCAGCCCTCATGGATGAATGTGAGGGGTTCAAGACTTCAGTGGAAGAAGTAACTGCAGATGTAGTGGAAACAGCTAGAGAACTAGAATTGGAAGTAGAGCCTGAAGATGTGATTGAACTGCTGCAACCTCATGATAAAACTTGAATGGAGAGGAGTTGCTTCTTATGGATGAGCAAAGAAAGTGGTTTCTTGAAATGGAATCTACTGATGAAGATGCTGTACAGATTGTTGAAATGACAACAAAGGATTTAAAATATTACATAAACTTAGTTGATAAAGCAGTGACAGGGTTTGAGAGGACTGACTCCAATTTTGAAAGAAGTTCAACTGTGGGTAAAACGCTATCAAACAGCATTGCATGCTACAGAGAAACTGTGAAAGGAAGAGTCATTCAATGCAGCAAACTTCATTGTTGTCTTATTTTAAGAAATTGCCACATATATCCAGACAAAACTCTAATTCAAAAAGATACATACACCCCTATGTTCACAGCAGCACTATTCATGATAGCCAAGACATGGAAACAACCCAAATGTCCATCGACAGATGAATGGATAAAGAAGATGTGGTACATATACACAATGGAATACTACTCAACCATAAGAAAGAAAGAAAGAATGCCCTTTGCAGCAACATGGATGCAACTAGAGATTATCATACTAAGTGAAGTAAGTAAGAAAGAGAAAGACAAATACCATATGATATCACTTATATGTGGAATCTAAAATATGACACAAAGGAACCTATCTACAAAACAGAAAC
The DNA here is from genome assembly GCF_964270905.1 of Leucopleurus acutus. NCBI lineage: Eukaryota > Metazoa > Chordata > Mammalia > Artiodactyla > Delphinidae > Leucopleurus > Leucopleurus acutus. Next base: position 59,525,219 of record NC_139142.1, read on the forward strand.
AGACTCACTGACATAGAGAACAGACTTGTGGTTGCCAAGGGGCAGGGGGCTGGGGGAGGAATGGAGTGGGAAGTTGGGATTAGGAGATGTAAGCTATTATATATGGAATGGGTAAACAACAAGGTCCTACTGTATAGCACAGAGAGCTGTATTCAATATCCTATGATAAACCACAATGGAAAAGAATATATAAAAAAGAATGTATATATTTGTGTAACTGAATCACTTTGCTGTACAGAAGAAATTAACACAACATTGTAAATCAACTATACTTCAAAAAAAAGAAACAGAAAAAAGAAATAGCCACAGTCACCCCAACCTTCAGCAACCACCATCACCCTGATCAGTCAGCAGCCATCAACATCGAGGCGAGACCCTCCACCAGCAAAAAGCTTATGACTCACTGAAGGCTCAGATGATAGCATTTCTTAGCAATAAAGCATTTAAAAATTAAGCTATGTATATTGTTTTTTAAGACATAATGCTATTGCACACTTAATAGACTACAGTGTAGTATAAATATAACTTTATGTAACATAAAGTTATATAACATAACTTTGTGAGAAATAAAAAATTGGTTTGATTCTCTTTATTCTCAATAGTTGCTTTATTGTGGTGGTCTGGAACCAAAACCACAATATCTCCAAGGTATGCCTGTATGTTTTTTTTAGTGCTAAATTTGCTTATGTTAGTGCTAGATTCTTTAATTGCAGGAGTTGGTATCTAACTTAAGAGAAACATTTTCTGTTTTATTTGGATAATCAGTAATTGTTTTTGGTAAGTTGTTGATATTATTCAATTCTATCATTCATTTCAAATTTGGGATTCAAGAAACCCAAAGGCTTAGTGTTATTTTTAAGTGTCTTACAGGCACATTGATTTTGAGTTATTAAATATTTCTTGTTAATCTTCTTATTTCATTGAATGCTTGCTATATGTCCAGCATTAAGCTAGGAAATTGTAGAGATCTCAGGGAATATCTAAGACACAGGTATTCTTATAAAGAACTTATTCTTGATAGAAAGACAAGATTAACACATGTGATTGAATGAAACAATAGTAGATTATAAAAGAGCTGTAAAGGTTTAGGGAAGAAAAATGAATGTATGCAGGATACAATTTATCCTAGATGGTTTTACAGTGACTTAGAGTGGTTTTTGAAACATGGCAGAGTTTAACTTGGTTGAGGAGAATGATTTTAGTTGGGAGCCCAGTGTGAAGAGAGGCACAGAGGTGAGAATCAGCATGGTATGTTTGGGAAGACTGCCCAGTGAGAGTGGATGGTTTGTATTGGAATGTAAGTGAAATAGTTTTAATTGTGTGGTTTGGTTGTAGTTTGGAGATGCATGTGTAGGCAGAAGAAGCCCTTATAGGTTAATGAAGAACAGTGTTTGGGGTAAAATTTGTCTTGATAGTGGTATTCAGGATTTGTCAGGAAAAAGAATCTCATGTAAGAAAACTTGAGTTGGGCTTCCAAATTTTTAGATAGAAGATAACATTAGCTTAAATTTGGGGGTTAGTGGAGATTGGAAAGAAACCAGTCTTGGTGACAGATTTTCAATGGGAGTTAAAATAGAAGGTGGTACACCAAAGTGTACTAGAGTCATTCCTTGGTATCTGTAGGGGACTGGTTCCAGGACACCTCCCCCACACCACCACTGCAGATGCTCAAGTCCTCTATAAAATGGTGTAATATTCTTATGTAGCCTACACACATCCTCCCACATACTTTAAATCATCTCTAGATTAGTTATAATACCTAATAAAATGTAAATGCTATGTAAATAGTTGCCTGTGCACAGCAAATTCTAGTTTTGCTTTTTGGAGCTTTCTGAAAAACTTTTTTTCAAGTATTTTCAATCCGAGGTTGGTCGAACCTGCAGCTGTGGAACCCACTGATATGGAGGGCTGACAATATATTCTTATTTTGCAGACCTCAAGGGAAATAAAGATTTCAGGAGCTATTGGACCCTGTGTGTCTCTCAATTCTAAAGGACCCTGTGTGTCTGAAAATGTAAGTCATCTTTATTCTAAAAAGAAAACACAGTTAATTCTCAGGGCAGATCCAAGAGAGACCTGGGGTGGCAGTCTATAGCATTCCTTTCAAAATTATTGTGTGGGCTGTTTTACAGTAGAATGTGGCTCAGCTTCCATTGGTATACCTCTGTTTGTTGTTGTTCTTTCCACATACCCCTTTTCCCATTCACCCCTAAATTAAAACTTTTGTACTGTCACCAGTCTTCTATTTTTTATGCCTAAGTTATTCCTTGCCCAGTGTGCCTGAAAAAACAACAACTATGATTTGGAAATTTGGAGACTCCTGAAAGTCAAAATTAATTCTGAAATTTTTTTCGTTAGTAGAATTTCCGTCAAAGTAGCCAGCAGATTTAAGCTTTTAAGCTTCAATTCCTTTCTTTTCTTTTATCACATCTAGTGGACATATAAGGCACTTTGAAATAGTAGAATCATGTAGCTGTGGAGAGGATGATGGGACAAATAACAAAGTGTGCAATCATCTTTACAATGACAGAGTTTAAAAATTAATTTTAAGCAGTTTGCATGGAAAAATTTATATCTAAGAAGTTTTCTTGGGAATTAGACTGCTTAAATTACACAGTTCTGATCCAGAGAACCTATATTCATATATGCGTATGTTATATGTTAAATCACTCTCTCTTTACACAGATTAAATAGTTGGATAGAAGGATAATGTTAGTTGTAATTACTTCATTAAATGGTGCATATTTTTAAAGTCTACAATATGAAGAACTTGTATCAATACTTTTGTAATTTACTTAGCAAGAATTTGAATTAATTATAATTTTATTTGTGTAAAAATTGCTTAAGTTTATTTCATAGTATATTTATATGATCTTAAAAAAATCTTAAACCTCTAACATTTATTGAATTAGTTAGAAACCTGAAATAGATTTTTTCTTACTGATATTTTTTTCCACTTTTTCACCTTAATATATATATAGTAATAAACTATATTCTCTGGTTTTCAAACATACTATGTTTTATTTTTATAGGAGATAGGAACAGGTGGCACTTGTCAATGGAAGATATGTGGACTCAGTCCCACTACAACCTTAGCCATATATTTTGAAGTTGTCAATCAGGTATGACTTTTTATATTTGAATATTGAAATGTATATTTGAAAAAATACTTAATTTAGGCCATGAATATTTCCAGAGCTTATGACCCAAAGATTATTCTGTTTTGGAGTTTTTGTTTGTCATTTTCTGTTTCTCAAGGCTACACTCCTTGGTGAGAGGACATACTATAATAGAGATGTCAGGGAAACCTGCAAATGCCCAACCTTGGGCAACCCAACTTTTAGTATTAGTTTTCTTTTGTTTTTAATAAAAAATTGAAGCATAAATAAAATCTTAAATTCTGTTCTAGTTATGCATTTTTGTAATTAGGTATCTAGTTCCTCCTAGGTGTCTCAAGGTATATAATATTTGAGTCCTCCTACGAGAAAGTTTAATATATCAAAACTTATAGAAAAAGATTGGAAGGTAAAGATGCCAATATTTGGAAAGATTTTTTTCTGCTGCTGCAGGAAAAAGTTATCATATTAAAGAATGATATAATGGATAAATTATTGACTTATATACCAATAGTTATTAGGCATAAAATGAACCACAAAGTATTAGTAGTCAGCCTTCCTAAGACAAGTGCAGGAATTTTTTTTTTACAGTTAAAATTTGTGAAAAATATAGTGGCTCTTATTGACAAACAGTTACAACAACAACAAAGCAAGAATGTTGTCAAAGGGCATGAAGAAAGTTTCCCTATTGACCACCCCACTTTTTCTTTCTGAGGATCATTATCATATATTACTATTGGTCTCTTCTCATTAATGATTTTCTGTTAGTCATCTGTTCATCATGTGATTATCTTCCTCAAAGTTGTGTTTTCATCTTATGTACCTAGGGGAGGAGAACTTAGCTCAATTTCTTTTTCTTTTTTTTAATTGAATTGTAGTTTATTTACAATGTTGTGTTAGTTTCAGGTGTGCAACAAAGTGATTCAGTTATACATGTATATTTTTCTATTCTTTTTTCAGATTCTTTTCCCTTATAGGTTATTATAAAATATTGAGTATAGTTCCCTGTGCTATACAGTAGGTCCTTGTTGGTTATCTGTTTTATATATAGTAGTGTGTATCTGTTAATCCCAAAGTCCTAATTTATCCCCTGCCCTTTCCCCTTTGGTAACCATAAGTTTGTTTTCTATGTCTGTGGGTCTATTTCTGTTTTGTATATAAGTTCATTTGTATCATTGTTTTTTTAGATTCCACATATAAACCATGTCATGTGATATATGTCTTTCTCTGTCTGGCTTACTTCACTTAGTGTGATTATCTAGGTCCATCCATGTTGCTGCAGAAGACATTATTTCATTATTTTTTATGTTAGCTCAATGTCTTTTTATCCAGTTACTATTAGGCAAAATTGCCTCACTTATGCCTTTTCTTATCTGTTAATTTCTTTACACTTCTCCCTTCATTTTGTTTTTTCATGTTTCTCTGAATTATATATTACTTGAAATTGATTTCCTAGCTTGACTCACTCCATAATTTTTCTCCTCTCCCAAATCCGTTTCTTTTTCACGTGGCAAATCACCACTGTTTTGTATGCACTGGAAATAAGCATCCTTCTGATAGATTTTAGAATGAATTTTGTTAGTGCTAGGATATGCAGTCCATGACTATATGACAACAATGTAATAGATCTTGCTTAGATTCTACTCTTTTATATTTATACAGCATAATGCTCCAATTCCTCAAGGAGGACGTGGTGCAATCCAGTTTGTGACTCAGTATCAGCATTCAAGTGGGCAGAGACGTATCCGAGTGACCACCATTGCTAGGAAGTAAGTTGTATTTGTTAGAGATTTGATTTACATATCAAAACTATTCTGGATCATGCTCCCAAACTGGCTTCCTATTTTGAGTGACGTTTTGGAATGAAGTTAGTCTGGAAAGGATTCTTAGATGAGGTGAGTCTAGAATTGAACAGGCTTTTGGTCTTTTTCTGTTTGTTTTGGATTTGATTGTCTGGGTAGGAAAAGTGTTGGTCAGTATAAACTTAACCTGATTTAGGCATAGCCTAGAAAATGGACACTGAAGGCATCGTAACTCTCATTTTATTGAACTGTATTTAAACTCTAGCTTCATTTCTGAAAACCATGAGACTATTCTGGTGAGTGACGGACATGGCCTAATGAAACAGTGTTGTGTTGGATGGTCTGTTACTTAGCAGAGGGTAGTATGTAGAGAGATTTATTGTCCTGCTGTAACTTTGCTTTGACTTAAAATCCTAGATGAATGTTAAGGGAATACATTATTCCTTTGAAGAAAAAGTGCCCCCTGAGCTTTCCTTTACATCTGTTCATTTGCACATCATGAACTTGGAAGTATTGATTCTTGGCAAACATGTCAATTTATTTATGGCCCCATATGCACGTATAACTTAACTTGGAATTCAAAATATTTACTTAAGGAAACAACTGGACATAACAATTTGAGGGATATTTTATAGAGCCACTGGCTTAGACTCTTCAAAAATGTCTTAGAAGGCAAAGAAAGTGTTAGTAACCAGTTAAGATTAAAGGAGACTAAAGAGAATTACATCTAAAGCCAATATATGATCCTGGATAAAATCCCGTCAGGAAAATTTTTGCTATAGAGGACCTTGTTGAGACAACTGGGGAAATTTGAATATGGTCTACATATAGGATAATAGTATTTTATCAATGTTTAATTTCATTAATTTAGTAATTCATTGGGGCTATATAAGAGAACTTTTTTGTTCTTAGGATACACACTGAAGAATTTAGGGGAAAGGGTGATGTATCTGTAACTTACTCTCAAAAAGTTTGGCGAAAGAAAAAGTGTGTGTGTATGAAGGAAAAGAGATCGATAAAGCAGAATGTTACAGTGCTGACAATTGATAAATCTAGGTGATGGATATATAGATTATTCTACTTATAGCTTTATGTTTGAAATATTCTTAAAATGAAAAGTTCTAAAAAGAGTTAAGTTAATCATTCAAGAGCAAGGGAACTTTTGTCATGAGAAATTTTTCATGGGTTTATATATTTTCAGTTTCTTACACAGAATTTATGAGGCTATTTGTAGAGAGATACTATGTGTGTTATGGTGCCATTTATATCATTGTGTCTAACCAAAGCACCCACTCTTTCAAATTAACTTATCCTGACCATTTTCAATAATCAAGGCTTATTTTTTTCTTTATTAATTAGAAATATGACTTTAGGGGCCTAGGCAAGTGCATTTGTTAAGTGAATAAGCCATATGAAAATAAAGGACTCAAGTTCCTGAGATACAGTCAAAAGTTATCCTAGGGCTTCCCTGGTGGCGCAGTGGTTGAGAGTCCGCCTGCCGATGCAGGGGACACGGGTTCGTGCCCCGGTCTGGGAAGATCCCACATGCTGTGGAGCGGTTGGGCCTGTGAGCCATGGCTGCTGAGCCTGTGCGTCCGGAGCCTGTGCTCTGCAACGGGAGAGGCCACAACAGTGAGAGGCCTGTATACCACAATAAATAAATAAATAAATAAATAAAAATAAAAAAATGTTATCCTATATTTATAGAGAAAATAACTTTGATCTGGAAAGTTTGGTTTGAAACTAATTGTAAGAATCACAGTGAAGAGGTACTGAAAATACAAAAGACAGATTTTACAATGTGAACAAACCCTTTAAACTTTAAGAGCAAAATTTTAAATTTATGGCTAAAGAACTTTTAAGTAGTAAATTTTTATGTGCTTATTTGCTAATTTATTTTCATTACTGAACCATTATATTGATATTTTCAGAAGAAAAATGTCACCTTTATGTTTCAGTTTGAAGCAAGTGAACACCATGGTCATACAAGTTGGGAAAATACCAATTTAAAACAATTTTGTTTTTGGGAATTCCCTGGTGGTCCAGTGGTTAGGCCTCAGCACTTTCACTGCCATGGGCCCGGGTTCAATCCCTGGTTGGGGAACTAAGATCCCAAAAGCCGTGCAGCGTGACCAAAATAAACAAACAAAACCCAGCTTTATTTTTAGCTCTGTGATATTTTTAAATTAAAAAATAAGGACTTCCCTGGTGGTCCAGTGATAAAGAATCTGCCTTCCAATGCAGGGGACGCAGGTTCAATCCCTGGTTAGGGAACTAAGGTCCCACATGCCTCTGGGCAACTAAGCCCACGTGCCACAACTACTGAGCTCGTGCGCCTCAATTAGAGAGCCCGTGTGCTGCAAACTACAGAGCCCATGTGCTCTGAAGCCTGCACGCCACAACTAGAGAGAGAAAACCCGTACGGCACAACTAGAGAGAAGCCCGTGCACCACAATGAACAGCCTGTGTGCGGCAACGGAAGATGCTGCATGCCTCAACGAAGAGCCCATGTGCCACACCTAAGACCCGATGCAGCCAAAAAAAATTGAAAAAAATAAAAAGATAAACTAAACTATTAGTATAATCACTAAGTGTTCAAATTGCACTAAAAATAACTTTTGAAACTACCAGCTTTTGGGACTTCCATGGTGGTCCAGTGGTTAAGAATCCACCTTCCAATGCAGGGGATGCTAGTTCAACCCCTGGTCGGGGAACCAAGATCCCACATGCTGTGGGGCAACTAAGCTCATGCACTGCAACTACTGAGCTCGCATGCCTCAACTAGAGAGCCCGCATGTGCAAACTACAGAGCCTATGTGTTCTGGAGCCCATGTGCCACAACTAGAGAAGCCTGCGTGCCGCAATGCAGACCCAGTGCAGCCAAAAAAAAAAAAAAAAAAAAAAAAAAAAAATATATATATATATATATATATATATATATATAGTGCTTTGCATGGTGTATCTTTTAAAAAAATAATTAGCAGCTTTTATTCCTTTATTTATTCTCATTCTTTTCTGCCTCTTGGTATTTCGTTAGACTGAGATAATTCGTGGGTATCAGTCAGCTGGAAAATATTTTAAAATTTTTCGTCTATTTGAAAAAAATTAAAAATAGAGGAAGAAAGGAGAAGAATTTTGAACGTTGCAGCCAGGATTTTCTTGGGATCACGTCTTACATCTTTGAGTCATGTAAAAGGGGTTCAGCTTTTCACAAAGTCTGTAACTATTGCCAGAATTGCTTAAAGTGAGGTACTTCAGAACTAAGATCAGCTGAAGTATTACAAAACTCTGTGAAATGTTAAACAAACAAACAAAAGTTATTGCTGGGTCTACTCAGGATCAGTTTGGATTAGATTTATAGAACATGTAAATTTAATAAATTACTGTTATTTTGTACGTAATTTCAAATTTATCCCTTAGACTAAAATTTTTATTCATTAATTTTTGATTGGTTTTAGTGTGTTAATGTGGAGAGAAAAGAATACATAATAATTTTAATTATGGGCGGAAGAGTAAGACATGGAGATCACCTTCCTCCCCACAGATGCATCAGAAATACATCTACACGGGGAACAACTCCTACAGAACATGTACTGAATGCTGGCAGAAGACCTCTGATGTCCCAAAAGATGAAAGGCTCTTTGTGCTGCAGCCAGGAGTCAGTGCTGTGCCTCTGAGGTGGGAGAGCCAACTTCAGAACACTGGTCCACAAGAGACCTCCCAGCTCCACGTAATATCAAACGGCGAAAATCTCCCAGAGATCTCCATCTCAACACCAACACCCAGCTTCACTCAACGACCAGCAAGCTACGGTGGTGGACACCCTATGCCAAACAACTAGCAAGACAGGAACACAACCCCACCCATTAGCAGAGAGGCGGTCTAAAGTCACAGACACCCCAAAACACACCACCAGACGTGGACCTGCCCACCAAAAAGACAAGATCCAGCCTCATCCACCAGAACACAGGCACTAGTCCCCTCCACCAGGAAGCCTACACAACCCACTGAAACAACTTTAGCCACTGGGGACAGACACCAAAAACAATGGGAACTATGAACGTGCAGCTTGCAAAAAGGAGACCCCAAACACAGTAAGATAAGCAAAATGAGAAGACAGAAAAACACACAGCAGATGAAGGAGCAAGATAAAAACCCACCAGACCTAACAAATGAAGAGGAAATAGGCAGTCTACCTGAAAAAGAATTCAGAATAATGATAGTAAAGATGATCCAAAATCTTGGAAATAGAATAGAGAAAATGCAAGAAACATTTAACAAGGACCTAGAAGAGCTAAAGATGAAACAAGCAATGATGAACAATACAATAAATGAAATTAAAAATACTCTAGAAGGGATCAATAGCAGAATAACTGAGGCAGAAGAACGGATAAGTGACCTGGAAGATAAAATAGTGGAAATAACTACTGCAGAGCAGAATAAAGAAAAAAGAATGAAAAGAACTGAGGACAGTCTCAGAGACCTCTGGGACAACATTAAATGCACCAACATTCGAATTATAGGGGTTCCAGAAGAAGAAGAGAAAAAGAAAGGGACTGAGAAAATATTTGAAGAGATTACAGTTGAAAACTTCCCTAATATGGGAAACGAACTAGTTAATCAAGTCCAGGAAGCACAGAGAGTCCCATACAGGATAAATCCAAGGAGAAACACGCCAAGACACATATTAATCAAACGGTCAAAAATTGAATACAAAGAAAACATATTAAAAGCAGCAAGGGAAAAACAACAAATAACACACAAGGGAATCCCCATAAGGTTAAGAGCTGATCTTTCAGCAGAAACTCTGCAAGCCAGAAGGGACTCGCAGGACATATTTAAAGTGATGAAGGACAAAAACCTGCAACCAAGATTACTCTACCCAGCAAGGATCTCATTCAGATTTGATGGAGAAATTAAAACCTTTACAGACAAGCAAAAGCTGAGAGAGTTCAGCACCACCAAACCAGCTTTACAACAAATGCTAAAGGAACTTCTTTCGGCAAGAAACACAAGAGAAGGAAAAGACCTACAATAACAAACCCAAAACAATTAAGAAAATGGGAATAGAAACACACATATCAATAATTACCCTAAATGTAAATGGACTAAATGCTCCCACCAAAAGACACAGATTGGTTGAATGGATACAAAAGCAAGACCCACATATTTGCTGTCTACAAGAGACCTTTTCAGACCTAGAGACACATACAGACTGAAAGTGAGGGGATGGAAAAAGGTATTCCATGCAAATGGAAACCAAAAGAAAGCTGGAGTAGCAATTCTCATATCAGACAAAATAGACTTTAACATAAAGACTATTAGAAGAGACAAAGAAGGACACTACATAATGATCGAGGGATCGATCCAAGAAGAAGATATAACAATTGTAAATATTTATGCACTCAACATAGGAGCACCTCAGTACATAAGGCAAATACTAACAGACATAAAAGGGGAAATCGACAGTAACACATTCATAGTAGGGGACTTTAACACCCCACTTTCACCAATGGCCAGATCATACAATATGAAAATAAATAAGGAAACACAAGCTTTAAATGATACATTAAACCAGATGGACTTAATTGATATTTATAGGACATTCCATCCAAAAAAAACAGAATACACATTTTTCTCAAGTGCTCATGGAACATTCTCCAGGATAGATCATATCTTGGGTCACAAATCAAGCCTGGTAAATTTAAGAAAATTGAGATTGTATCAAGTATCTTTTCCGACCACAACGCTATGAGACTAGATATTAATTACAGGAAAAGATCTGTAAAAAATACAAACACATGGAGGCTAAACAATACACTACTTAATAACGAAGTGATCACTGAAGAAATCAAAGAGGAAATCAAAAAATACCTAGAAACAAATGACAATGGAGACACGACGACCCAAAACCTATGGGATGCAGCAAAAGCAGTTCTAAGAGGGAACTTTATAGCAATACAATCCTACCTTAAGAAATAGGAAACATCTCAAATAAACAACCTAACCTTGCACCTAAAGCAATTAGAGAAAGAAGAACAAAAAAAACCCAAAGTTAGCAGAAGGAAAGAAATCATAAAAATCAGATCAGAAATAAATGAAAAAGAAATGAAGGAAACGATAGTAAAGATCAATAAAACTAAAAGCTGGTTCTTTGAGAAGATAAACAAAATTGATAAACCATTAGGCAGACTCATCAAGAAAAAAAGGGAGAAGACTCAAATCAATAGAATTAGAAATGAAAAAGGAAGAGTAACAACTGACACTGCAGAAATACAAAAGATCATGAGAGATTACTACAAGCAACTCTATGCCAATAATATGGACAATCTGGAAGAAATGGACAAATTCTAAGAAATGCACAACCTGCCAAGACTGAATCAGGAAGAAATAGAAAATATGAACAGACCAATCACAAGCACTGAAATTGAAACTGTGATTAAAACTCTTCCAACAAACAAAAGCCCAGGACCAGATGGCTTCACAGGGGAATTCTATCAAACATTTAGAGAAGAGCTAACACCTATCCTTCTCAAACTCTTCCAAAATATAGCAGAGGGAGGAACACTCCCAAACTCATTCTACGAGGCCACCATCACCCTGATACCAAAACCAGACAAGGATGTCACAAAGAAAGAAAACTACAGGACAATATCACTGATGAACATCGATGCAAAAATCCTCAACAAAATACTAGCAAACAGAATCCAACAGCACATTAAAAGGATCATACACCATGATCAAGTGGGGTTTATGCCAGGAATGCAAGGATTCTTCAATATACGCAAATCAATCAACGTGATACACCATATTAATAAATTGAAGGAGAAAAACCATATGGTCATCTCAATAGATGGAGAGAAAGCTTTTGACAAAATTCAACACCCATTTATGATAAAAACCCTGCAGAAAGTAGGCATAGAGAGAACTTACCTCAACATAATAAAGGCCATATATGACAAAGCCACAGCCAACATCATCCTCAATGGTGAAAAACTGAAAGCATTTCCACTATGATCAAGAACAAGACAAGGTTGCCCACTCTAACCACTCTTATTCAACATAGTTTTGGAAGTTTTAGCCACAGCAATCAGAGAAGAAAAGGAAATAAAAGGAATCCAAATTGGAAAAGAAGAAATAAAGCTGTCTCTGTTTGCAGATGACATGATACTATAGATAGAGAATCCTAAACATGCTACCAGAAAACTACTAGAGCTAATCAATGAATTTGGTAAAGTAGCAGGATACAAAATTAATGAACAGAAATCTCTGGCATTCCTATACACTAATGATGAAAAATCTGAAAGTGAAATCAAGAAAACATTCCCATTTACCATTGCAACAAAAACAATAAAATATCTAGGAATAAACCTACCTAAGGAGACAAAAGACCTGTATGCAGAAAATTATAAGACACTGATGAAAGAAATTAAAGATGATACAAATAGATGGAGAGATATACCATGTTCTTGGATTGGAAGAAACAACATTGTGAAAATGACTCTACTACCCAAAGCAATCTACAGATTCAATGCAATCCCTATCAAACTACCACTGGCATTTTTCACAGAACTAGAACAAAAAATTTCACAATTTGTATGGAAACGCAAAAGATCCCGAATAGCCAAAGCAATCTTGAGAACGAAAAACGGAGCTGGAGGAATCAGGCTGCCTGACTTTAGACTATACTACAAAGGTACAGTAATCGAGACAGTGTGGTAATGGCACAAAAACAGAAAGATAGATCAATGGAACAGGATAGAAAGCCCAGAGATAAACCCACGCACATATGGTCACCTTATCTTTGATAAGGGAGGCAGGAATGTACAGTGGAGAAAGGACAGCCTCTTCAATAAGTGGTGCTGGGAAAACTGGACAGCTACATGTAAAAGTTTGAGATTAGAACACTCCCTAACACCATACACAAAAATAAGCTCAAAATGCATTAAAGACCTAAATGTAAGGCCAGAAACTATCAAACTCTTAGAGGAAAACATAGGCAGAACATCTATGACATAAATCACAGCAAGATCCTTTCGACCCATCTCCTAGAGAAATGGAAATAAAAACAAAAATAAACAAATGGGACCTAATGAAGCTTAAAAGCTTTTGCACACCAAAGGAAACCATAAACAAGACCAAAAGACAACCCTCAGAATGGGAGAAAATATTTGCAAATGAAGCAACTGACAAAGGAATAATCTCCAAAATTTACAAGCAGCTCATGCAGCTCAATAACAAAAAAACAAACAACCCAATCCAAAAATGGGCAGAAGACCTAAATAGACATTTCTCCAAAGAAGATATACAGACTGCCAACAAACACATGAAAGAATGCTCAACATCATTAATCATTAGAGAAATGCAAATCAAAACTACAATGAGATATCATCTCTTACTGGTCAGAATGGCCATCATCAAAAAATGTAGAAACAATAAATGCTGGAGAGGGTGTGGAGAAAAGGGAACACTCTTGCACTGCTGGTGGGAATGTGAATTGGTACAGCCACTATGGAGAACAGTATGGAGGTTCCTTCAAAAACTACAAATAGAACTACCATATGACCCAGCAATCCCACTACTGGGCATATAACCTGAGAAAACCATAATGCAAAAAGGGTCATGTACCAAAATGTTCATTGCAGCTCTATTTACAGTTGCCAGGAGATGGAAACAACCTAATTGTCCATCATCAGATGAATGGAGAAAGAAGATGTGGCACATATATACAATGGAATATTACTCAGCCATAAAAAGAAACGAAATGGAGTTATTTGTAGTGAGGTGGATGGACCTAGAGTCTGTCATACACAGTGAAGTAAGTCAGAAAGAGAAAGAAAAATATCGTATGCTAACACATGTATGTGGAATCTAAGAAAAAAAAATGTCATGAAGAACCTAGGGGTAAGACAGGAATAAAGACACAGACCTACTAGAGAATGGACTTGAGGATATGGGGAGGGGGAAGGGTAAGCTGTGACAAAGTGAGAGAGTGGCATGGACATATATACACTACCAAACTTAAAATAGATAGCTAGTGGGAACCAGCTGCATAGCACAGGGAGATCAGCTCGGTGCTTTGTGACCACCTAGAGGGGTGGGATAGGGAGGGTGGGAGGTAGGGAGACACAAGAGGGAAGAGATATGGGGATATATGTATATGTATAACTGATTCACTTTGTTATAAAGCAGAAACTAACACACCATTGTAAAGCAATTATACTCCAATGAAGATGTAAAAATAATAATATTAATTATTTAATTTTTATCACTAATAATTGAACTAAAGACCAATGAGAAAATATTCTGATAGTTTATTCATTTTCCAGTTTAGTAAATGACAATTACTTAGTCTGGCAGAAAACTTTATTTTTCTATTTCCATATTTTTGCTTTTATAAAATTGAAGAAGTGAATTTTTAAAGTCTGATATACCAACTTGTATATCTATGTGCATATGCACACACATTTTTACATGTAAAAATCTTAATGTTTTAATGAATATGTTTGGAAATAGACCTTTACAGTTATTTTAGAGAATTTTATTAGGTTTGGATATATTTTTCTAAAAAACAGTGAGTACTATACTGAAACTACTACTAGTGATTTTTTTTAAAGCTAATTTTTCTAGGTAATGTTGGAATTTTGAAATATTGAAGTAATTTTCTGTATGTTTTAAATTTAAATCTGTGTGACAGCCAACTATGATATCATGAATATAATAACTTAGCAGCACTTCTTGCTTTCTTCTTCTTGTCTTTAGCTGGGCAGATGCTCAAACTCAAATCCAAAACATTGCTGCATCTTTTGACCAGGAGGCAGCTGCCATTCTTATGGCTCGACTGGCAATATATAGAGCAGAAACAGAAGAAGGTCCAGATGTGCTTAGATGGCTAGACAGACAGCTCATTCGACTGGTAAGAAGTAAACATCACACTGTTCTAAATCTGTACGCATTTATTTGTAGTCAATTATTTTCTTTCATGGTACTTGACAGTGTAACTGAAAGTCTGTATGAGGGACTCCTAATAAAGTTGCTGAGAAAGGCATATTAATGAATAGCAGAGTTAATTTATCTCTTCCAGTAAATGAAAATGCCTTTTTTCCTCAAAATAAAAGAGTGACAATTATGTAACCTATTATTGTTATTATTTTGGAGGGCTGATATGAAATTAATTCCCAATTTAATCCTAAATTACTATATCTGTTTTTACTCCTTTTTTGCATATTTTCCTTCATTGCTGTGGTTTAAATTTTCTATTTTCATTTTAATGGAAATTTTAAGAGAAATTAATTAGGGTATAAAAATTATACACATTAACATATAAAAATATAGGCAAGTCTTTTTTATCTAGATCTAGATGACCAAAGTGTATGTTAATAAAGTTATTGATACTGATGATTTACTTGAGCTTTTAACATGTCAGGAGCCCATTACTTTCACTATGACCTAGAATGCTTAGTTCTGTTCTTTCTTTTTTTTTTTTTAAATATTTATTTATTTGGTTGCACCAGGTCTTAGTTGCAGCACGCGGGCTTCTTAGTTGTGGCATGCATGTGGGATCTCATTTCCTGACCAGGGATTGAACCCAGGCCCCCTGCATTGGGAGCTCAGAGTCTTATGCACTGTGCCACCAGGGAAGTCCCAAGTTCTGTTCTTAATGCTTCATTTTCACTCAGCAAATTCTGGCCTATAATTTCCTTGAAAGTACCTCTTCAGTTCACCCTTCAGCTCAAACAGCCTGTTGAGAACTCTCTCTGTTAAGCTATCAAATTTCTGTTTGTAGCAGGAGGTTTTTGTGCCCTTTGTCTAGATTTTCACACAGTTTTTAAAACATTATCGAGGGAACTAGTCTTTGTTTAATAAAGTTAGTCATTTTTTGTAGCATCATCCAGAGCTTTTATTCTTTCATTTCTGAGGGTGTTTTTACACTACCACCTCTTTGTGAATAAAGCAGTCTTATGACGACATCAGCCTGTCTTTTTTTAACAATAGGCATAAAATCTCTCTTGGAGTCAACCACTGATTGGACACCGTCAGTACAAATGTCAACATAGTTCCTCCAAGGTGGACTTTTGTTTCCATATAAGAGGATCAAAACATTAAATATATTTTTGACCTTTGCTTATTTAGGGCAGCAGAAAAGTTCTCTTGAATTTCACTATCATTTAGCAACTTGACATGACATTGGTGAAATCCGTTGACTCATCAACCTGAATAGAGAAGCTGTTATTTTTCAGCTAATTTGCACAAAACTCTTCAGCATCATGTAACATGTCATGAATGCATCCACTTGTTATATTGTTTTAAGATGGAACCTTTTCAGTTTCTCAGACTTCATCTTGTCCTAGCATTTTACTTACTGTAATTTTACATGTCATTGTTAGCACTCATCAACTATATGACTTTTCCTTTTCTAGATAATAAATTTTGCTCTGAAGTATCTTGCTTCCTGAGCCTTTTCACTGATTGTGACTTTGTTTTAACAAACGCTGTATTGTTTTGAGAGTCTAAAAGCTGTTTGAAGTGATCAGCACCTTTATTTGTCAAATGGTTATGATTTGTAGTAAAGTACTTTTTCCATTTTGCTGGAGCTAGTACTACATTTGTAGGTTATGACATGACACAAAATTGGATAGTACAACTTGGCTTATCAGCCCCACATAAAACCCACTGGTAAGTAGCTTTCAGTGTGAAGATGGACTTTTTCTGTGTTCTGTTGTATGGGTTTAGTGAAATGACTCAGAGGATTGTAATTCTTCGGAATTCTCTGTAGGCTTCTGTCTAGAATCTTTCTCTTCTCACACCTCAGCTTCAAAAATTGCCATATTGTTTGACATGCCTGTAAAACACAAATGCTAATAAAATATAACATAGACTTGGTCTTGTAAATAACTGAATGAGACAGTTGCAAAAAGTACAAAATGATAAAAATCTCACAATATAATTCAATTCTAAGCTACATATCCTGCAGTTTGCACCGTTTACAACAGCAGCAAGTTGAGGGTAGAGGACAGGCGAGTCATGACATAATGAAAATTATACTCTGCTCGTCTGTCACAGCAGTATAGCTTGTCTGTTCCATGAGTCAGCTGGCAACTGTGTGTAAGAGGGGATTGGTGGAGGTAGTTTCAGAGGGAAAGGCTGATATCATCAGACTATTGCCGTGCTTTCTTTGCAAAACAGCTTTCATCAATTATCCATGACCCGCCCCTTGTCTTGTGTCAAAAACTGAGAATGGAGTTATCCAAATGAATATAGTCCTACTGCCACGTGAGACTAAAAGATCTGCAATGAAACTGCTAACAGGATAACCTGGAAACTGCATCACTGTGGCTGGCATCATATGGTGTGCAAAGTTCAAAAAATAATTTTTAAAAAGATCACAGTTTCTTATAGAAACCCTAGTGACTAATATATGGTAAAAGTGGTGGGAATATGGTTTTTACATTCTTTTCTTTAATTGGTTGAATCAAATTAGTGTACAATTGAAGTGAAGTTTCAGGTGATGACAGATGAACCTTAGTTATAGAAGCTATTCTAAGTAGCTAACATAGTGTAGCCTCATTTTTTAATTTTTTAAAATTTTATTTATTTTTGGCTGTGTTGGGTCTTTGTTGCTGGGCGTGGGCTTTCTCTAGTTGCGGAGAGCAGGGGCTACTCTTCGTGGTGGGGCGCAAGCTTCTCATTGTGGTGGCTTCTCTCATTGCGTAGCATGGGCTCTAGAGTGCGTGGGCTTCAGTAGTTGCAGCTCGTGGGCTCAGTAGTTGTGGCCTCTCAGGCTCTAGAGCGCAGGCTCAGTAGTTGTGCACAGGCTTAGTTGCTCCGTGGCATGTGGGAACTTCCCAGACCAGAGATCGAACCCATGTCCCCTGCATTGGCAGGCAGATTCCTAACCACTGTGCCACTAGGGAAATCCCTAGCCTCATTTTTTGTCCTGATTCCCTATTGCTGAATTTTCAACTATAACAATGATAGCAACACGAACAGAGAAAGGATTAATAACTCTTAGGTACTACACTTTTCTAATTTTTTTCCTAATGAAAAACCTGTGAAATTATGCTAACAAATTTCTTGCCTCAATTTGGTATAGTGAATATAACTGTTTTCTTTTTTTCTTGATGACTAAGAGTCATTTTAATTAAAAATAAGCTAGTGGGAACCTGCTGTATAGCGCAGGGAGCTCAGCTCGGTGCTCTGTGGTGACCTAGATGGGTGGGATGGCAGCAGCGTGGGAGGGAGATCTAAGAGGGAGGGGATATATGTATACATATAGCTGATTCACTTTGTTGTACAGCAGAAACTAACACAACATTGTAAAGCTACTATACCTCAATTAAAATAGATAAAATAGAAGAAAAAAAAACAGAAATAAACATCTTTTTAAAAACTATTTTGTAGCTAATGAGCATCATATGGCCAGATTGGTGCTGGTACCACATTTGCTTCTGACAGCTTTAATATAAGCTTTCATTCTCCTTGGTCAGAATCACTTAAGATATCGGTATAACACATGATATATGCTGCTTCCATTCTCAGACTCTTGTTTGGGTCCATCTTGTGTCTGGCTTCATGGATCTGTTCCTTCCTTACCTTTTTGGCTTCTGACCTTTTCTACTGAATGACATCTTCGTATAACTTAAAATTACTATTTGATTTTTTTCATCTTTGACCTTTGGTTTACCCACTAACTACTCCCTTCAGCTGTGCTGCTAGCTACGATGGATAAACAGTTCATCTCTCAGGAAATCATTTCTCAGGAAATTTCATTCCCAGGAAATCTCTCTTGTTTAAGACTCTTGGGGCTTTCCTTGCAAGTTTTATCACAGCTAGGTTTTCTTCTTGCTATACCAGTGGGACCAGGCACTTCAGTTGTGCTGTTTTTAAGGAGGACCACTTTTGTCATTACCATTTTCTTTTTTTTTTTTTTTTTGCGGTATGCGGGCCTCTCACTGTTGTGGCCTCTCCCATTGAGGAGCACAGGCTCCAGACGTGCAGGCTCAGTGGCCATGGCTCATGGGCCTAGCCACTCCACGGCATGTGGGGTCTTCCCGGACCGGGGCACGAACCCGTGTCCGCTGCATCAGCAGGCAGACTCTCAACCACTGCGCCACCAGGGAAGCCCTACCATTTTCTTATAGAGGTTATGCTGTGACCCTTTGGGCCCATTTATGTGGATGGCTTTATGCATAACTAATTGCTGAATTGAAGACATGACTAAACTTCTTGCAAGTGTTGTTATTTTCCTCAAGAAAATTGTATTACTGATGCTTTATCTGCCCAGTCTTATTACTTCTAAATAACTCAAACGGTGGATCTTTGATATACCTCCTTTATGCTTCAATCTTTTTGCTCATTTTTATTAGTGTTTTGTTTGGGTTGTAAATAAGGACTACTCCTCATGATTCCAGTAACTAATGCTGGGGCATTTGATAAGTGTTCAAAAAAATTTTAAGAAGTAACCCAAAGATTAGAAATTTATGTATGTGTATATTATACAAAATTTATATTGTTGTCTTTGGTAGAGTATAGATGATATTTATCAAAAAATAGGTTAATATGTGTTTAGCCTCTGGATGCAGAAGGATTTTATACATGAAAGGTAAAATCAGGAACCATTAAATAAAAATATTAAAAGATTTTATTGCATTAAAATGAGACAAAAGTCTGTGTGGTAAAAATACTATTAGCAGAATTTCATGCCAACATTTGTCATATGTATGACAGAATGTGAAAATTTTCATGTACAAGAGCTGTTACAAATCAGTAGTATTTGGGCAAAAGATGAGCAAAGGTGATGAGCAAGGAATTAGCAAAAGAAGGAATGCAAGTGACCAATAAACATGTGAAAAAGTTACCAATCTTATTTATAATCAAATCAGATAATGTGTGACATATTGGCTTTTCCACAAAATCTTTTCAATGTGTTTGATATTCTAGATCTCAAGTGTATTTTTATATTCTAGATCAGCACTGTCCAAGAGAACTTTCTACAGTGGTGGAAATGTTCTGTGTTCGACACTGTCCATTATGGAACTACTACCCACATGTGGCTCTTGAGCACTTGAAATATGGCTAGTGCAACTGAGGAACTGGATTTTAATACAATTTAATTAATTTAAATTGGATCATAGCTAGTGACTTTCATACTGGACAGTGAAGATTATTATCCAACTCTGTAAGTTTCGTCAGTGAAGTGTTATTAGGGGGCTTTGAAGACAGAAACATTCTTATTCCCACATACCAAGATCTATTTTCTGAGGATTAGTGCTACAACTATAGCTTTTCTATCCTTTGGATAACTGTGGTTCTGAAATGATTTTTCCTGGAAGCCAAAAAATGTGATCAAACCAATTAGGCCTTCGTATGTGCTCTTTAAGGCACAGATAACTACATAAATTATTTAGTTGAACATTTTAGGCTGTAAAAGTCCTGTACTACTTGCAACAGTGAACCTTTTGTTATTTTTTGCTTATTGTTTTTGCCCTTGATCATATTCAAGTACCGATAAACGTTGCCAGGAAGTAGACCAGTTACATAAGTACTATAAAAACTTTTCAGGTCAGAGACTTTGCTCAAGAACGAGAGGAAGCTAACATTTATTGAGTGCTTAGTGTCAGTCATTGTGCTAAGCACTTTCTCATGTGGATTATCTCAGTTATTTAGATGCCTTTTGTCACATTATCATAGAGGGTTTACTTCTCTGTTGCTAGAGTATGTGTCTCCTTGATTTCCTTCCACTTTCTGCCTTTGCATTTCTTCTTTACCGGTTTACCTGTTGATCTTGATTTTCTTCAACAGTTCTTTCTTTTTGGTCTTTTTTCTAGTGTACCCAATTTTATACCATCAATTTGCCTTTGGAGCCACTATGGTATTTTGATAGTGCATCTTTCTGTCAGTAGACTATTGTCTTTTTTAAGCAGAGTCTTAGGGGGTGCCTGTTGAGCTCTTCTGGCCATCATCCAAGAGCTCTTTATTTGCTATCAGAGACACTTAGTTAAAAAAATTCAAACATTTTAAGATGAGTTGTTTTGCATTGGAGCAATGTATTATTTGTTTCCAAAATTCAAGTTTATGTCTTTGGTTGTAATCATTCTCTTGGTAAGTCTATAAGTAAATATTCCAGTTTTATCCTATATCAAGTATCTTGCCTCCTAAAGAGTAATAACTTTAAAAATAGAGTATGCAGCTGATGGGACATATTTGCTCTCTTTAATTTGTGTCCCAAGCAATTTTGTGTGTTATCATACAGAACAGATTTGGAAATTCTTTTTTTAAACAGAATTGTTTATGTTTGTTCATAGTTCCTGAATTAAAAGTGACAAACATTCAAAAAAATAGAGTATGCACAGACAAAGTTTTAGCTCTGTGCCAGGGAATATATTACTAACATGTTTTATTTTATTTAGTGTCAGAAATTTGGAGAGTATCACAAAGATGATCCAAGTTCCTTCAGATTTTCAGAAACTTTCTCCCTTTATCCACAGGTAAGTAGATAAAAGGTCCGTGTTCTTAGTGTTGACAGGAGCATTGGGTTTCACTTTTCCTGTTGTCTTTTATTACTCATTTTATAGGGTCATTCTTTTGGTTAGGTTTTAAGTTTTGAGATAGTTAAGAAATTAGTATTATGCTTGAATAGCTAGTGAAAAGTATGTACTATTTTTATGATGGCCTTGCAGATAGCATTTATTTGTGTTGAGTAGAAATTTACACTGGAACCCTACTGTGGAGTAGAATTAGGTGTGAAGCAGATTAGCTTTCCATCTGATATAAGGAATCTAACTAATTACAGTAGTACCAAAAGGAAGTAATTTTACAAATCAGCTAGTCTTATAGCATGGTCTCATTGCCTGAGAACAACTTTATGGGGACATCCCAGATAAATAGAAAAGAAGCTAATTTGATTTATCTTATAGAACCTTTTCCACTTGGGTAGTGGAGTCTATGTGTTGTTTCGATAGATATTTTTAAAAGTCTAGGTTGTTTATATGATGAGTAATAGAGATAATATTTATTCAACTGAGTATATACTATGTGCAAGGAATTTAGGAGAATAGAGATGGCTGACATGGATCCCACTTTCAAGGAGCTTTCATTCTGAAGAGTGAGATATGAAATATACATAAATAACACAGAAAAGAAAGTGAGAAATACTATGAGAGATATATAACATTTAAAGGAAACTTTAAAGAATCCTTCCAAATGGATGATTTGATATATCTTTGTTTTTTTTTTGGCGGTACGCGGGCTTCTCGCTGTTGTGGCCTCTCCCGTTGCGGAGCACAGGCTCCGGACGCGCAGGCTCACGGGCCCAGCCGCTCCGCAGCATGTGGGATCTTCCCGGACCGGGGCACGAACCCGTGTCCCCTGCATCGGCAGGCGGACTCTCAATCACTGCGCCACCAGGGAAGCCCTGATATATCTTTATAGAAGAGGTAGTGTTTTGTTTTAGCTCAGTCTGGAAGGATGATTAATATTGAGATGTGGAAATTCAAATTTTTGCTCACAAAAAATTTGTTTAAAGCTTCAACTTTATTAAGTTGAAGTATAAGAGCTATACTTATTTTTTGAAAATCTTTTAGTAATCTGTAATCTAGAAGCTCCATGTTTATAGGGGGAGACTTTCCTAAATCTCTGGTTGAGGTTTTGGGGAGCTAGGAAAAGGCAGGGTCTATTTGTCTTAAGGGAGGCAACCCTTTGTGTTTTGGGAATTCTCAGGCCTCATCTTCATAGAGAAACTAATAGGAAAGGGAATTGAGGGCATTAGTCTAAGTATTTGACTAAATTCTCCACACTTTCCTTACTTTCTCTTCTCTCCCTCTCCAAGCCTTCTCTTTGGGCTTTTGGATCTTCCAAGAGATCTGGGCATCCCATCTTTTCCTCTCATTGAAAGTAGAGAGCCAGAGGACCCAGAAGTGCTTTTTTCTTTGGGTTTTCAAAGCCTTATGATCTTCTAAAAGGTGACATAAACTAAATCTAAGGGAGGTCTTCATTTATAAAATATTTACCCCCAGATTTACCAATTATACATTTTTGTAAGTAAACAAGAATGATTGAAGTGGTAAGGGATGAGAGAGCCTCTCAATGAATTATGGATCACTGAAAAAAGGAACAGGAATAAGAATTTCAATGAGTGGCATGTGTTGGGAGAGAGCTGTGGAATGAGTCCCAGGCAGGGCAGCATGTAGGCACTTGAGACCTGAGGGCTGAAGGAAGTTGAGAGAAGTAACTAAAAGACAAATGGGAGTATTTTGGAGCTGATCCTATTGGTTATATCAAAGACCCCTGGTGTCAAAGGACAGTGTAGCTGTCCTTCATTCAGGCCTAATTCACCCCCTTTTTGATCTCTTTCACATGAGGAGTAGGTAGAAGGGGAGAAAAGGAAAGGAGAAAGAAATTATGAAACAAAGTCTAGAGAATGTTTCTTAAGGATAAAGGAGACCTTAAATATTAAGAAATAAGTGGGTATATATGTCCTTTTTTTTTTAAACCAGTGCAGTTTTGGGGATCTATCTGTTAATCTATTTTTATGTTCTCTTAGAGTCTTTTGGTGGTGGTAATGAATAGAAATAAAAAGGCTCAGAGATGTGGACAGAGAGATGAAGAATAAAAACAAAGGTTGCTGCTAATGCATCACCTAGCATCAGTCTCTAATAACTTAGATCTGAGCGAGGGGTTTTTGTCCCTATTCTTGTTTTCCTTTTGAGTCATCTTTTTTCTTTAATTTTTAAGTTGTTGTTGAATTATATTTTTAAGTAACTGATAAATATCATGAGTAAGATTCTTTCTGAGAAATACAATTTAGAATGTTCTTATTGTAAGGTGTTGTTTTATTGTGTTAATGGTTGTAATCAAATGCTTTTGTAGTAGTAAACTTCTGTTGTAATATTAAAATCAGTAAAAGCTATCTCACATGTTTTATCTTATAGTTTATGTTTCATTTAAGAAGATCTCCTTTCTTGCAAGTGTTTAACAATAGTCCTGACGAGAGTTCATATTATCGTCACCATTTTATGCGTCAAGATTTGACCCAGTCTCTAATCATGATTCAGCCTATTCTGTATGCATATTCTTTTAGTGGACCACCAGAGGTAAGAGGGACAGAAAAAGAAATTGGTTTTGTTACTGTGATGTGTGCTATTAAAAAAATAAAACAACTAGGTTTTTCTTTAAATATAGTTATTAAATATAAGAATTTAATTCAAGTGTAGTTATCTTAAGTTATTCATATATTCACTTAAAAATATTTATGAGTGCTTACTATATGCTATATACAATGCTAGGCTGTATTAGGAAATCATTAAAAAATAAAACAACAATGAGGTAGAAGAGACTTTTTAAAGATCATTTTGTCTAGTCGTTTAGTTGATTAAATCCTATAGGGCTCATGATTATTCTTATGTCTTTAACAATGTCTAGAGGTAGTGATGATTCTAGAAACTGTATTCCAGAGTTTAGTGTCTGACAATTAGGGCATTCTGTCTAAACAGAACTTCTTGTTTTAATATAGTCTCATTCTCCTATAGTCTTTTTGGAACAAAAGATACAGTTGATTATAAAGATATACTTAAAAAAGTGATAAAATCATCCATTTTGCCTTCTTAGAAAACTGTCACACTTATTTTAACCTATTATTAAATAAAGAGTTTTTCCATTCTAAGGTTAAAATTATCTGTTACACTACTTAAAAGTATGAAAATAATACTTTAGGAAAGGTTATTATAAAGAGAATATTTATAATATCTACTGATTAATGATCTCTAATGATGCCTTTATTCACTGTTTTGTAAAAAATAGTGGGTAAAATGTTGTATTTTTTTAAATTAATTAATTTATTTTTTATTTATTTGTTTTTGGCTGTGTTGGGTCTTTGTGGCTGCACCCAGGCTTTCTCTAGTTGTGGCGAGCGGGGGCTACTTTTCGTTGTGGTGTACGGGCTTCTCATTGCGGTGGCTTCTCTTGTTGCCGAGCACGGGCTCTAGGCACCTGAGCTTCAATAGTTGTGGCACACAAACTTAGTAGTTGTGGCTCATGGGCTCTAGAGCACAGGCTCAGTAGTTGTGGCGCACGGGCTTAGTTGTTCCACGGCATGTGGGATCTTCCCGGACCAGGGCTTGAGCCTGTGTCCCCTGCATTGGCAGGTGGATTCTTAACCACTGCGCCACCAGGGAAGTCCCTTAAAATGTTGTATTTTGTTACTATAATTTTTAAAGTAATTTGTCATAGTTTCTACTTTTCTAGAAAATGCATTTTTAATATGTTGGTCTATGTTTGGTTTTGTAGTTCTTTGAATCAGGAAAAAAGTTTTAGAAGTAACTTGTTTTCTTATCATCATAGTAATATATGTAAGTTGTAGACATCTGGAAAATGTAGAAAACTGTTTAGAAGAAAATTGGAATCCCACTGCCTACTCCTATCAAATTTCAAGCTCTCTGTTTAATCCATGAATCCCATTAGCTTCCTTTCTTAAGACTTTGCTTTTGAAGTTATCCTCTTTCTCTTCTGCATCATCACTTTCTCTCATCAGGATCATTCTCATTAACATAGAAACCTTAATAGCGCTCGTGTTAAACAAAAAGCCCCTGGACTTCACATTTTCTCTAATTGCCACCACATTTCTCTGGTCCCAGTCACAGCTAAATGCAGAAAGTTACTTGTCTATATGTTCCCATGTCACATTCTCTTTTCAACCTATATTAGTTAAAGTCTTGTCCCTAATTTTTTAATTTTTTTTATTTGGCCGCACCGTGCAGCTTGCGGTATCTCAGTTTCCTGACCAGGGATTGAACCCAGGCCACAGCAGTGAAAGTTCAGGATGCTAACCACTAGGCCACCAGGGAACTCCTCTTGTCCCAAAATTATGCTGAAACAACTCTTATGAAGGTCACCAAAGCCTTCATCTTGCCGGAACTCTCAACAATATTTACCTTGAGGATTTTCCTTGAAAACCTTTTGCTGTAGGCTTCTCTGACACCTACAACACCTACTCCTCCTCCTCCTCACTGTCTGTTCCTTCTCAGTCTCTCCCTGCTGGTTTCTCCCTTTCCGACCTCTAAGTGTTGGCGTGCTCCGGGCTCAATCTCTGACTTCTTCTATAGCTTCCCTTTCTCTAAGTGGTGCAGTCTCACCATATAGCTTTAATTACCATCTTTGTGCATGTGATACCCAAGTTCAGGCCACTTCCTTCTATTTCATATTCAGTACTAATTTTCCATCTCCAAATTTGTTCTTTCCCAAGCCTTTCCCCTCTCACTCAGTGGTGCCACCATCAGTTAGACTCTTTCCTCTTGACTGGACTCTATTTTTCAATTGTTACTTCAGTTTAGAGATTCCTCAGAAAGTTAAATTGAAATATACTTTGAGAATTCATAATACTAAGAGGTTTTATGTAATAAGGTAATAAATTTAAAAATTTAAAATATCCTAGAAAGATCAGTTTTATGTTTTTAATTATGTTTTCCTGTTTCCTCTTCCGTTGTTTTCTTTGTGTCAGCCGGTTCTTCTTGATAGCAGCAGCATTCTTGCAGATCGTATTCTCCTTATGGACACATTTTTCCAGATTTTGATTTATCATGGTGAGGTAAGAGTCCGTAGCATTTAAAGCTAAGCACGTAGGTTCAATAAAGTCTTTTTATTCATAGAAGCTTTCCCCCTTTACTATATGACTAGTGTTTCCTCTATGATAAGCTTTATTTCCACTTTTATAAGATATGTGTAAATCTAGATTCTTTGAGAGATACAGATCTCTTTTTTTCACAAACCTACACTCAAGCTTATAGTCTAGTATTCTAGTAACTTCAGCAGATATATTTTTCCAGTGTTTTAATTATAAATGATTTTAGATTTGCACTGTAATGGTGAAGACCTTATTCAAAATATTACTTTAAGTGATATTATCCAGGACTTTAAAAGACCTATTGATTATTATTTTTAATTGATACCAGTTACTAGTGCTGTTTACCTTTTAAGAGTAATGTCTATGATATGACAGAGCTAGGTTTTTTGCTTATATCTTTTGTCTTTTTGTACTTTTGTTTCTTCAATAGCTCATTAATGTGCTTAAATGAGAAATCAGAAATGCAGATGACTGTTCCTCTGTTAAATATGGAGATATAAAGCAATATAGAGTATACATTGATTGATTCAGTTAATTGATTCAGTTAACTTAGAAATCAAGCCAGGTTTAAAGTTGTGGATGATTTAATTACATGGTTTTTGGAGTCATTTTCCTTAATAAAAGAATTGATTCAGATGCTCTTTTACAGGTATATTATTTTTATAATATTATTGCTATTATTATTATTAAAGTTTTTATGTTTATGTATCTTGGGAGAATGTAACTCCATTGGTACAGACTTCATAATAGTAGGTCATTAATTTTGAAGTCTCTAGGAAATCTTCTGTAGTGAAAATCCCCCTTATTTATCATAAACTTAGGTAGATAGCTTTTAGCTAACATTAATATGATAAGTATAGCGTTTTACAATTGTTCTGGCTGAATTATTATTTCTTTTTACTTTTAAAGGAGAAGAAATATCCTAATTTTGCATCTGTTTACTCAAGAATACTGAAATTAGGATTTGTAACTTAAAAAAATTTGTAACTCAAAAAAAAAATAGGATAATGTTCTGTAATTTTCTTATTTTCTGAAGATTGCTTCATTTGAAAAAAATCTCTTAAAGTTTTTGGTTAGGCAAGAAAAAAAGTCATAATTTTTTAACTGTTGTAAAATTAGACCATAGCTCAGTGGCGTAAGTCGGGATACCAGGACATGCCAGAATATGAAAATTTCCGCCACCTTCTGCAAGCCCCAGTGGATGATGCACAGGAGATCCTTCACTCCAGATTTCCAATGCCGAGATACATTGACACTGAACATGGGGGCAGTCAGGTAACTACTGTTAATTTGTTTGTGTGTTTGTTTGTTGCTTGTTTTACGAGTTGATCCTACTTGCCTTCTGACGTTAATTTGAATAGACTGCTTCACCAGGCACATAAAAAAGGAAGGAGATGGGCAGATGGTTTCCAGGGGAAGGTATGCTTGCTTTTTGCTTTAGCTTTGAGAGCAGAGTAGTAAGATTATTGACTAGCTGTCTAAAGCTGGTGGTTTATCCCATCTTCTTCCTCCAGCCCAGCTCTAGTAAGGAGCCAGGATGGCATTATGGTGGTATGCAAGCTTTAGTTGAGCAAGAAGATATAAACAACTTGGAAATAATTTAGTGTACTTTTCTTAAATCTGTTTACTTACTGGTAAAGTCTATGAATACGAAGTTTGTGGTAACATAATGTTCTTCTGTTTTCCTCATTCTGTCATTTCAATTTTCTAGGAAATATAATAGGAAAGCATTATGGCATTGTAAAAAGGTGTGTAATTTTTAGAATTATGAGGATTAAATAAGATACATGTACATATACACATAGCCCTTTTGGGCCTTACAGAAGACTCAGGACCCCTTAACATACACTCTTAAAACACTTTTACTGCTCCCTTGTAATTCTTATTAGAGTTATATAAATTAATTGTAGATTATTATAAGTTTGTTTCACTTGTTCCTTAAAAGCACAGATGTTGCTTTGTTTATTAATGTATCCCTAGTGCCTAGCACAGTATTACATAGTAGGTAATAAATATCAGTAACTATTATTCAGAAATGATAGCAATTATTATTAGGGTTTTACTATAATAGAAGCTACCCTGTATTGAGAATTTGCAAAGCTGATAGTTAGCACTTTACATACCTTCCCTCATTTGATTCTCATAGCAGTCCTATTGTTACCTCCATTTTACAGATAATAAAACTGAGACTTAGGATACTTGTGGCCAAGGAAACATAGTAAATGGAGGAACTGGGATTTGAATCCAGACGTTCTGACTCGTGAGCCAGTGCTCTTGTGTTTCTACTTTGAGAGTAGGAAAAGATTTTATATGGTACTAAATTTCAAAAGGCAGGACTGTCCTTGTTCTTCCAACATGTAATAATAATTTATGACTGGTTCTCTCATTGATGTTTCACCACATGTAGTGCTGTCTTCCTCTTTTATTCTGGTTATTATTTAATGATGATAAGGCATAGTGGATAGATGGGTAAAACGTTGGGTAAGTGCTCTCATGGAATAGCCTACAGTTTAAAAAAGTTTGAGAGTCATTGTTTAAAGTAAAAGAACATGTATAGGTTTTCATGGCTTTTATTTTTATCATTTTTGGGGACTTCCAACCTCTGATGACATTTCAGACTAGGTATTTGGTAAATGTCACAGTAACCTTGTCATAATTGTTGCAGACATAATCTTTATATGCTGAGTTTTGGACTCAACAATTTGTATTTGTTACTATGAATGTTATTATGTATGTATGATTTGGCGAGAAGAGGTTACATTTATTATTTATGTGTAACATATAGTGGCCTATATATTTCAAACTTTAGTTCATTTTTTTAAAGTTGCATTTTAATAAAGTTAATTTGACCAAAACATATTAAATAAAATTGAGTTTAGATAGTATAATACATTTGTTTAGCCTATATTGACCAAATCTATTTTTGATGGATAATGTTATTTCTTCTTTGCTTTTAAGGCGCGTTTCCTGCTTTCGAAAGTCAACCCTTCACAGACTCATAATAATATGTATGCCTGGGGACAGGTAAGTGTAAATAGCAGATGTTGGAAATTATTTCTTTGTGTTATTATAGTTTGTTATTTTAGTGAATGCTACATTTTTTCCTATGTATTTGGTAATGTCTGTTGGAAAAGTAATAAAAAAATAAGAGTCGAAAATAGAATTAGCATTTGGTGGCACCACAGAAAATAAAAAAGTGATTATATCAAATAGATAGAACCCCTTCATATTTCAAGCTTAACACTTTACCCTTGAGACAAAAAGCAATAAAGTGTATAATATGAGATAGGAGGTGATGATTCAAGCTTAATGCTAGACTATGAACTATAAAAGGCCACAGTAAGCTGGGAGTGGTCAGGGATTGTGGTTGAGCAGGAGAGGCTGGAAGCCTGGAAATCATTATTAATATATTTTAATTTGGTGGAAGTCCTACCTCTTGATATAATATATCAACATTTATCAAGTGTTCCAATCTTCATGACTTTGTATTGGTACTTTAAGATCCACAGTGATCATCCCTGCCTTTGAAGAGCTTGTAGTCTAGTATTAGAAATAAAATACATACCTAAGTAGTTAAAGTACAAGGCCGAGTGGGCTATGTGCTTTTAGGAAGATTTAAAGTATTACAGGGGGATAGATGAGGAGGAGTGGAAGAGGTCACATGGTGGCAGCAGGAGAGGGTGTCAGAATAGAGCTCAGAAAAAGAGACATTTCCTTTTAGAGTGGTTATTAATCCAGTAAGTAGAAATTGTATGAGGAAGGGAATTCTAGGGAGAAGACAGTATGGAGTAAGGTAAAGGGTACACATAGGGATGAATAGTAGAACTATAAGTTGGCAATATATTGTGCAGCCAAATTGTGGAGACTCTTCAATGCCAGGCTGAGGACTGAGGAGCTGAGTCTTTATTTGGTAAGTAATGGAATGTTATTGAAGGTTTTTGGACAGAGGGGCAAATTTGAGTCTTAGATAATACAGTCGAATCTTAAGATTAATTGGGAGCAGTGTGTAGGTTGAAACTGTATCTATCGAAGTAATCCAAGTGAAAGGGAAGGAAGACGAGATGGTGAAAAAGAGTAGATCTGAGCGATATTTCAAAAGTAGACTCGGTGAGATTTGATTAGAAGTTGCAGGAAAGGAAAACTTACCCCAGGGCAAGACAGCTATATGCAAAATGTGAATTCTGACTGAATTCTGGATTAGAGAGAGAGAACAGCTTATAAAGAACATACTTGGGATGATTTGTGATATTTGAATGTGGACTATATGTCAGATACTAGTATAATATTATTAAATTTCTTGAGTGTGATAATGGTGTTGTGGTTATGTAGGAGATTGTCCTTGATCTTGAGAGATATATCCTGAAGTGTTTGGGGGTAAAATATCATGATGTCTTCAACTTGCAGAAATTATTTAACAAGAAGAAAAAGAAAAGGAAAAATATATAGAAACATAAAGAAAATGTGGCAAATGTTGATCGGTGATTTTATGTTTAGAGTATGTGGGTGTTTGTTCATTGTACTTTTCTCTAGGTTTGAATTTCTGAAAAATAAATAGTTGAGGGAGAACAAGGTAATATGGGGTTTTGAGCCTGGGTAACTGAGGAGAACATGTGCCAGTAAGTGGGAGGGTAGAAAGAAAATGTTTGATTTTATTTATTTTTTGTTTTATTTTATTTTTTTGCCACATTGTTTGTGGGATCTTAGTTCCCTGACCAAGGATTGAATCCTGTCCCTTGGCAGTGAGAGCGCAGAGTGCTAACCACTGGACCACCAGGGAATTCCTGAAAATGTTTGGGTTTAGACTTTGAGTTTGAGATACCATCTAGATGCCCAAATTGAGCAGATTGTTGAGAATTTGGGTTTGGTGATCAGGGCAAGGATTCATAGACAAGTGATACTTAAAGTCATCACAGTGGATTCTTGTCCAAGGAGAGAATAGAGAGGCAAAGCAAGGATGAGATAAAACCTTGAGGAAGTACAAGTGGTAGGAATATTTTATAAATAATCAGAGAAGTGGAAGGAAAATTAGAAGAATACCACATCCTAAATGATGAGGGAGGACGTTATAGAAGGAAGAAGAAGGGAGTAGCAAATATTGAGGTGCTGCAGACACTTGCTTTGATGATTAGGAGGTTATTTTTGGCCCTTGGTAAGCAGCTTTAATATAGTGGTTGAGTAGCAGATAGATTGTAAGGAATTAGTAGGTGGTAAAGAAGTGGAGGTCATAAGTGTAAATGATTCTGTGTGTGTGTGTGTGTGTGTGTGTGTGTGTGTGTGTGTGTATAAATGATTCTTTTGCAAATTTAGCCTGAGTGAAGGGTAGGATGATTGTTACTACAGTAAGGGCACAGAATTTATTTGTGGACCAAGTGTAAGGAGCTAATGTAGGGGAGACACAAAGGAACAGTGTATAGATGTTTAAGATCCTCAAAAGGAGACACTGTGATCACACGCATTGTGTGGTGGTTAAGCATTGGTAAGGAGGCAGGACATTTCTTTCTGCAAAAGCAAAGGGTGAGAAGAAGGGTGAAGACAGAGAAAGATTTTTGAGGTGGAGAGAAAACTCACATTGGATAAGCCTGTTTCTTTTCAGTAAAAGATTATTTGCTAAGAGAGAGAAATGCTGGGGTTAAAACTAGAAAATAGAAAAGATTAAAAACAGCTATAGGGAATATAAGAAAGCAACAGAAGATGAATAAAAGACTTTTACAGCATGGTGAGGGTCCATTTTATTTACTAACAGTTTCTTGAGCATGCTTCTGTAATGTTCTCTAGCCGTGCTTTGTAATTCAGACATTGCATTGGGGCTAATTTAGGACTGGAGGTAAGAAAGATGGACACAGCAAAGGGAGTAGAATAATTGAGAACGAAGTTAGATAACTGAATGTGGGGTCCAGGCTGGTTAGAAGAGCAACGAAGCAGTAATTGGGATTAAGGTCCTTTTCCTTTGAATATAGAGGTGCCTCAAAAGTTTGCCTTGGGCTTCCCTGGTGGCGCAGTGGTTGAGAGTCGGCCTGCCGATGCAGGGGACACGGGTTCGTGCCCCTGTCCGGGAAGATCCCACATGCCGTGGAGCGGCTGGGCCCGTGAGCCATGGCTACTGAGCCTGCGCGTCCGGAGCCTGTGCTCCGCAATGGGAGAGGCCACAACAGTGAGAGGCCCGCGTACCGCAAAAAAAAAAAAAGTTTGCCTTGAATTCTGTACATTCACTGTTTCTCTGGGTGATTGTATCCACTCCTATGGCTTCATCTTTCATCTGAGGCTAACTTGTAAATCTCCATCTTTGGTTTGGCTTCACAGTGACCTGTAGACTGGAATTTCTATAACTGCCTGCTGCACAGCACTAGAGTTTTCTGTAGACACTTCATAAGCAGCATGCCCCAACTTGAACTCTTTCACACTATCTTGTACTGACTGACTTTCCTATTTTTATAGAGGGCCCCACTGTTCTCTCAATTCCCAAGGCTTGGAACTTTAGTCATTTACATCTTCTCCTTTCTGCCCCTAATTACTGACTTATTTTCGCTGTCCATTCCCTCCTTTCCTTGTCACTAATCGAAGTCAGGCCCTTGTTACTATTCACATAGACTGTTGGAATTACCTGCTCTTGGGGCTTCAGCCTTTTCCTCCATTTTGGCACTGGCCAGAGTGGTCCCCCTAAAGCCGTTCTAAGTCAAAGCACTGCCTAGAAATCTTTAATAACCCCCTACTAAGTTACATAGAAGTTCTATATTGCTATTGAGGGTCCTTTGTGGTATGCTCCAAATAGCTTTGTCCACTTTTAGCTACTCTTTAGTCTTTTTAGCCAAACTGGACTTCTTACTCCACTCTGAATACACTGAGCATGTGACTTGTCCCTATCACCACTTGTAACACATCATAGCCATCCCTCAAGGCTCAGTGCAAAGTTTACTGACTCCATGAAACCTTTTCTGTGATTGCATGACTGGATATTGTGTAATATCCCTGGCGCTTCATCCCCACCCCCTTTTTTCATCTATTTCTGATGACACTTATTTCTCCTGTTAGATTATAAATTACTTAAGGGTGATAACTGTGTCATTTTCATCTTTGACTTTCCACAGTACCTTAAACATAGCATATATTGACTATAATAGATCTGGACAGGAGAACAGAGAGATGCTTTAGGAGTGAAGAAGCTTTCATGATATAGATAAATAAATTGAATTCACGATCTAAAAGTCCTGAAAGGTGAGGAGTTTTTTACAGCAAAGAAAGGAACTTACTCTTGGAAGGCGTTCAAAGGGTACACATAGCACATGTGAGAAAAATTTGTGCCCATATAACACATATACGTATAGACTCTCAATATCACCCCTCACCCTCTTCCAGTTGCTGGGGGAACAAAAAGCCAAATATTACTGTGATGTGGAAGTTTGGAGTACAGGATGTACCATGAATCAGACTTTCCATTATACTTAACTCTAGTTAACTGAGTATTGGTTTTGGTTCTGGATCCCACAACTTAAGAAGAACTTATTTAAGAAAAGAAAATCACAAGAATATAGAAAAGTAGCACCAATAAATAAAGTTAATAGAGTTAATGGAAATGGTGAATAATCAATATGAAGGGGAGGTTAAAGGATTGAAGGATACTTTAAAATAGTACTTGTCAGGGGTCACATATTCACATGCCCCTAGGGACCAGGTGAACAAATGAGTGAACCTGGCTGCATATAAGAAAACTTGACTCTCAGTGTCAAAAAGCAATACCTGGAGGCAGCGGGATATGGCAGACTAGGGTTTGTGGGGAGGGTACACAAATCCTTTTCTAAAGGGGGTAGTGTTCCTCCCCTCCAGATGATTGTTGTCATACACATAATTCAATTAGCAAAATGTTGTGAGCTCACATTATGAAGACCAAATAAAACCTATCTCTTTGTGGCTGAATTTCTGCATTAAAAAAACATGGTTTAGTTCATGGAAATAATGGCTTGTTCCTTGTTTGGGGAGGTTTAAATTACAGCATGGAGATGTAGATGGAAGACATATAAAGTAAAGAACTTGTTGAGCTGTTAAACATGGAGAGGCATCATTCTGGGCTGGTAGTTGAAAACTCTGCAGGTTACTAAACTTCCTATGCCTTCTCTTCCTTGTCTGTTATAGAGTTTGATGACACATACTTGATATGCCCAGTAATACTCAGTAAATATTAGTTATTAGTTTTCCTTTTTATCACTGGAAAAAAAGTCTCTCTAAAGATATTTAAGATAGGAAAGAAAACCTGTTTTTAAACTGAAGTTTAATTATTACTGCCTGGAAGTAGGGGCATTAGAGACATGAACAAGAGCCCTAACACTTAAGCCAGACCCTGAAAGATGGAGATTATTTCATTGGATGAATATGATGGAGAAGGAAATCCCAGGCAAAGGAATAAACATGCATCTTGTTTATCTGATTCACTCATTTGTTTATCCATCCACCCATTCATCTATTCAGTACTCAGTTTTGAAAGCCATCACCTTTGGAGAAACTTAAGTGTACTTACTTGTTATTAAGTGAATTCTTTTTATTGATTTGATAAAAAGTTGTTTAAATATTTATAGTCATTAAGTTAAATTATGTCCTTATACTATATGGTGGTTTTAATTACATTGTTATCAGGTCTGTCTCTCCTTAGATTTTTTATAAAGTGTTTTCCTCAAAGAGGCAGTTGAAGACAGTTTGGGTTTCTTCTCATTATTGCATTTTAGAAAATATAATCATCTTTTCCAGGAATACACTTTAAAAATTTTTGTAATTTTTTGGCCACTCCACACCGCACATCATGTGGGGTCTTAGTTCCCCAAGCAGGGATTGAACCTGCTCCCCCTGCATTGGAAGTGCGAAGTCTTAACCATTGGACCGCCAGGGAAAGCCCCCAGAAATGCATTTGATTTAGCAAAATTTAGGAATTAGTTACAGTTACACCTTTGGGGGAAGCTGACATTTGATCCTATCTTTTATGAATAGATTCTTACAAAAACAAAACAAAAAAATTTCTATAGGATTTTACTTAGACCATTTCTTTTTTTAAGATTGGTTCCAAACTATTTGAAAAATCTTTCATTTGTATTAAACTTTTTCATGTGTCTAAAAACAATGAAATTTTGGTCTGACATATTTAAATCAGTGTTTCTCAGTCTTTATATTTTGTTAAATTTGAAAACATCCCTTTCCTGTAATGCTGTTTGAAATGTCAAAATTAAATAAATACGTTAATTAGAAGTAAGAAAGAAACCAAGAGCCCTAAGGTCTTTTTTGACCTATGATTTTTGTAAGAGAAATTATGTTAATATTTTTATAGATAATAATAGCTAATAAGCTGAGTCTGTACTGTGTTTTAGTCATTATGCTAAGATTTTCATACACTTCTATTTGTTAAAACACTCCTGTGAGGTGAGTACTATTAATCCTATTTTTCAGAAGAGGAAATTGAGGCTTATATAGGTTAAGTTAACTTACCTCAAATCACACAGCTAAACTGTGACAGGGTCTGGATTTGAACCTAGGTCATTCTAACCCCAGAATCAGAATTTTTAACCATTAAGCTAAATTGATGATTGAAATTTAGGGCGTTAACATGGTAGCCAAGCATTTTACTAAAAATTATGGAATTTAATACCTTAGTTTTCTTTTTGTCAGAAATCAAGTACCCAGTGTAAGTATTATCCACGGATGGCCTGAAGAGGGCACCACTGCAACACTGCTTCTGTGACAGGGTGCTGGAGGTCTCTGTTGCTATAGTGCTTCATATACTAAATGATATAAAGCTTGGAACTTTTTGCTTAATCCTGAATATATTTTAAAGAGAAAAAGAGTGCAGTTGTAAAGTTGAGATCAATCAACTGCAAATTTTTGATAAGATTGAGTTGAGCATTCGTATTAATCACTTCAAATAAGATCACAGTATATGAATTAGAAAATCCATATATATTTTGTCTTGACTAGGAGAAATAGATCTGGGATTGGGTGAATTGAGGTGGAAAATGTGTAAAATGCAAAAAATTCAGGTATAATAATAATAATGTTATATGCCTACTGTGTGTGTCAGGTATTGTTGTGTTTGCTTTACAAAGTTTAACTCATTTAATCATTATAACAACCACGTGAAATAGGTTCTGTTATTATCTGTATTTTACAAATGAGGAAACTAAGATTCAGAGAGGTTAAGTAAGTGGCAGAGCCAGGATGTGAGCTCGGCAGTCAGGCTCCAAACTCGGAGCTCTTAATTCCAGTGCTGTTGTCTCCCTTCATTATCAAGTTTTTCAAGTTCTTATAAATTCACATATGAAAACACATAATAAAATTGATTTTCCAGTATTCAGGAGAGGTTATGACAAATCTGTGGCTATGCCAGCCTAGAACCACAAGACCTATAAAGTCAGAGCTCATATTTGCCACTAACTTGCTGGTATCCTCTGAAAATTACTTAATTTCCTTGTTTTAGGTATTTTATATATACTGATAAATAAGAAACTGGATATCAGGTGAAAACTTTAAAAATCCAGATATAGAAGGCTTCCCTGGTGGCGCAGTGGTTGAGAGTCTGCCTGCCGATTCAGGGGACACGGGTTCGCGCCTCGGTCCGGGAAGATCCCACATGCTGTGGAGCGGCTAGGCCCGTAAGCCATGGCCGCTGAGCCTGCGCGTCCGGAGCCTGTGCTCCGCAACGGGAGAGGCCACAATAGTGAGAGGCCCGCATACCGCAAAAAAAAAAAAAAAAAAAAAAAAAAATCCAGATATAAAATATTCTAGAAAAACTTTCTTGCTACAATAAAATTTCATTATTAGTGGATTGGATTACTAAGGTAATCAACACAGTTTTTATTAAAATAGAAGTTAGGAATTTTCCCTAACCCTTGTTAATTACTTAGAACCCACAGAAATCAATTAAAATTACTTGAATGAAAATATATAAGTATAGTTTATTTTAAAAATGATATAAATTCTCTTCCTTCCATCTGGCAGTTCTGCTAAAATGTGTGAGTGGAATTTTATTTTAGTAAACAGGCAGCAATAAGGGAGACTTATTTCTTAGTAGTGATAAAAACACCAATACATTCAAGACAAATGAACACTTTACTACTTTAAAGATTAAGTTGGGTATGGAGCTAATGTAAGGCCAATTGGTAAACTGCGGTACAAGTCTGACTCTGACCACATGGGGTTAGTGCAGACTCCAAAAGTTAAAGGACATGGTCCACGAGACTGCCCCGACTTCAGATGCCAGCCGAAAGTCGAATCCCAGGTTACCCACACTTCTGACCAACTGGCTACAAATCCGTGTGTGTGGGGGGTGGTGAGAAAGGGAGGGTGCTGGGGTGGGCAGTGGGTGGGTAGAGTGGGTGGGGGGTGGGTTCCCATAACCCCCCTCCCCAGGTTTGGTAATTCCCTAGAACAACTCACAGAACTCAGGAAAGCACTATATTTATGATTACAGTGTTAGTATAAAAGTTACAAGTTAGGTCCAGCTAAAGGAAGAGACAGCAAGGTCTGGGAGGGTCCCAGATACAGAGTTTCTGTGCCCTTTTCCCATGGAATCAGGGTGCGTCATCCTTGCAGCACATTGATGTATTCCTCAAACAGGAAGCTCCGCTGGGCTTTGGTATCCAGTGGTTTTATTGTTTTTGCTTTTGTTTCTCTTGGGCATGATTGATTGAATCTCTAGCCCTGCATCTCTTCCTCCCTGGAGGTCAGGCTCTCTTAAAGCCCAGGCATCTAATTACATGGTTGATCTTTCTGGTGACTGGTCCCTATCCTGAGTCATCTCATCTCATAGCATAAACTCAGGTGTGATCTGAGGGGCTCATGAGTAACAGATACTACTTTCAGGAAATTCTAAGGATGTAGTTCCCCTCTCAGGAGTCTGGGACAGGAATCTGGGACAAAGGCCAGCAGATTCTTTATTATTACAACAGGGAGCATAGACATTCTGCTTAAAATGATTTCCTTGTCTGTTTTTTTACACATTTGTTTATATAAGGTATCATCTCCTGTGTTTTAATCATAGAAAATATCTTTCTTTTCCTCTAGGAGTCTGGAGCACCTATTCTCACAGATGATGTTAGTTTACAAGTGTTTATGGATCACTTAAAGAAACTTGCTGTGTCAAGTGCTGCTTGATGTGCTAAACATATTAAGAACACTTAAGAAGATGAAATAATATTTCAGTTTCTTTTTTTCCCCCTTTTTTCAGTTAATCTGTGGAAACCAACAGAGAGATCTCTCTAGACTCTTTTTGTATTAGTATGGTTTGAGACAACAAATGGAAAAATGTTCATGTTTGTAGATTAAGCTAGAATATAAGAGCAATAAGAACAAATTTGTTTTGCTTGTCACAGTATTATAACTGGTTTTAGAAATTTGAGGTCTTTATAACTTATGTTAAAAAGTAAAAATAGAGTCTGCCTTGTACTACAGAGATATAACTCATTTGTATGTTGCAGACAAATTCAAAGTGGCACTGAATGTTTTGACATTTTGAAAACTTGTTTCTTAATTTTAACCAAAAAGTAAAGCAAATCATCAACAGTAATGATAAATGTGAGAATTTTTGCCTATTCATTGAATATTTTTCTGTGATTTTCAGCACTTATGTATACACTATTTCTGTATTTACTCTGTTAAGGCAGATTTATTTTTATGATGATTTGTTTAGGAATTATTTGACTTTATGTATGGTAATTTTTATGAAGATAATTTAATGTTTTGGTCATTTGAAAAAATAGTTTAGAGATGAAAGTTTTTGGGTAACAATTCCACAGTTGGCAACATATGTGAAATTCCCACAAAGTATTCAACTATGTGATTAAAAGTGATAATTTTTTTATAAAGGGAGATAGAAAATAAACAGTTTGGCACAGTACATTTTAGAAAGGCTTTGCAGTAAAAGGACTTCTGTAACTTCTAAACCAAATTTGGTATTCACTGCATGGTTTTGTTGTTGCCCTTTGTTTTTCTAAGGTAAATTTTACATTATATCCTCCAGTATTTTAAACTATTTTGGGAGTTTACACACTACTTTTGGTTTTTGCTTCCATTTTGTGAACTTTATTAAGTTGTAGTTCTTATTGAAACAGTATTATCTAATATTCTGTTGAATTTTATCATGTGACGCTCAGTTCTATTTTGATTTATTCATTAGTATCATTCACTTTTACCTCTTAAAGTTTACTTGTAGCAAATGTTTACATTGCTAAAGCAAGATATGTTTGACAATGAAATTTATATCAAGTACTGCAAATAAAAGGTGGTGCTATGATATGGGCCCGGAAGGACAGTGTCATGATTGTACTTGCATGAACACTATCATCTGATGGTAAAATAGACAGAAACTTAAAAAAATTGTTTATATGTTATATTCAATTAGAGTGAATAAGTTGCTCTGTTCCATTTTATTTGATTTGAACTGTGCTAGGTCTAAATACCAATAAAATATACTTTTTCTCTGTTTTCCTGCTTATTTTGAAACCTAGTAAGCCTGAAAAGCCTAATGTAAAATTAAAGCATTTATAAAACCTGATATTAGTGGATTAAAAAGTTACTCATTTTAAAAAATAACAGCTTTATTGAGGTTTAATTCACATATTACACAATTCACCCATTTGAAGTGTAAAGCTCAATGGTTTTTAGAATATTCATGGAGTTGTGTAGCCATAACCACAATCAATTTTAGAGCATTTTCATCTCCCAAATAGTTATTTGTTTTTGCTATAAGGAACTGAGGAAAATCCCTGTGATGATGATACATGTTTAGCTTGCCTGGCCCCTTAACTTATATCCTTTAAGAATGCATTGTTTTTTCTTCTCTTGAGTGATGAGCCGCTACTTACTCCTAAACTCTCCTCTACTTCTAAAGCAGTTACAGCCGAAGGTACTAAAGTATCTCTGTATTTAAGGGATAAGGATGAACAAATATATCATCATACCCTTTTAGCTTACCATTTGAAAGAAGTCACCCTGGATAATTTTTGTGTATAATTTAGCTATTACTAAATTGCTAGCTATTTAAATAGACTTGAAGGAAGAAATGTTTAACCCTTTTAATGAACTTAGAGTGGATAACGAATATTTGCTAAATCACTAGCAGCACTGAGAAGCTTTGGTGTGTCCAGAACTATTAGGGAATTCATTCTTGAACCTACTTACCCCTAGTGGCTTTATCTCTAAAAATGACTTTAGATCTCATCTATGCACACTTATATTTTGTTGTAACAGAATAAATTTATGCTTTTATTGGCTGATTCCAAAAATGATCTGATACTTCCTCTATCCAGTTCTCCACTTGGTAAACTTCCCTCTCATATTCCCTAGCCCAGACTGCATCTAAGGAATGTGCTTGTTTTCCAGTCCAGACCAGAAACTAAGGAATCATTTTCAACTCTTACTCTCCTCAACATCTTTAGTAACCAAATTATACCAATTCTATCTCTATAATATCTCCCTAATCTGTTTACTGTTCTCCATCTTACTGCTATTCTACCTTCATCATATCTCACCTGGTTTGTTGAAATAGCCTTCTAACCAGTCTGCTTTCCCCAGTCTCTTTTTCTCCATCTTTCTCTTCAATTCACTGAAACGTGGATATGATTATGTCATTCCCTCTGCCCTCATAATGAAATCCAAACACTTTGACCTGGTAACATTGTATACTACACATCAAATCCATAGCTCTCTCCTAGAAATAGTACAAAGGGTGCAATTGGAAAGGTAGTGCTGGAGAGTGGTCTCTAGTTCTACCTAAGCATTAGTCTTAGGTGTGATGTTTGGGGTCAATATAGTGACAAGAGCAAATGCATTCTTTATTGGCTGTTACAAACTAAATGCTGTGGCTCATTGTACTTGGCTTTTAAAAAGATGAATATATTTTTTCAGTTATTTTTCAAACAATACTGACAAATTAGCATTATTTGTTTTCTAATGTCTAGCTTTACATTTTAATTTATATTTTTCCTGTTTCCTATGTACATGCATACATCTTGTACTCTGATGTGCTCAATTTGTATTCATCTTGAGCATTTTATCAAGTAATTCTAGAGATGTTTCTTGTTTGCTTTTTAGTAGTTTACTTTATGAAATTAATACATTCTCCTTATGTTCATTCTTTGTTTAATATATTGAAACAAAATCTGGTCTAAGTTTAATGTATTATCTGGTGACTATAATAATAGGTATGCAATACCAAGTGTGTAACAGTGAAGTTACATTACTAAATCAGATTTTTTTTCTCTCCCATCCCTATCTATGGCTTATACTGAAATAAAGCCCAATTATTTGGGTTGCAGATGTGATCCTGGAATATTAAGGATTTTTTTAACTTAAGTAAACATAGAAAAAATATATAGTAATGCATCTAAAGCATTTGGAAGGTGGATAGAAATATTAACTTTAGGCTTTGTTAGATCGACATAAAATTAGCTATGTATTTTTAAAAGTTAAGGGTAACAAAGATAAAACCAGGATACATACTTTTTATACCAGAATGTGTAACTTCCAAACAGTAGGGGAAAAGAAGCAATAAAAATAATTTGATCAATCAAGAGAAGGCAAGAAAGATTAAGAAGGCAGCATGACAGGGAGATCAGCTCGGTGCTTTGTGACCACCTAGATGGGTGGGATAGGGAGGGTGGGAGGGAGGGAGATGCAAGAGGGAAGAGATATGGGGGTATATGTATATGTATAACTGATTCACTTTGTTACAAAGCAGAAAGTAACACACCATTGTAAAGCAATTATACTCTAATAAAGATGTTTAAAAAAAAGGCAGCATGGCAAATGGGAAAGCATGGTAAATAAGAAACACAAAAAGGAAGAAATAATGGATTAATATTTTTTAGTGAATTTTGTGAAAATGGAAAAAATACTTATTGGTCTTTCACTGTAATAAACAATATTACTTTTTGAACCTTCTGCAAATGTGTCTTAAGACTTTATAAAAATTGTTCTTTTCATGTACCCATGCTCTACAGAGTATAGCCAGGTTGGTCATTCTTTGCTCATAGTTGATTGTAGAACACTTTTTATTAATTTCAAAAGTTTTTTTTTCATGTAAAGCAACAGATACACAAATAGGAAAACAAAGATAAGTCTGATAGAGATTCATAAAAATTCCATTTCACAATAAATTCCTAAATTCTTAAAACTGTTTTTTTAGGATTTATTTTAGTGGCTTTCAAAAAGCTTCTTGGTCTAAAAAATTCCACTAAAATATATAAACCAGAAAATTCAAGATAAATTCCTATTACATTTGGTAAAACCCTCCAAAATTTTTCTTTTGCAAAAAGGAGAGCAAATGGCTCAGTGCTGGTGAACATTGACATTATTTGATCCATTGATTTAGAACAAATGTCCATTTATGGTGAAAATGATCAAGGCATTTGAACATTGCTCTTTTAGTTTCTTCTGACCATTTAAGACCAACATCTTTTTGTTGCTTTCCTGGCATTCTTTGAATTTGATTCTTCAGTGTAAATGCCTATCTTACATTTTGTCATTGCAAAGCTAATGACAAATAGTCTTCTAATACAATTAGAAGTCTTCTCTACAATTGCTGTGTGCTGCTCTTCAAGGAACAACTTAAAAACTTTTAATGTTTTACTGTACATTGTTCAATTCTGTTTAGGCTGCAACCGTTTTGATGTCTGATCAACCTCATCTAAAACTTCACACCAAGAAAAATTTCTAAATTATGCCACTAATGTACTGATTTATTTTCTTGGTTAGTACTTTAGTCACTGTTATGGCCTCTCCCATTGCGGAGCACAGGCTCCAGATGTGCAGGCTCAGCGGCCATGGCTCACGGGCCCAGCCGCATGTGGGATCTTCCCGGACCGGGGCACAAACCGGCGTCCCCTGCATCGACAGGCGGACTCAACCACTGCGCCACCAGGGAAGCCCAATACTTTAGTTTTAAAGCAATAGTTTAAAAAGACGATTTTAATTGTAAAGATACTAAGATTCAGTAAAAGTTTCCATATACACACTAAAATTTGCGCTTACGAAAAAAATTACACCTCAGAGTTCACAGTGTTTCACTGTTTCAAAATTTAATCACAAACAAAAACTCCAAGTGGTCATATATAGATTGAGAGAATTGTTTTTTCATCTTTGTAATTACTGTGCTGGTATTATTTGAACCTACTGTTTAAACACCAGGATATTTAGAACCATGGGTATTGAAGACACAAAATCTTCCCAAGGGAGCTGTAATGATTTTAAAAAATGTTACTAACTTAACCTTCCAAATGCAAGGGTGTCTGTGTATGTTGGGACTGGATTGTATGGGAGTTCTCTGAATCAAGTTCCATGTACAACACAATGTTTATGAAAGGATAAGTGGTAACAATGTACTAATCAGAAGGTTACACACATATTATTAAAACTCAGCAGTAGCCATAGCAATTGTATAGATTGTAGACCAATAAAAATTGTTTCATGTTGGAGTATTTTATCACTGACATTATTTGGAATTGCTGGCATATGGTGATAAAACTCAAACCTAGTGTTCTGTCCTTGTTACACTATTGTCCTCAGACACTAAACAGTCAGGTTTGATTTACTCATAATTATATAAGAAATTTCAATGAAAATTACAACATATTTAGAATTGAACAATAAAAGTACTCTATCAAAACCTGTGGTATGAGAAAAAGGATTATATATCAAGGGATATATATTGTTTTAAATGCAACTGGAGAAGAAGGATTGAAAATAAATGAACTTTGTATTCAATTCAAGAAAATGAAAAGCAACAACAAATCTAAGGAAAGAAGGGCAAAGGTAATAATAATGATAAAATAAGAATTTTAATGGGATAGAAAACAAACAAAATAAATGGAGGAGATGTTTCATAAAACCAAAAAGATAATAGCTTTGAAAGTCTTAAACCCATTTCTAAAGCTAAGAAGGAAATTGGGTATCAGCTTATCTTCTGAATAATCTTTTACTGGAAATTTTAAATGAATAATTATTCAATTTTTTTTTATCCAGGCCAATTAAGAAGCATCATTGTTTAGTTGTTTAATTATTTAGTTGTTTAATTAAAATTTATCCTTTAATGAATTTCAGGGAAAGCTTGATGTTAAAATCATACTTACTACTTATGAATGTAGAAGTAGTTATGAAGTTGAGAAATTATGGAATTTTGTAGTTAAAAGAGTCCATTGAATGCAGAAAATTATAAGACACTGATGAAAGAAATTAAAGATGATACAAATAGATG
The DNA here is from genome assembly GCF_964270905.1 of Leucopleurus acutus. Classification (NCBI taxonomy): domain Eukaryota; kingdom Metazoa; phylum Chordata; class Mammalia; order Artiodactyla; family Delphinidae; genus Leucopleurus; species Leucopleurus acutus. Next base: position 59,569,976 of record NC_139142.1, read on the forward strand.
GAGAGATATACCATGTTCTTGGATTGGAAGAATCAATATTGTGAAAATGACTCTACTACCCAAAGCAATCTATAGATTCAATGCAATCCCTATCAAACTACCACTGGCATTTTTCACAGAACTAGAACAAAAAATTTCACAATTTGTATGGAAACACAAAAGACCCCGAATAGCCAAAGCAATCTTGAGAACGAAAGAAGGAACTGGAGGAATCAGGCTCCCTGACTTCAGACTATACTACAAAGCTACAGTTATCAAGATGGTATGGTACTGGCACAAAAACAGAAAGATAGATCAATGGAACAGGATAGAAAGCCCAGAGATAAACCCATGCACATATGGACACCTTATCTTTGATAAAGGTGGCAGTAATGTACAATGGAGAAAGGACAGCCTCTTCAATAAGTGGTGCTGGGAAAACTGGACAGGTACATGTAAAAGTATGAGATTAGATCACTCCCTAACACCATACACAAAAATAAGCTCAAAATGGATTAAAGACCTAAATGTAAGGCCAGAAACTATCAAACTCTTAGAGGAAAACATAGGCAGAACACTCTATGACATAAATCACAGCAAGATCCTTTCTGACCCACCTCCTAGAGTAATGGAAATAAAAACAAAAATAAACAAATGGGACCTAATGAAACTTCAAAGCTTTTGCACAGCAAAGGAAACCATAAACAGGACCAAAAGACAACCCTCAGAATGGGAGAAAATATTTGCAAATGAAGCAACCGACAAAGGATTAATCTCCAAAATTTACAAGCAGCTCATGCAGCTCAATAACAAGAAAACAAACAACCCAATCCAAAAATGGGCAGAAGACCTAAATAGACATTTCTCCAAAGAAGATATACAGACTGCCAACAAACACATGAAAGAATGCTCAACATCATTAATCATTAGAGAAATGCAATTCAAAACTACAATGAGATATCATCTCACACCAGTCAGAATGGCCATCATCAAAAAATCTAGAAACAATAAATGCTGGAGAGGGTGTGGAGAAAAGGGAACACTCTTGCACTGCTGGTGGGAATGTGAATTGGTACAGCCACTATGGAGAACAGTATGGAGGTTCCTTAAAAAACTAAAAATAGAACTACCATATGACCCAGCAATCCCACTACTGGGCATATACCCTGAGAAAACCAAAATTCAAAAAGAGTCATGTACCAAAATGTTCATTGCAGCTCTATTTACAATAGCCCGGAGATGGAAACAACCTAAGTGCCCGTCATCGGATGAATGGATAAAGAAGATGTGGCACATATATACAATGGAATATTACTCAGCCATAAAAAGAAATGAAATTGAGCTATTTGTAATGAGGTGGATAGACCTAGAGTCTGTCATACAGAGTGAAGTAAGTCAGAAAGAAAAAGACAAATACCGCATGCTAAAACATATATATGGAATTTAAGAAAAAAAATGTCATGAAGAACCTAGGGGTAAAGCAGGAATAAAGACGCAGACCTCCTAGAGAACGGACTTGAGGTTATGGGGAGGGGGAAGGGTGAGCTGTGACAGGGCGAGAGAGAGTCATGGGCATATACACACTAACAAACGTAGTAAGGTAGATAGCTAGTGGGAAGCAGCCGCATGGCACAGGGATATTGACTCGGTGCTTTGTGACAGCCTGGAGGGGTGGGATAGGGAGGGTGGGAGGGAGGGAGACGCAACAGGGAAGACATATGGGAACATATGTTTATGTATGACTGATTCACTTTGTTATAAAGCAGAAACTAACACACCATTGTAAAGCAATTATACCCCAATAAAGATGTTAAAAAAAAAATAAAAATAAAAAAAAAAAAGAAGATGTGGCACATATATACAATGGAATATTACTCAGCCATAAAAAGAAACGAAATTGAGCTATTTGTAATGAGGTGGATAGACCTAGAGTCTGTCATACAGAGTGAAGTAAGTCAGAAAGAAAAAGACAAATACCGTATGCTAACACATATATATGGAATTTAAGAAAAAAAAATGTCATGAAGAACCTAGGGGTAAAGCAGGAATAAAGACGCAGACCTCCTAGAGAACGGACTTGAGGTTATGGGGAGGGGGAAGTGTGAGCTGTGACAGGGCGAGAGAGAGTCATGGGCATATACACACTAACAAACGTAGTAAGGTAGATAGCTAGTGGGAAGCAGCCGCATGGTACAGGGATATTGGCTCGGTGCTTTGTGACAGCCTGGAGGGGTGGGATAGGGAGGGTGGGAGGGAGGGAGACGCAACAGGGAAGACATATGGGAACATATGTTTATGTATGACTGATTCACTTTGTTATAAAGCAGAAACTAACACACCATTGTAAAGCAATTATACCCCAATAAAGATGTTAAAAAAAAAAACAAAAAAAAAAAGAGTCCATTGAGGTCATTAAGTCCTATCTCCTTACCCAGTTCAAGAATTCCCTCACAGTATCCCTGATGGTTGATCATCCGACCTCTGTAGGACACTTGCAGTGACAAGACAAGAGAGTTGTAAATTGCTGAGTGCTACAAGTGACTTACACTTTTAGAGAAAAGATAGTGAATTGGGAGGGATTAATATGTGACATACCAAAATAAGCCTGGACCAGAATTTGATGGTGAACATTTAAATCTGTTTTACACAACACATTCTGAGGACTGTAACCATTGACCCACAAAGCCATCTGGCACTCTGATACTGTCATTAAAAGAGAGCGGGGCAGCCCATAATGCAGGAAGTGTGTGCCAGTTTAGAAATATGCTTTCCAAGCAGGGCATCAGGCACCCACTTTCCAACAGAGCCCTATGTGTTTCCCAACTTCAGTAACCGGAGTACATATTTAGGTGAGAAAAGGGCATTAAGAGGCTGGTGGTGCGAATCTGTTTCCTAGGGGAAATGTGGCCTGATCTGCTGGAGAAAATTCTATTTTCTGATCTGTGTCAAGATCTTGCCTAGCTGCCTTAACGGGGTGAAGCAGCCACAGAATGATCCTATGTATACATTTAACTTGTTCTAAGGACTGCACCGTTTGTTTACAAGTAACTTAATCCTCAGAGGTTTAAAAATTAATCTTCATAAAATCCTTGTGAGATGCTGATAGGTCAAGTATTTTGCATGTTTGAAAACATTTGTGAAGAAAAATTCAACAGAGATGAGAGAATCATAGCACAGTGCTTGACCAGGTATAGGAATCACCTGGTAATGATAAAATGCAGATTTCGAAGCAGGTTTGAAATTGAGTCTGAGATTTTTGCATTTCTAACAAGCTCCCAGGTGACAGATACCATTGCTGCTTTCTGGACCATAATTTAAATAGCAAGTTCAGCTGGAAGCAACATTTTCACCATGGTTTGGAACTTCCATAAGAAGAAGTCCAGGAGTCAGTTGGAGATGTGCATTCTGGAGTCGGGAGACTCAGGTTTGGGAACTGTAAGCATAAAACTGATAACTGAAGCTCCAGGTTTGATGAGGTTGCTCTTATTTAATTTTTGACTAAGTGCTAACAAGGTAGATAGGGAGAACAGAGTCAGACACAGTCCTCCTCCGTTGAGCACAGATTATTCCATCACGTATGGTCTCTTGAAATGTTTAATTCTAAAATTCTTTTTTTAATGAGAACATTAAGCCAACTGATTTATCAAATGCATCATTTTCAGCAAGGAAGTATTTCTATTAAAAAGGCTATCGGCACTTCCCTGGTGGCCCAGCGGTTAAGCATCCGCCTGCCAATGCAGGGGACCCGGGTTTGAGCCCTGGTCCGGGAAGATCCCACATGCCAAGGAGCAACTAAGCCCGTGTACCACAACTACCGAGCCTGTGCTCTAGAGCCCGTGAGCCACAACTACTGAGCCCACGTGCCACAGCTCCTGAAGCCTGCATGCCTAGAGCCCATGCTCTGCAACGAGAAGCCACCGCAATGAGAAGCCTGCGCACTGCAACGAAGAGTAGCCCCCGCTCACCGCAACTAGAGAAAGCCCGCGCGCAGCAATGAAGACACAACACAGCCAAAAATAAATTAAAATTAAATAAATTTATAAAAAAAGCTATCAAGTTACTGAAATATTAATGGGAGTACAATATCATATAACTGAAGAGAATGTTTTCATTGAATCCTGGGTTTTGATAATACCCAGAATGAGCTTCTATATTTTGATAGGGGTGTTGAGAAAATGAGATTCTGAGTAATAAACTGTGGAATGGCTTAGTTAATAACTGCCTTTAAGTATTTTAGGGAAGATGCATCCCATTTTTTAGGACTGTGAAAGCCAAGGCATGTTATGAAATGTTCTTAATTAGGTATGTTTATTAGTTACTTAGATAACCATTATGGGTTAGATAGACATGGATATTCCTGGAGTTAGAAAAATAAATTTGACAGTCTGAGCAGTCTTTAGACCAACAGACTACTGTTCTGTGTTTGTTGTGTCTTCTCATCTTCTTATATATTTATTTACAGTAGGCCTTTTCAATTATGTTCACTTATTGAGTATCATACAGATTTTGACATGGCTTGTTGTAAATGACTCTAATGATCAGTTTCCATTTGGAGTCTAAAGTCCAGCAGGGTTTCAGGGAGCTAATGTTTTATTATTGTAGGTTCTCTGGCAAGAACATTCACGGTGCCCGTTGTGCTTGCTCAGCCTTATGGGCGACAGCTGCATCTGCTTCTCCATCTGCACCTTTCAGTTTTAAGTCGATATCTTTAGCTGTCCGACTATCTAATGAAGGAAACTAACTGGATTGAAAAAAAACTCCACCTTTCTTCAAGACTTCCACAAAAAAATAGTTTTGTGAAATGATGTGAGGATTTCTCATGATTAAATAGATCATGAAACTGTGATGGTTGAAAAGATATGTTTAAACATGACCAGAGCTTACTTTTATTATTAAAAATATGAACACAAAATGTGTTTAATAATGATGTAGCTATGCTATATGGTATATATAGCTCTGTTCCTGTTATTGATAAAACCCATTCATAAGTGAAATCTAAAGTTGCCACTACAGGGCAAGAAAACCAAATCTTTAACATAGTATACCAGAGACGTCAACCATCGCGCCCATTGCACTCAGCAAGTCTCTGCTTGTAGTTCCTCTGCTGAGCTAAGCAGCCAGCACCAGTCTCTTCCTTAAACAAAGGCACAGGATCAAGTTTCCTAAAGGCACCTAATCCACAGACTGGCTGCTGAAATGACTTGGCATGAAAAAGTTTTCCCAGTAAGGGACTATTTATACTTCCCTCCTCTAAAAGTTGAATAGGAAAACCCAGAGAGCAGCAGCCATTCTGTAATGAGAGAAAAAACTGAGAAGAAACAAGGAGTGGAAGAGGCACATTGATGGTGGAACAAGAGGGTTAAGGTTCATGAGCTCCAGCTGGAGGAGTGTTCCTAGATGGCTTTGAATTTTGAAGCATGGCTATTTACGGAATCCTTTCACCCTTACTGCCAAATGTGCCCTTACATCAAATCCCCATTATTGAAGAAGAGTTAAACTTATTGGTGAAACAAAGATCACAGTGACCATGATGATATTACCTTTTCACCTGGCTATTGCTAAGAATAGGGATTCAGTATTCAGAAAACTAATCAGAGAAAGTGAGATATGTGACACATTTGGAGAGTCCCAGAAGATACACTGTTTTGTCTTAACCTGTTCACTTGAAACAGATAAGGTTCACCTGGATTGGGTGTCTTTCTAACACTATCCAGGAGAATTCCTCACTTTCAGCTTTCTGAAGACAACAAAAAGCCTTAATATCAATGAGTAATAGGAGTTATATATAATTTACTTCACATCTTTGTAATTAGTGCATTGAATGAGTAGGGATCATGAGCTGTAATTATGTATTTTTATCTCTGTCCCTTTAAACGTGTTCAATGTGTGTAGTTTTCCACCTGTCAACTACTTGAGGAAGACCCTAGCAGGCTGATAATTTTGGGGTCACTTTTACCAAATAGATCCCTCTAAGTCATAGACATAGTCCCACTTAACAATAGCCATGTCCTGTGCTAGGTGGGGTACATGCATCATCTCATTTACATTTCTGAATGGTGGTCTGTCTTATGGCTCACGTTGTAATCTGCTATCTGTGTTATCTTAGTCCAAGTCACTTGTTTCACATTCATCCACAAGAATAGTATAAATTACACATACGTGGAGCATCCCATTGTCAGTCTCTGGCTCTTCTCTCAGGGATACTTTTTTTTTTTTTTTTTTTTTTTTTGCAGTACGCGGGCCTCTCACTGCTGTGGCTTCTCCCGCCACGGAGCACAGGCTCTGGACGCGCACCCTCAGCGGGCACGGCCCACGGGCCCAGCCTCTCTGCGGCATGTGGGATCCTCCCGGACCGGGGCACGAACCCGTGTCCCTCGCATCGGCAGGCGGACTCTCAACAGCTGCGCCACCAAGGAAGCCCTCAGGGATACTTCTTAATCAGCATGTCTTGGGAATAGTGCTGTTCTCCATATATGCTTTTCCCAGGACCTGGAGATTTTCTCCTGGGTCCCACCCATTCACCTCTTCCTCCACAGTATTTGCTCTGTGATATATAGTTCTTACTTTAGGACCTTTATTCTGAGTCACAGGATTTGCTTACAAACAGCACAAAGTAAACCTGAAGAGACAAATCTTCAACAACGAATTCTAATGAAAGGCTACGTGTGCCTCTCAAATGCTAGACAAGGCCATCTGTCTGCTTTTCTTGTTAATGAAAACGGTGATCTGATGCAGCAGCTTTGTGCAGAATGTGGTTGTGTTCTTCTCTGCCTGCTGGGTCCGTTCTGCTGGTGGGGATTCTTTGTGGGCTGTAGCCATGGGAAGGGTGTTTTGGTGATGAGAGTCCCTCCCTGCTAGGAGTCTGGGCTGAAAATGGACACTACTTTGCATAAATCTACGATGCCTGTGTAACATCGGTGTTTCTTGGCAGTTGTTGATAAAAAATATCTCAGAGATACTATAATTCAATCACTTCATATGCAATAGTATGTAGGTTACATAAGTGCTGATACACTAGAGATAAAAATGATTTATAGGGAAGTGCCTTGTGCTAAAAGTATCAGTTGCTGATAATTCTAGAAAGTTAGAAATAGAACTAACCTACCAGTCAGATATCTGCAGGGAGGGAGGCATGAGGTATTTAATCATTTACCCTCCCTAGAAAGAAAATGATAATTTCATTTCAAATAATCAATGAAAGATTCTCTATGTGTTAGGTGATTCATACATTAGAGTATATTTTTCCTTTATTTCTGACTCTGATTTAACAAAATTAATATTACAATATTATTTCTAGCCAAGTCTTCTTTACTATTAGATTTTAGAAGGATTGAAAAACAAAACTTGTCAAGAGACAAAAATTATTCTGTGCTCTTTTTCTCTGTTTATAGATGTGTCATTACATTTCTCTGTATTATTTTCACTTTCGGCTTTTTTGTAAGAATTGCTGAACTAGCTCTTGAATTGAGTGAATATTTTAATTCACTCTGTTTTTTTTTTAATATTATTAAGCCATCAATAAACAAAAGAGTGACTAAAGGAAGAAAATAACGATATAATAAAAATAACAAGGAAATCATTTCAGAGAAACATGTTAGAAAATGTTGAAGAAATTTCAATCAAGAGGTGAAAATAGCTTGAAGGCACTAACACTTTTTCACCTCAGGGTGGCAGCAGCTATTACAAAAATGGAAAGAAGTAATTTTGGTATCTTTCTCCTCCACTTTAAATTCTGAACTTCTCTATTTTTTGTGTGTGATTTTTTTATATCAATGCCCGTTCCTTAGTGTTTGATTTTTGAAAGCTAATCCTTACTACTGTGTAAAACAGTTGGACCCCCAAAGTGAAAAAATAGTTTGTTGAAAGTGTACAAAATTGGAAAGTATGACTTTAGCTCTACATCATGCATGGAAAGCTTTCAAAATCTGAGTTCCCAGTAGAAAATTACAAATACATGAAATTTAAAATTTTCTCTGTAAATTAATTCTTTTAAAAATAGCAATTGTGGACTCTATAGCACAATTAAGAGAGGCTGGGTAGGGATTTTGAGGTCACATTTCATCCTAGAACCTCCAGATGTGACCACATTTTTGACTTATAATTTCTTGCAGAATATTTAATATTTTAGTCATATTTCCATTTGGTTACAATCTAAATATAGATTTAAAGTATGATGTTCTTTTTTTAAGCAAAAGCACAATAACCATTACCAGTGGAATTACACAAAGTTATACTTAGTGGTAGATTCTAAAATGTTAAAAATTCACTCTTCAGTTTCCTTGCTTGAGTGAATTATCATATGAGTGGAGATCTGTGGAGATAAACAGCTTTGGTAAATGTGGGATATAGCAGGTGTTTCAGCTATTTTTAAGCATCAAGGTTTGAATATTTGCTATTTCCAGTAGGGGTAATCCAACAGAGTTTAGATTCAGAAGTGTTTTCTTTTCTTTTCTTTTTTTTAGTATAATCAGATGTATTTTAATCTAGTAAATAGAGGAAAACAGATATAGTCCATATCCTTTAAGAAGAAGAATCCACCGGTGTTGATATTAAGAACAAATGCAGAGGCCAGAGGGTGGCAGAGTGAGTTGTTTAGGGGCACGACTGCATGGGTTCAAGTTCCAGCTTTGCCGCTCCCCAGCTGAATCACTTTGGGCACGTTTTCTAACCTCTCTGGACTTACTTCCTCAGCTATAAGATGGGGACAATCACAGTACCTACCTTATAGGGTTGTGTGAGGATTAAATGATTAAGTGCCTGTAGTATGCTTAGAACATTGCCTGGAGCTAACTAAATGCCCTGTAAGTGTTGGCTGTCACCATTGTCATGGGAGGCCTTACTTCTTTCTCTCTGATTCTTCCTTGTCTATTAGGCACCCCACGTTATTACCTGCCTTTTACAGATGAAGAAATGAAGACTTAAAGACCTTATAAAAGCTTGTACAACCAGTAAGTAGTAAAGTCCATGGATTATACTGTACCGATTGTATAAAAATGCATCATAAACTGCAAATGAATAATATACTTAGTAGTAATTAATAACATGAATTGAGCACTTACTTTGTGCCAGGCACTGTTATATGTACTAAGGATAACCTCTGAGATAAGCACTATTATTATTTCCATTTTGCCAATGAGGAAACCAAGGCGCAGAGTGGTTAAGTAACTCACTCAAGATCACATAACTACTTAGTAGTAGACTTGAGATATAAGTCCAGGTAGTTTGATCCAGACTACATGACCTATTTTTATTCTTTTCCCTGAGAGTGATTTAAATTCCTATGGAGCTTGTATGGGGTCCTGAGATCAGGGAAGGATGTTGGAGGAGGTCACTGAACAGCTGTGCCCACTGGTTGAGTGGAGAACTGGACCTGGGCAATTGGATGCTCCTCACCCCCAACCCCATCCTCAGAATGATGTTCTGCTTTCAAAGACACAGCCTTAAGAGGATAGGTATTGAGGGACTTCCCTGGTGGTGCAGTGGTTAAGAATCCACCTGCCAATGCAGGGGACAGGGGTTCGAGCCCTGGTCCGGGAAGATCCCACATGCCACAGAGCAACTAAGCCCGTGTGCCACAACTACTGAGCCTGCGCTCTAGAGCCTGCAAGCCACAACTACTGAGCCTGCGTGCCACAACTACTGAAGTCCACGTGCCTAGAGCCCATGCTCTGCAACAAAAGAAGCCACTGCGATGAGAAGCCCGTGCACCACAACGAAGAGTAGCCCCCACTCGCTGCAACTAGAGAAAGCCCGCGCACAGCAACGAAGACCCAATGCAGCCAAAAATAAAATAAAATAAATTAAAAAAAACAGAGAATAGGTATTGATGAGGCCATCTGAACTGAAAATGTGACAGAACCCAATTAAGGCCTCTCTATAAACTTTTAAAGTTCTGGCAGGTGAGTGCAGAGATCTACTTATCTAGTGGCCACCCAAGACGAGCCTTGCATGTAAGTTCCCTTGCTTATTAAAATTGTCACCCAGTAATCTGGAGTGGTCTGCCTCTTTCCTCAGTTTTTGCTCTCAGTCTATGGGGGTCAGTTGAACCAACATGGGGTCATTTGGTCATTAGTGGCTTCTGGCTGGAAGGCTATTCTATTTGATCTTCAGTCATCAGCCTTTCCCTCACTGCCTGTTGCTCCTGTAACTTGTGGGCTGTTTCTCTTGGTGATGCTTCAGGAGAGCCCAGCCACGAGGCCCTGCTGACAAGCTCCCACATCTGCTCACATGGGTCCTGCTGACATTCCCAAACTCAGCCGGTCCACACTTTGGCCACTGGCTGTGGGCTTTCATCACTGCCCCATGCTGGGGTGACCTCTTGCTTGGTGTACTGATTTGTGATTTTCAAGTAACTTCTGCATCCTTTGTTAAAGGTTTTGAAAACTTTTGTTGCTCTCTCTAGCTCCCTGCCTGCAGGTATACCTGAGTAGGGGTAAGGCACTGTTCTCATAAGCCTTCTCCACACTGATATCTACTTTATTATAATTGCCTGTTAGAACAGAACTCCAGGCAGGAACAAAGACTCATACATTCCTATTGATTGGGGATTTACACTTACCTGAAATCTCTACTAGTATCTCCTCCACCACACATTTTGATGTTGAGTTGAGGTACATGGCCTTATACTCATGTCCTAAATATCCCTCCTTTACTACTACCCATTTCCTACATTCCTCTCCCTCTCTACCCAGACTCCTGATTTCTTTAGTTTTAATGGAGATATAATCTATTTCCAGCACTATCATTACCACCAGCATTGTCACCATCACTGAGAATATATAGCATATTCCCAGGCCCTGGTATTATATTAGGCATGTGTTGCAAAGAGACAGCTGGTACCTGCAAGAAAATCTAACTTTACAAGAGTTTAGGGGGGTCATTTCAATTGGGTAATATCTGCTTCTCCCAATTAATACACTGGGAAAATACAGTAGATGAAACTGGTGAGATAAACAAGAGTCATATCTTGAGGGGCCATGTAAGCCAGGTTAAAGAGTTTAGATTTTATCTTGAAGGCACTGAGGATCCCATGGCAGATTTTAAGCAGGACAATGTATGATCAGAGTGGAAAACCGTAAGGTTGGTAAGGCTGGATGGAATCAATAAAGAGGGCAGCTGGGAAGTACCTGTGGACATCGAGGCAAGAGGGATGATGCTGGGAGGAGGGTAGTGGGAGTGACAGGACCTGGAGATTGGTTGTAGGAGGGAGAAGAGACAGGCTGCCTCTGCTTGGGGTTATCTCATTTCAGCTACAAAATTCATACTTATTTTTTAACAACTTTATTGAGATATCTGTGACATATACAAATTGTATATATTTAAAGTGTGCAACTTGATGTTTTGATATATGTATATATTGTGAAAATATCACCACAATCAAGCTAAGTAACTTAACCATCACCCCTACATAGTTATGATTTTGTGTATGTGTAGAGAAGTTTTAAATTAAGATATATCTTCTTAGCAACTTACAGGTATACAATATAGTATTGTTGAAAATGTGAAATATACGTGTATATGTGTACACACACTCACAGAGGAATATTATTCAGCCTTAAAAAAAAAAAGAAAATCCTGCCATTTGAAACCACATGGATGAACCTTGAGGGCATTATGCTAAGTGAAATATGCCGGAGAAAGACAAATACCGCATATGTGTTCTTTTTTAAAAAATATATATTTAATTAATTAATTTTCTTTCTTTCTTTCTTTCTTTCTTTCTTTCTTTCTTTCTTTCTTCTATTTTATTTTTTGGCTGTGTTGGGTCTTAGTTGTGGTATGCAGGATCTTTTGCTGCGGTGCATTGGCTTCTCTCTAATTGTGGTGTGCAGGTTTTCTCTCTCTAGTGTGACACGTAGGCTCCAGGGCACATGGGCTCTGTAGTTTGTGGCTATCGGGCTCTCTCGTTGTGGTGCATGAGCTCAGTAGCTGTGGTGCGTGGGCTTAGTTGCCCCGCGCCATGTGGGATCTTAGTTCCCCGGCCAGGGATCGAACCAACGTCCCCTGCATTGGAAGGCGCATTTTTTACCACTGGACCACCTGGGAAATCCCTGCATATTTGTTATTAAAGAGATTACCAGTGAAGCCTTCCCTGACTTCCCATAGCTTGCTTCCATAGCAACCTGTACACATTTGATATGATAAATTTTTTTACTCTTTCTCACTAGAATGTGCTGTCCCTAATGAGGGCAGTTATTTTTCCCCAAAGTTTTTGTATCCTCAGGGTTTATTCCATTGCTTGGTACATAAAAGTCTGTTAAATATTTGTTTAATGAATGAATGGATGAATAAACAAATGAACAGACCTATCAGAGTAGTAGGTGTTACTCTGTGGAAAGTTATGGCCAAGCCTTGGCACACAAATCCCCTGACTGGACATCAGTGGGAAACACCTGGATCCTGCAGAGCAGACAAGGGTATTGGCCCAGAACTGGCAGAGCAGGAATGTCAAGGCGTGCGATCTGAACATTAGGCACAGGCGGGGCAACCTGACTTCTTATGCAGCAAAACTCATGTCTGGATTTTAATGTATCTGGGTATAAAAAATCAGGGATCCCTCCATTCTATACTTCTCTGAGCTGGTGGACTGAAATTCTAGTGTGCCACCATGAAAAGCAAGGGTAGTAAAAGGGAGCCACATCCACCTACCTGCATCTCAGATAGATATCCTTTGCACTATTTGCTGTGCAAAGCAGACCAAAGAGAAAGCAACTTTGAACTACTTTATGTCTCCAGTCTTGCCTGCCCTCCAAACCAAAGCAGCTCTCGGTGCATCTACCACACATGTGCAACACTTGTTATTGTTAGATTTTTATGATTTTTGTTAGACTAACTGGTGTGAAGCTGTATTCCATTGTTTGTTCCAGATTTTCCAAACTTTTAATCTTTTATTTTAAAAATGTTATCATATCTGGATTCCTGATCCTCTACAAGTACTTTCTGTCTTTGCTTCCTGATGAGATTCAACAGAAATTTGTCCATTTTATTGGTTCTTTCAAAGAACCATCTTAGGGGTTATCATTCTAATATTTTTCTGTTTTCCTATTCATTATTTTCTTCTCCTATTAATTCCTTTGTGCTTACCCTTGACTTGCTTTATTGCTTTTTTATAAGTGCTCAGCTCATTAAAATTTTTATTTTATTTTTAAAAATATTTGTTTATTTATTTTCGCTGTGCTGGGTCTCAGCCGCAGCACGCAGGATACTCAGTTCTGGCATGCGGGATCTAGTTCCCCGACCAGGGATCGAACCTAGGGCCCCTGCACTGGGAGCATGGAGTCTTACCCACAGACCCAGGGAAGTCTCTCAGCTCATTTACTATGATGCTTTCTTACTTAATATTTAAAGTGTTTATGAATGTTTTCCTCTGAGTACCTTGTTGGTGATACTATAGTCTTTTATATGTAGTGTTCTCATTTTGGTTATTTCTAAATTGATCCTAATGATGGCTTTGAGGTTTTTCTTTTACTTAGGACATTTTTAGGAGGTGGTGTTTGGTTTGTGGTACACATAATTTTTATTTTTATTTTTTTTGTGGTATACATAATTTGATCTACATATCCAGTAAGTTGATCTTATTATGTATTTCTTGAAACATCATCCTTTTTTTTTTTGCCTACTTGATTTGCCAAGATGCAGATGGTGTCAAAGTTCCCTACTACTATTGTGTTGCTGAAAAAGTATCCTTGTATTTCTAAGGACATATTTCCTGTGTGTGTTTTCAATACAATCCTAGTCGACATATGAAGATTTGACTGTTATACTGATACTAAGGACTGTATCACTTATTAATATAAAATGATCCTATTTGCTCTATGTAATGCTTTTGGCCTTATAATCCTCTTAATTTATTAGTATTTTCATCACTGCTTCTATTTTGTTTGCCTTTGTTTTTCATACATTTTCCTTTCCTTTAACTTTTTTTCTTTTTATGTCACTTGATGTTAGATGGGGCTCTTAAACATAGCAGTTTGGGACTCAGTCTGCAACCCTTTAACTTCAATAGATTTGATGTTACTTGTCATCTTGTTTCATGTTTTGTTTGCCCATTTATGTGCGTTTCCATTGTTTTGAAATATGGATCTAATTTTCTTTGCTTTTATCTTCCTTTGGAGATAGTCACACACATATTTAAATTCTGCTAGTGGTAGTTAGCTTTCAAAGTTTTTCAAAAGCATTCTTAAATTTACATTTCTCTAACCCCCAGAGTAAAACCATATTTTTGATTACCATTCAGAGCAGTTTAACCTACCCTCCACCTTCTCCTTGCTCATTGCCCCTCACCCATCAAGTTCTTCTTAATGAAATCTGGGTTTTATTTTTATTTATTTTTAAAAATATTTATTTATTTACTTGGCTGCACCAGGTCTTAGTTGCAGTACGTGGGATCTTAGCTGCGGCATGCGGGTACTTTAGTTGCGGCATGCAGGCTCTTAGTTGGGGCATGCTGGATATAGCTCCCTGACCAGGGATCCAACCTGGGCCCCCTGCATTGGGAGTGCAGAGCCTTTAAGGGAAGACTTAAAGACTTCCCTTAAAGGGAAGTCCCGAAATCTGGGTTTTAAAATTTAGATTATAAAAATTTTAAAAATACTGCATCTTTCAAGAATGTTTTGCTATAGCTTTAGTTTTTATTTTTAAACTGTTCCTAGATGATTAAATCTATATTGGTTTCAGTCATTTTTGGAGCTCTGGAACATGCCTATGCTATTACTCCCTCATTTTTACCTCCTTCTAGGCTGCTTCTTTTGGTCAATTGAAATTTGTTTTCAAATGCATGTTTTTTAAAAGGCTTTAAAAATATGAGTGGGTATACTTTCTAAAATACCTGAATTTGTTTTATTGCTTTCACAAGTGTGAGACAACTTGGCTGTATGGTTGAGAAATGTTGCCTGCCATATCAGTAAACAAAGGATGCTGTGGCCATCAAGCCAGAGGCCACTGTAGCCACACCCAACTGTGCACCCCGAAGGGATTCAGGATGTAGAAAAGCAGGATACTGGCCCTAGATAGCTAAGGTGCATATCAAAGGAATAATTTCAATGAGCCCAGCCTCTTGCATCTTCCCATACACAGAAAAGCACTAAATTAATTAACTTGAGACGTCTGGTTTTCTTTAATTAACAGCAATCTTTCGATGTTCCAACTACCTGGTTTCTGTTGCAAAGCTTGTATAAACCCTGGCTCCTCTCTTACCTCTTCTGGAGCAGCCCCTCAGAGGTATCTGAGAGCCTGTCTTTCAGGCTTAAGTCCTCAGGAAGTCCACCGAATAAAACATAATTCTCAACTTTCAGGTTGTGCTTTTTTTCCCCCAGTCAACAGCTGTGTATAAAATTCTTGGGTCAAAATAAGTTTCCCCTCAGCTGTAGCAGAGTGGGGACAAGGTGCTTCTAAGAGCAGGCCCCAGACACCTCCACAGATTTGCACACTTGATGGTTGCTCCTCAGCGTGGCCTGGTCCCTGGCCAGGCCTCACAGGTGGCCAGGAGGCTGGTGGCCACCTTTTTTTGCCTTTTCCCTGGCAAACACCTCCCCACTGGGCCTTGTCCTTGAAGCTTGGGCACTGAAGGTGAGAAGTGAGCAGAGAGGGTTTGCAGAGGGCTGGGCCCCTGATTAAGGCTCGTCTGGGATGGGGGGTGGGGCGACTGGAGAGGGCGCGGCCCTGGTAGAGTCCCTGTGGCCCCGCGTCACGAGAGCCGGGTAGGCAGCCGACTCCTTAATGTCCTCCGTGTGCTTCACAAAGAAGCCGTGGACGACCTGTGTGTTGGTGACGGCCTGCAGCAGCGTCCTCTGCGGAAAGTTGAGGCCGTACACCCAGCCGGGCTCCACCACTGGGCGACCCCAGCGCCCCAGGCCGCAGCGCTGACCCGGAACTCCTGCGGGCGGAAGCGGCAATGCGTGCTGCGGCACGCAGGTTATCCCGCCGCCGCACGCAGGTTATCCCGCCGCCGACGCTCTCCGATGTAGTCCGGCACCACTTCCGCACCGGCCTCGCTGCTGCTGCGTCTCCGGGCCTGGCATCCTGAGGCGCCACACAAAGTCCCTAAGTGCAGCTGGTGCAGCAGATGGGCCACGTGCGGCCCCGTGGCTCGCGAGCCCCTCGGGCCTGTGCCCGGCCGGCATGACGAACACGCGCAGAAGCGCCGGGGGCTCCAGGCCCGGCCCAAGCGGTGAGCGTTTTGTACTAAATACGGGATGGTTTTGGTTGTGCATTATTTCATAACCTAGTTATATCACATAGAGATAAATGATTTGCTTTGAAAGGTTTTTCACAAGTGAGAGTTTAAAAAAACATAAAGGGGTCATACATTCTGAGCAAAATGACTAAAATAGCATAATATTTAAGGGTCATTGTCATTGGTTGTTTTGTAATTTATTCTGTAGAAAGAGGGCAGAGAACCTAGGAATTACTAGTGTTTCTCAGCAGAGCATATGAGTGCTACTCCCAGTTAGTACGGAGGTAAACTTGGCTTTCTTTAGAGAACGTTTTTTTACCCCCTCAAGTATGACTTTTATTTAAAGTTTTTATCAATTTTGGACTCTGTAGTAAATATTGAATACATCTGGTTTTGTGGTAGATGACTCATAGTTGTTGTTTCAGGAAAATCTGTATTTTTAATTCTATTTGGTCTGAATAAATGAATTTTGTAATAAGTGCTTACGGTTAGAAATGGATTAAATGAACTCTGGAAAAAACAAACAAAGAAACCAACCCAAAAAACCCCTCAGAACAAACAAAAAATGAGTTTCCCCTTAAATCTTTTAAAAGATTTTTTTCCCTGTCCTTTGGCCTTGAATGTTGCAGTACATTTTATTTTAATCCAGGGCAGGAAAAAATAGGGGCATTATGGTATCGTGGTTCAGAGGACTCACTTTAGTACCTCACAGACAGGGGTTTCAGGCTTCTATTTGTCACTTACCTGCTTACTACTTACCAAAGTCATAAGATTTTGGGAAGGTTAAGCCTCAGTTTTCCCACTAGCATGAGGAGGGAACCCAATGATGGTATTTAACCTCACAGAGTTATTGTAAACATTCAGAGTTAATTTGTATACAGTATTTAGCTCAGTACCTGTTATATTACTCAATTATTATTTATTTGATTTCCCCTTCTGTCTGTTAGGACTTTTTTCAGGAGATGTCAGTTGTCTGAATTTCAGTCTTTCCTTTTCTTTTTCCTTTGTGGTCATCATCTTACCTCTTATTGTTTTCTTACAAGTTTATTCTCATTTTTTCTTTTATCAAACCTCCCTTTTCTCTCAGCCTAGATTTTAACTCTGCTAATGTGTTTCCAAAACTTTTTAAAGTCGTGAAATATAATATACATACAGAAAAATGTATATATCCTAAATGTACACGTTGAGGAATTTCTAAGAGAATAAACCATGTGTACCAATTAAGGTTAAGAAACAGAACGTGGCAGCATCCCATAGGCTCCCCACATGCCTCATCCCACGGACAAACTCTTTGTTCCTCTCAAAGGTAACAGCCTTCTGACTTTGATGGTAATCACTGCCTCGTTTTTTCTTTTTTAATCATTCGACAACCTAAGTATGCATCCCTAAATATTGCAGTTTAGCTTTTAAACTTTATGTATAAGAAGACAGCCAATATGAATTTTTTGTCTGGCTTCTCCACAGGTCACTGTATTTATGACTCTTTTTTGTGTTGTGCTGAGTAGCTGTATGCTGCTCATTTTCATTTCTGTATGGTATCTCGTTGTGTACATCACCATACTACCCGTCTAGAGGTGGACAGTTGGGTTGTCTATGGTTTTTGGCTACTAAAAAATGCTGCTATAATATTCTTTAAAAAATTAAAAAAATACAAATTATATGTATTTAAGATATACAACATGATGATTTGATGTACATATACATAGTGAACTGATTACCAGTCACGCTAATTAACACACCTTCTCCTCATATAATTTAATTTTTTGTGATTAGAGCACCTGAAATCTATTCTTAGCAAATTTCCAGTAGCCAACACAGTATTATTAATTTGAAATTTGTATGCTGGTGCACCCTGTGATATTTCTTAGGGTAAGTATCCACTGGAGGGTTTGTTGGCTAATAGAGCATACATATAATCAAGTCTACTACATATTGTGAGAACATTCACCAAGCAATGCTGTGTGCTATAGTGCTTTTAATTTATTTAAAAACATTCATTTTACCCTCTCATTTCACCCTGCGCCTTCCTTGTCCAGCTTCTCTTTTTTAGATCCTGTGTCTTTTTAAAAAATTTATTTATTTATTTATTTATTTATGGCTGTGTTGGGTCTTTGTTGCTACGTGTGGGCTTTCTCTAGTTGTGGCGAGCGGGGGCTACTCTTCATTGTGGTGCGCGGGCTTCTCATTGTGGTGGCTTCTCTTGTTGTGGAGCACAGGCTCTAGGTGCGCAGTCTTCAGTAGTTGTGGCTCGCTGGCTCGAGCAGCCTCAGTAGTTGTGGCACATGGGCTTAGTTGCTCCACGGCATGTGGGATCTTCCTGGACCAGGGCTCGAACCCATGTCCCCTGCATTGGCAGGTGGATTCTTAACCACTGCGCCACCAGGGAAGTCTCCTGTGTCTTTTTATATTGTTTTTGAAGACTAATCAGAGTTTGGAAATTTTCTTCTGGAATATAAAAAGAGTTATTTTCAGATGTTAACTCTTTTTTCCTGGTCTCTGATTTGTTGTTTTTTTTTTTTCTCTTTATCCTGTATTTTTTCCCCATAGACTCGTGTTGGTTTTTTCTTCTTTTGTTTCCTTGAACAAGGTGAGATGAGTCCAGACTCCTGTCATCAGACAGGGTGAGTAGACTTTTTCTTACCCCCCTCACCCATAACTTCCACAAACTGTATTGATGTGGTTCAGAGATGTTTTGGTATGATCTGTTTTTCGTAGGACATGTGAAGGGCATGCCGGTTGATGCTTTTGCACTTTCAACCCAGTTTCCCATTTCTAAGTAGGCATTTGTTCAACTGACATACTGTCTATCTGTGATGCTTGATTCTGTGATATGTGAACCAGTATAATGCACAAAGGCTACAATCCCTAGTATTCAGTGTTCATAGCGAGGACACAGATGTCACCAGTCCCTCCCTGCATCCCCTGCCACCTCTGTATACATACTTATTGTCCCACTACTTTCTGGTATTTGCAGTCTCTGCCTGGATGTAGAGATTTGGAGGAGTGAGGTAGGAAAGGGGAGTCTTGTGTGGTATTGTGTTTGACCTGTAGAAAAGCACCCAAGGAGCACAGAGAGCAGCTGCCTTTGTCTCTGGTTGCTCCATTCTTTTGGACTCTGAGTCAGGGGACTGAAAGTAGGGGAATAGAAATACCTTTTATGAATTTTAAACCAAGGTACAAACCCTGGTCTGGGGGTTAGTGGTTGGCAGGAGCCTGAGGGCACCCTCTGGGCAGCTCGTAATAATCTGTTGATCTGGGTGCTGATTACATAGATGAGTTTGGTTTGTGAAAATTCAATGAGCTACACACCTATGATGCATGAACTTTTCTATATCTATATTTTACTTCAATAAAAAGTTTTTTTTTAAAGGTTAAAAATAATTTTTGTTTGTATATTTTTTTCCCTAAGTGGCTTCTTTTTCATGAGGCAAACCAGGGTATGTGGTGTGATGAACAACAATTAGGTTTTTCTCAGTGTATTTTCAAATGCCTTGGGCTTTGTGTTGATTCCACTAAGATTGTGGCATGAGGTTATTGATCATTTAGTTGTGTGTGTGGTGGGTTTAGTCTTAAATTTTCATGGATTATTTAGTGTGAACATAGGAGCATCTTTATGGGAGGATGTTAACCACATTCCACTTTGACCTGGAAATTATAACACATTACATTTAATTATCAAAGTAGAGAAACATATGAGGGCAAGGTGTGTGTGTGTGTGTGTGTGTGTATATATATATACTTTTTGTTTTTAAAGATTTTTTTTTGATGTGGACCATTTTTAAAGTCTTTATTGGAACTTCCCTGGTGGCGCAGTGGTTAAGGATCAGCCTGCCAATGCAGGGGACACAGGTTTGAGGCCTGGTCCGGGAAGATCCCACATGCTGCGGAGCAACTAAGCCTGTGGGCCACAACTACTGAGCTCGTGTGCCTAGAGCCCGTGCTCCGCAAGAAGTGAAGTGATAAGGAACTGTCTTTGAAGAAGGAGTTGCTGGAATTTTGTAAGCATTTTAGGAGTTGGGATGGATTTTAGGGAAGAAAGGGCAGTGTCAGCCTAGTAGTATCATGCTTAGGAAGCTGAAACTTTAGTGTATAGAATATGGAAGAAGTATAGTAAATAGTGTATGGAAGAAGCTTAAAATCCCATGGAAAATCAGTGGTGAAGCTGGGGCATGGTTATACCCCACTGACTACAAGTGTCTGTGAGGACAGTATGATGGAGTGGAAACAGCACGGGCATTGTATGTAAGCTTAAAGATTTGTGCATTTGACCCTTGAACAACATGGGTTTGAACTGCATGAGTCCATTTATATGTGGATTTTTATTCTGTAGTAAATACTATGGTAATAGAGATGCAGAACCAGGCATATGGAAGAACCAGGAATACAGAGGAACCATATATACAGAGGGCTAGCTATAAATTGTACACAGATTTTTCAGCTGCACAGAGGGTTGGTGACCCTAACCCCTGAGTTGTATTTGGGTCAGTTGCATTTGAATCCAAGTTTTTACTCTTTATAATTGCTTGACCTTGACCAAATTAATTTACTTGTCAAAGCATCAGTTTTTTCATCAATAAAAAAATGCAGGAAAATAATACTACCTCATTGGGTTGTTGCTGAGAGAATGAAATGTGAATGTGAAAACGACTTGGTATAGTGCCTGGGACATAGAAGGTTATCAGTAAATGTTATATTCTCTTTTTTCATGCATTCTCCTTTTTCTCAATCCACTCTTTATGAGTTTTTAAGAAATTTACTTTATTGAAGTATAATTGATTTACAATGTTGTGTTAATTTCTGCTGTAAGCGAAGTGATTCAGTAATATATATATATGTGTGTATACATATATGTGTATGTGTATACACACATATATATACATTCTTCTTCATATTATTTTCCACTATGGTTTATCACAGGATATTGAATAAAGTTCCCTGTGCTCTACAGTAGGACCTTGTTGTTTATCCATTCTATATATAATAGTTTGCATCTGCTAATCCCAAACTCCCAACCCATCCTCATTATAATTTTTTTTTTTTTTTTTTTTTTCGGTACGCGGGACTCTCACTGTTGTGGCCTCTCCCGTTGCGGAGCACAGGCTCCAAACGCGCAGGCTCAGCGGCCATGGCTCACGGGCCCAGTCGCTCCGCGGCATGTGGGATCTTCCTGGACAGGGGCACGAACCCGTGTCCCCGGCATCGGCAGGTGGACTGTCATCCACTGCGCCACCAGGGAAGCCCCTCTTTATGCATTTTTAATGTCACATTTGTTGCCATGGCAGTTTTGTAGCGAAAGCAATAAAAAAATCAAGAATTTCATTCATTCATTAATTTATTCAGTCAACATATTTTTTCCAAGTACCTTTCCCCAGTTATCTTTTATTGTATAATAAGTCCCCAAACGTAGTGGCTTAAAACAATAAAACTTTATTTTCGTATAGTTCTGCAATATGGGCTCAGCTGGAGAGTTCTTCTGCTGATCTTGCTGATGGTCAGTCCGGTGGCTCATTCAACTTGTGGGTCATGTCGCGGCTGGATTAAACTGGGACACTGGGTTGACGGGGCCTCTCTCCAGCAGAGTTGCCCAGTTTCCCACGGGCTCCCATGGGCTCCAAAGCAGAAGTTCGAGGTCTTCTCAAGGCTTAGACTGGGAACTGGCACAGGGTCATTGCTACTGCATTTTATGATTAAAGCTAGTCACACGGTGTACCCTAGTTGTGCGGAGGGAAGCACATGAGTGTGTTTATATCGGGAGTTTTGGGTCACTGGGAGCCTCTGATATAATAGACTATAACAGTGACTACTGCTGTGGTAGATATTAACAAAGGGGTGGGGATATAAGGAAGTGAAACTGATGTGGAAAGGTTACATTCTAGTTGGAGATATGGTGAATATACAGGTATTGTTAAATAACACTGAATTAAAGCTGTGATGCCTTATACATAGCATCTGGTGTCAGAATCCCTCTTTTCTTTTTGGGATCCTCCCTTCCCCCTTCTCAGTGCATGAATTTTGGGTAGAACTGATCTTGATCCCTGTTCCAGAGGTGAGCATGTAACTCAGAGCTGGGCCTCCTACTAAGAGCCCTAGGACTTCTGCTATGATTTTGGAAAAGAGGGTCCTTTTCTTCTGGGATTTCCAACCGTTAGGATTATATAAGCCACCTTGTAGGGAAAGCTTGCTTTAGAGAGAAAATGCACAGAGGCAAAGCAGAGCCAAAGACATGGAGAAAGAGGCAGAGAGTCCAATGACATTGATTGAACTTCTGCACACAGCTAGCTGGGCCTTAATTCCTTTTATTTTCTGCCGTGGGAACCAGTGCAGTTCATTTATTAGATTTCTTGCCAGTGAAAGAGAAGACAATGTGGGCTTGAGTGCCAAGATGAGTTTTATAAACAGAAAGAGGCAGGAAATCAGAGATCAAGATCAGAGGGAGCTGACGCAACTGGGGAAGTCGCTGTTGAAGAGGTGGACTTCACTGGGCTGGGAAGAGGGGGGAAATAAGGGCAGAGGAGAAGTGTGTGGAAAGAAAAATTTCTATTATTGAAATGCAAACAATAAAATGTGATAAAGAGTAGGTGAAAGCAAACTCACCAAGTCAGGTCTGGCAAAAGTGGAAGTTAAGTAGACTTCTTATCCCAGATCTTCATGCCTTCAGACAGTTCTTTTTTCTTGGTAAAGGCAGAGCACATTTCTCTTAGAACGGTATTTGGAAAGAAAAATGAAATGCAAAGGGAGAGAGACAGTAGTTATTAACTAATTCTTCCAAACAGTAGTTTGGATGATAACAACAACAACAACAGAAATGCTTTGCATTCATTTGGGTTGAACAGGGCACCTCTTCCATTTTTAGTCCAGTGAGTCTCACAGAGACAATAACATCAGATAAAATAATGTCAGATCTGGCCTTTAGCATTTGAAAGGGGAATGTGACCTTTAAGTTTTAAAGGAAATGAGAAAGGGATTACATAATTAAAAATCTGTTTCTGTCTCTTAAAAGCAATTCAATTTAGGTCAGGAGCCAACAGTCGCCCTTTCCTTCTAATTGTTTTGTCTTGGCTCCTGGTATCCTGTTCTTGTTTCTCCTGTGAATAGTTTGTTAGTGTTGGGCCGATGTCCCCACTGGGTGTACCATGTTAATGGGGGAACAATAGAAACAGTATTGTCATCCAGGAGAAGTTAATACTGGACCCAAAATAGAATGATAAACGAGAACATGTGCCTCTTACACACCTTTTAGTAGCAAACCCTCAGCTGGGGTTTGTTTTTTATTTGACCTTTTTGATAAACCTGCTAGTAGGGAGCATGGACGAAAATATTCAGTCCCATTCAATTGCTAAGGTACTGAGGCTGTCCCCTTCTACCCAGGCCATCTTACGTTTAACATTTAAAAAGAGATCAAGTAGAAATATTTAAAAAAATCATGCAGATGTATATTTGAATATAATTAATATTAAAATCAAGACTAAACCACTAAACCAATCACTTAGTTATAATTCTGAGGATACATGATAAAAAGATAAGTCATTGAAAAGTACAAAAGACTAATTAAAATTTTAATTTTTGACTAGGTAATGAATTCACAAGTTTCAAACATCAAAAAATATAAAGAGGTTTATCTCTGTCCCCCTTCTACTCAGTGGCTATTCCTCACAGGTAAACACTGTTAAAAGTTTCTTATTTAACCCTTCCAGATAATTTTTATGCACATAGAAGCCAATCTGATATATTTTCTTTATTTTCCTTTCTTTTGTGAACAATTGGCTGCATACTTTACACATTTCCTGCATCTTCATTTTGCTTTTTTCACTTAATAATACATGTTGGAGATGAGAAGACTGATGATTTTAAAAGAGCACTAGATGTGGACTCTAGAGATTTGTGTACAAAGCTTATCACTATATCTGTAGCACAATGTTGCCTCCTTTTAGAAAGAGATATAGTAGAAAAAAGCAAATGCTGGGTAACTACTTGGATGGTAATCTTCAGCCACAGCTACTCAGTTTTCTTTACGGCAGCCTTCTTTACTTTTTACACACGTAAGTCATATTTCTTGTAGAAAATAGGAAATAGAAATAAGCAAAAGAAAGAAATAATTTTTGCCTCTCAAAAATATCCATTTTCATCTTGGTGTTTATTGAGAATCTTTCCTTCCTCCCTCTGTCTCCTTGTAGTTTTCTCCCTCTTTCTCTGTGTACACATATACACTTATTCACAGATACACGCAAACATACATACTTTAAAAAGATCCCATTATACATATAGTTCTGCAACATGATTTTCTCACTTAAATCAATGAAAATAGGTGTATACAATAGCTTTATTATTTTTTTAATTCACTCTTTTTAAAAAAATATTTTATTTTTGGCTGTGTTGGGTCTATTTTTGGTTGCAGTGCGCAGGCTTCTCATTGCAGTGACTTCTCTTGTGGAGCACGGGCTCTAGGTATGCGGGCTTCAGTAGTTGTGGCACGCAGGCTCAGTAGTTGTGACTTGCAGGCTCTAGAGCGCAGGCTCAGTAGTTGTGGCGCACGGGCTCCGCGGCATGTGGGATCTTCCTGGACCAGGGCTTGAACCCACGTCCCCTGCATTGGCAGGCAGATGCTTAACCACTGCACCACCAGGGAAGCCCTATACAATAGCTTTAAATCACAGCCAATTATTCTACTGCATGGATAATCCATAAATTATTTTACCAATCTCCTTTGGTTGAACATTTCAGCAACTTCAAGTATTTACTGTCATAAACAACTTCACATTCTGCAACATTCTTAAGTACTTAATGTCTTATTGACAGGAGATTTTCGGATACTTTGCCAAAAGGCATTTATTTCCCCTTTATTCTGATTTTTTCTCCCCTCCCCTCCCCTCCCTAGCTCCCCTGTGTCTTTCTTTTTTTAGAAACACTTTCATTAGTAATGTATTTCATTCTTTCCTGGTAAGATAAGGAGCCTGAATCAGGGTGGGCACCTGGCAAGGAGGCTAAGAGGAGGCTTAACAGCTGGTGGTGAAGAGGAAGAGAGGTTTCTGCTTCTGTAAACTCCCCATGGTCATTAAGGCAGCGTACAGCCCTGCCTTTACACATGCCTCCCAAGCTGATGTATGTCATCCTTCTCTGATGATGCCTCTTTTCTCTTTTTTGTTTGTTTTGACATAGTATTTTAATGAGAGCTCACTGGTATAAAAATGTAGCCCATGTGGCCTAAATGTTTAGTGTCCCAAGTTGGTTACTTAGAAAGACAAGACTTATTTGGAGACATAAGTTCTGATATGTTTATTCGAAACAAGAAGCCTCACTATCTTGTGGTACTGTTAGGCATTTCACTGGAGTAGAGTCCGTAGGCTGCAAGAGTTGGGAGTTACGAGTAGGATGCTGGAAATTAAAATAAGGGCCACTTACCTGAGCCTGTTGGAGAAGAAAAATACATTTGAATAGGGTGAGAGCATCCATAATTGTATTATGTCTTAATTTGCATCTCATCTTCCAGGCAGGTCATGCTGGGTAGCAGAAACAATTAGCATTTCATAATGTAGTAATCCTGTGTTCTAGAAAAACAACCCATATGTGAAAGCCAAATTAATTCACAGAATGATGACACTGAACTCACCGGCGCCTTCTTTGGTTCAGTCCATGCGTGGTTTGTACTTTCTGAGGCAGGGGAAGCAGAGGAAATTTTGGAGATAAGGGCTTCTCTCCTTTGAGGAAGATACACGCTGTTGTAGTAATTTTCCTTCTGCTCTTTCAGTGTGGTGTTGTGTATTTGTGTGTGTTCTCATCTGAGCTTCTGGGCTCAATTCTCCATTCTTTCTCAATTAATTCACAGTTTCTGTGAGCACTACATCACAGAGGCATGAGCCTTTGTTACTGACAATGAGAGACTAGGGTGTGTTTATTTATCCCTTTGTGATAACTGACTCATCTTCATCTGCCAAATTGCCTGGCCTCGAGGTTCGAAAATTGGGATGTTATTTTCAAGCTGTAGGTTGTTAAAGTAAATAATCTTTCTCCCTTCAACTGCAACTAATTGATGTCTTTCTTGGTAAGTGGTTCAAATTCCTCCATATTTCTTTAAAAAAAAGAAGTACTAGGTATATGAGTAAGAATCATTGACACTCAAGACCCCATCTTTCTAACCATTTTAATGTAGCATAACATTTCCTAAACTGCATCTGAGCACAAGAATTTTCTGGAGTCTAATTTTAAAGGTTTTCAGGTCTTCTGGCTAGATAGCCTGTGTTTGCCCCTCTGGACCTGCTTTCAACTCTTCTCCGTCTGCTCCATGTCCCAGCAGTGTGACCTCTAGAAGCACTTCAGTGTGCTCCTCTGACTTTTGACTTCTGGTTTGGTTCAGCCTTGGCAGGAGGTTGGAGGGAAAGAAGTAAATGACATTATGAAAGTTTAAGAAATCTTATCTAGGTCTTATAATTATTGTCTCTGGGCTATAGTTCCTGACTCCTTTTTTAAGTCATAACAAAGTCTTTGTGTTTACTTCATATTGAAAAAAATTATGAAGAATAATAATTCATTTCAAAGATGGCTTCTATATATTTAACCCCAGTAATGGTACCACTCAGAATGGCCCAGCCAACATGGAAAATATGAATGGACATACATGGCATGGTTGGAATATTCAGTCTGGCCTTTTAACCACTAGTTTGAGGCTCCATAAAATCGATTCAGTGGAGACAGATATTGATCATGAAGACAGCTAATGCAAAGAGATCAACTCTGCCCATTTCTCCTCATTTTCCCAGCAGCTCCTCAAGGTCAGGGAACATGTCTGCTTCATTCTGTAGATCTTTATTAGGCCTAGGACAAGACTGTCCACAAAGGGAGCCCTTCCAGTTGCCCTTGAAAGAAGAGAAGATATTAAAGGATTCAGTGAGTTATTTTGACTAAAAGTAAACACAGCATCTTGAAATAGTGAATAGATAAACTGGACAGAAAAACATGCATGTGAGAAAGTGGGAGAGATGAGATTGCAGTTGTGGGTTGGGAACAGCCTGAGGAAGGCCTGGAAAACCAGGTCAGAGAGCTGGAACTCTGTAGAAAATGAAAAGGCATTAAAGGGAATTTCAGATGCATTTCTCTTCCTTATGCTGGAAGGAAGCTACAGGGAGCTTGAGAGGGAAGAGAGACAATATAGGAAAACTATCTTTTCTCAGTTCTCATCTGTCTCATGTAAATTCTATAAGGGCAGGGAAGGTATGTTTTGTTCCCTGCTGCATCCCCAGAGCCCGTTGCAGTGCCTGCATAAGGTGGGTCTTCTGGAAATGCCTGTCTTCCCTTCTCCTTTTCAGTTGTTTTTAGAAAACTATAGTAGGAAGAGCTAAACTATGAATGTATTTTTGATTTTATCTGAAATCAGGTGGCATTCTTTATTTTTCCACAGGGGTGCTCATAATCTTGATAGCACCTTCATCTGGTTATTATATTTTTCTGTTTTATTTACTCTTAAGGGAATGCATTTGAGGTAGTTTTGAATTTTTTATATTTAAGTTTGATATTAAATATTGTACTCATATGCTATTTTGTGGCATAATGTAAAAGCTCATTTTAAAAAAGGAAATAAATTTACTTTGTTTAAAGCTTAAGATATCACATATTTGTATTAATACATTTTGTATATATAGATATATTAATGTCTTGAGGTAGACTCCCAGGGGATTATTTCTGAAGTAAAACTCTCAGGGACATTTTGTGTGTTAAAAAATATAATTATAGTGCTAAACTATAAGCAAATGTTTTATTTTCCAGTCTAACCAAGTATGGACCTCAGCATATATATATATATATATATATATATATATATATATATATATATATTGCATTACACGGGCCTCTCACTGTTGTGGCCTCTCCCGTTGTGGAGCACAGGCTCCGGACACGCAGGCTCAGCGGCTGTGGCTCATGGGCCTAGCCGCTCCACGGCATGTGGGATCTTCCTGGACCGGGGCACAAACCCGTGTCCCCTGCATTGGCAGATGGACTCTCAACCACTGCGCCACCAGGGAAGCCCTATATTTTTCATTTTGTTTCAAGAAGTATTAGTTCAGTAAAAAACTCAAGGAATTAAGATACACAAAAACAGATTTTTTATTTTGTTACTAAAGCATCATTAAGACCAAAAATGACATGTATCTTAGTGATGATAATTTATCTATTCAAGCATTTTAGTCAGAGTATTAGTTTCTGAAGAACTTCAAAATTATATAAAGTATAATTCATCTTAAAAGCCATATTGAGAGCACTGTTTTTACCTGTCGTTTGCACTTTACTTGCCTGTCACTTACACTATTAACCCCACTGAGGCATATATGCAAAAATGCATTTTCCGTATGACCATCTGGTACTATCACACTGACAATCACTTACCTGGTTACTACCATACTATGTGGTTGTCCCTTTTTTTCTTGAAAATTAGCTTGATGGGTTAATTTTCAAGGGTTAGCAATAACGGGCTGAATTACAAGTTACAACTAAAATAATAAGTCCTTATATGATGGAATCTCTTTTTCTTGCTGCAGAGTCTCTCTTTAATGGGTATCTTCTGCCTAGAATGCCTGTCCCCTTCTTTGTCTAGTTCAGTCCTGCTTTTCTATGTTGCCTGACACGCAGCAGGCATCAAAATATTTGTTCATCGAATGAGTACATTCAATAATTAGTGAGAGAGGAGGTTTTTAAGCCTGAGGATAGCAACAAAAAATAAGTTGGTATAAGTGTGTTCACTAATATTACACACTAGTTACATTCAGATAGGATAAAGTTGTCTGGAGGCTAAAGGGAGCTGGCATTGTTTATTTTCTCCAGGCTAAGGAAGATAGAATCCAGTAACTGCCAGGGACATGGTGGGGGGGAAAAAAAACATAGCAGAGTAGAAGAGATATTGTGAAAAGATCAAAAGGATGTTTCTTTTACCTCTTCTTCCTGCTCCTGCTTATTGTGTTGACCACTGAAACTGGGCCCGTGCATGGGATCTTGATAGAGGTGTCTGAGATGTTGTCTCATAGCCTAGTGGGAGTTTGTTGTTATTGATTTTGTGAATTTGCCTAATCAGATATCATTTATTCTGTAGTATATTTGCATAGGTGGTTGTTGAGAAATAATAAATGATTTATCTTTTGTTTAAAAATGATCTGGATCTTTTTTTATCTTATTTATTTTATTTATATATCTTATTTATATATGAATTCTGATCGTATATTGTGGAGGTTATCAGGCTTGTCACTGCAAATAACAGCAGTAATCTGGGACTGCAGAAAATATTCTTCGTGAAGATCTTAGTATTAAACCCAAAAATCTTAAAAAGAAGATAAATGACCCCTAGGATATTAGAAGAGACCCTCAGGTCCCCAGTGGGTGAGACATAACATGGCATCTGCTGTTTGGCTCTACACATAGTAGTTGCTTAAGAAATGGCACTGTTTTTGTATTTCCAAGGGCTGAATTTTGGGCTATATAATTACAGCCTCAAAAATAATGTGGTGAATATTTGTAGATTTTTAAAAGAATATTAACATTTCTATTTTTTATTTAAGGGAAGGAAATAAAAACAAACCCTATTACTTATGTTTATTCTCCCCCAAAGCTAGGTTACTCTTTGGTTACACTGGACACTTTGGGGCTCTTTGTTAAATTACTACTTGGGCTCTTGGTTGGCAGAACAGCAGAGGGCTGTAATGCATCATTTTGAAAGAAACCAGAGCAACTCTTGACCTTGGGTTGTCAACAATTGTTTACTCTGTTTTTACTTGGCCACTGATGTCATTAGAAACACATACTATCTTTTGAGTAAAAAGACAGTAATATTCATCTTGTTATATATTAATTTGTCCAGAAGATGTTAATTTATATTATAACCCAGATATTGAGAGAAGAGGATAAATCTGTGGAAATAAAAGTAGTATTTGAAATAAAATTTCTTAAATTCACTGATCCAGTTTGTCATTCTTATTTGAAATGATAAAAAGATACCTTAGGGAAGAATGCAGATTCTGACTAATGATTAAATCTGAAGGCATCAAGGGACAAGGGAGTTTGAAACTCATATCATTTTATTATTGTCAATAGCAGTCACACAGACCGACAGGAACACCTAATAGATACCTCCTTCAATAAATTTATGAGCTAATCTGAATTAATCTTTATAAAATCCTGTGAGCCATCTATACCTGGACACTACACCAAGCAATCCATGAGAGGCCACATGGCTTTATCATAATTAGAAAAGAGAGTTGGAGCCTGATGTATTCTATGCAGTCATAAAAAAAGCCTCAATTGACTCTGCTGTGATTAAAACTCCGAGATATACAGAGAAAGAACAAAAAGCTCTATATTAGAATTCTCTGGCATGTTTAAGAATGAATTGAGTAGCTCAGACCTAAAGCTATCATACAGAACAGTGATTAGTCAAAACACAAATGTGAACAGGCCCCAGGCTGTTGTTAAAAAGAATAGGATAGTACCAACCCTGTGCTGAGGGGGTATGGGCACCTTGACTAAATTATGAGGCAGGCAAAATGTGAGACTCAGTTTCCTTGTCTCCAGAAGAAGGCTTTTGGATTTAGATGATCTGATAAGTATCTTTTAGGTTTAAAATGTCATGAGGCTATAATTCTGAAATTTAGGGATTCTCCGTTTTCTTGGGCTCTAAGCTGTCTTTGGGGCCCCCCTTCATCTATGAGAGGTCAGCCTTTTCTCCCCATCTCACACCTCACTAAGGGGCTTCACCCAGATCTGTCTCTCACCCAGTTCTGGATGTTTTCATCTCCTTTGTACTCCCTCCTCATGGATTCTTCTTCAGGACCTCCTAGGCCAGCAACCTGATTTGTTCAAATGATGATTTTAATATGTTACCTCTTCCATAAGATATCTGCACTTACAGAGGGATATATGCATAGTTCCCTTTCTTATTTCCTTTAGCCCTTTCAGCATTAAAATTAGGCAGTGAGGTTGAATCCTATAGTCCCAGGGAAGGAAGGATACAAAAAAGCACAGAGAGAGAGAAAGACTTCATCGAGTTTCTGTCAAGATTTTTTTTTTAACATCTTTATGGAGTATAATTGCTTTACAATGGTGTGTTAGTTTCTGCTTTATAACAAAGTGAATCAGTTATACATATGTTCCCATATCTCTTCCCTCTTGCGTCTCCCTCCCTCCCACCCTCCCTATCCCACCCTTCTAGGTGGTCACAAAGCACCAAGCTGATCTCCCTGTGCTATGCAGCTGCTTCCCACTAGCTATCTATTTTATGTTTGGTAGTGTATATATGTCCATGCCACTCTCTCACTTTGTCCCAGCTTACCCTTCCCCCTCCCCATATCCTCAAGTTCATTCTCTAGTAGGTCTGTGTCTTTATTCCCGTCTTGCCCCTAGGTTCTTCATGACTCTGTCAAGATTTAAAACAACAACAATAACACCAGAGGCAATAGATACAAAATTCCTGGATTTTAATAGTAGGTGCTAGTTTCTGCTTCTGGTAATGGCTTAGAAGCTCCTGTCAGAATAACCCTTCCACAAATAACTATAAGCACTGCATAAAATGGAAAACACAACCATCTGAAGGCATTAAAGAGCAAACCAAAGTAGGCATATTTGTATGTATTTTATATGGACATTTAGAGTAAGGGAGCAGCACTGGGTGGGTTTCCAGTTTCTTATAGATTTTAGCCTGGAGGTAAGTCCCAGCTGGCACACTAGGAAACCAAACCATAGAGAGTAAAACCTATACTGAGTATAGGATTTGAGGTGACCATAGCAGCTGAAAAGTAAGGGAGGAATCCAGGAAAAGAGAGAGCCACAGAGAGGGAGCCCCAGATTCTTTGTACAATTGCCCAAATATCTAGATGGGCCCTGAATGACACATATGCAGGATGACTCTAAGCTTCCCAGCTAAGGCTAAATAAGAGAGCTGAGCTGAGATTTCAGAGTTTCGAGTTTGAGTTCAGCCTAGGTAACTTTTTGCCAAAACAAACAAAAATAAATCTCTCTGGAGAAACATAACAGAATCCAGAGTCTCTATAATTTATCATTTATCATGTCCAGGTGAATTCAAAATTACTAGACATGAAGAAACAAGAAAATGTGACCCATACAGAACTGACCCCAAGGTAGCTAGATGTTGGATTTAGCAAACAAATATTTTAAAGTAGTGATTATAACCTTGAAAAGGATATAAAGGAAGATACTTCTATAATAAATAAAGATAGCTCAGCAAATAAATTGAAATTACAAAAAAGAACAGGATCTAAATTTTAGAACTCACAAATATAAT
Source organism: Leucopleurus acutus (assembly GCF_964270905.1). Lineage (NCBI taxonomy): Eukaryota > Metazoa > Chordata > Mammalia > Artiodactyla > Delphinidae > Leucopleurus > Leucopleurus acutus. Next base: position 59,602,402 of record NC_139142.1, read on the forward strand.
ACCTGAAATAAAAATTCACTGAATGGGCTTAATAGTTGATTAAAAATGACAGAAGTAAAAGTCAATGAACTTTAGGATAGAGCAATAGAAATGGTCTAATCTGAAGGACAGAGAGAAAAAGATTAGAAAAAAAGGAGCAGAGACTCACAGATCTGTAGGGCAATATTAAATTAGGTTGAAAATAAATGAATGGAAAAAGATATACCATGTGAACTATAACCATAAGAAAGCTGAGTAAACTGTTTTAATATCAGATAAATTAGGCTTTGAGACAAAGGTTATTATAAGAGATAAAGGGGATTCCATAGTGTTAAAAAGGTTAATACATGAGAAAAATGTAACAGTCATAAATAAGTGTGTACCAAATAGCAGAACTTCAAAGTACATGAAGCAAAACTGGACAGAATTAAAGGTAATAGGAAACACCAGGCATTTGAGAGTTTTCTAGAAAATAGAGGGGATGCAAGATGTGGATATTTATAGGGAGATGCCCAGAACATGAAGATTTGTGCCTTATTTCCGAAAGCACGGTGCAGGAAGATGGAAAGCAAAGGATGAAGAAGTGGGTAAGCCTGGGGCAGCCTCACTTAGTCCTTATGTTCAGATTTTCTGAACCTGCAGGGCCACGCAAAAGTGCTGAGAGGACTGGTAGGCTAAAAGAGGGCCCGGGTCTGAATGAGGAAAATTCAGAATGTGCTGCCTTTGAGACTGGATTGGAGTTGAGGCAGGAATTGAACACATTATTTATCAGACGCCAGTGCGTGATGCCCTGTGACCAGGTGGGGTGAGCTATACCATAGATGCTAGTGGACCAGATGTCTTCAGCTGCCAAGATTTCTTGTAACCCCCTTGGGAAATTATGTTGTCATCAGAGGAGAAGGAAGATGGAGGGGAGTGGGAGAATCTTGAATTGATGTAATATTTACCCAGTGAGACAGTTATAAATCAAAAGTGGCAAGACTAAGGGATTAAAAACATTTTTTAATTTTGAAATTGAACAGTTTATAAAAGTGCATAAAATATATGTGTACAGATTACCAAATCATCCAGATTAAGAAATAGGACATTGCTGGTACTTGAGAATCTTTTAGTATGTTCATTCATGGTCACAGCCCCTTCCTTCTTCTTAATGGTAACCGCTATGTTGATGATTGGTTGTTGTTTCTTTTTTTTTTTTTGAATAATTTTACTACCTACCATAAGAGCAATCGTGCCATAATTATTCTTGTACAGGGGCCACGATTACATATGCACACATTTCTATAGGACAAGTACCTAGGAATGGCATTGCTGGATCACAGGATATGAATACCTTTGCCTTTACTGAATATTATCACACACTTTTCCAAGTGGTTCTACCAGTTTTCATGCCCTGTAGTGTATGCAGATTCCTGCTGTTTCACATCATTGACAACTCCTTCTTTTTGGTATGTCAGACTTTAGTGTTTTTTTTTTGCCAACAATGCTTACAGTATTTTGCAGTCTTCATTCTCAGATGGTGACTCTCCTTTCCATTTCTCCGAGAAAATACAATAATCAGAATAGATATGCCACATTCCCATCACTACTTCTACCTGCCTACCTGCATCAGTGCCCCTGTAGTCAGCCTTTCCTCCCATTATTATGGAGGAACTGTCTGTGCTTTTAGCTGTGGCAATCATCCCACTTGTGCCCTAGATCCCATGTTTTATATCTACTCAAGGACATTGCTCCACTATTTCTGTCCTCTTTCTTCTGCATCATCATTTCCCTTTCCGCTACTGGATTGTTTGCATTAGTGTACAGACCGGCAACTGTTTCTCCCAACTTAAAACAACAACAAAATAATGGTAGTTAATACCACTGCCAGCAACTGCTCCATTATTTGTGCTTTCCTTTACAGAACTTCTAAAGAGTTGTTTCTTCTTTCTGTCTCCAATTCCTCACTTCCCATTCTCTCTTAAACTCAATCAGATCAAGCTTTCTCCCTTAATATTCCCCAGAACTGCTCTTGTCAGTCACCAGTGACTGCCATATTGCTAACTTCAGTGGTCACTTCTCAGTCCTTATCTTACTTGATCAGTCAGCAGTATTTGACATCACTCTTTCTTTAATTTTCCGGGATACTTCATTATTCTTTCTTGGTCATCTTTGCTGGTTCCTCTTCATCATTCTGATCTCTTAACACTGGATACTCTATACCTCAGTCCTTAGATCTCTCCTTTATGTTTTCCCTCTCCATTGATAAACTTATCCAGTCTCATGGTTTTAAGTAGTATAATTAAGCTTGCAGCTCCTAAATTATATTTCCTTTCTGGACCTGTTCAGGGAACTCCAGATTTGTGTATTCAATTGCTTACTTGACAGATTTACTTGGATGTCTAATAAATACCTTAACATGCCTGAAACCAAACTCTTGATTTTTCCTAGGGCTGCTATACATTTGTTTTATGCAGATTAGAAAAAAGACTTATCTTTCTCTAGACAGAAGCTCCCTGTGTAGGGTGCACAGCTTTGGCTTCCCTTTTTTTTTTTTTTGTTTCAACTTTCCTTAACTTCCTATAGTCTTCTTTTCAGTTAATAGCAGCTCCATCTTTCTTGTTGTTTTAGTCAACTATTTTTGAGTTATCCTTGACTTTGTTTGTTCCAACCATGCCCAATTAACCAGTAAGCCCTGGTGGGTATACTAAGTTGGATAAGAGGGAAGAGAATCCTAGCTAAGGAATAGCAGAAAGACAGGGAGGCCAAAGAGCTTGAAACACATTTGAGGTAGCTCTCCAGCCTTGCTAACACTTCAGCTTTGCCCCTGGAAATGTCTTCCTTTCTACCTTTCATAGCGCAGCTCATCTTTTGCAGCTCAGCTCAAATAGGATCTACTTTGCTGAAATTTCTTTAACACTGTTTTTAACACCAAACTATTCTTTTTACTACTTAGCATTGTTTGTGTCAGTTTTGTTTTGCCTTGGTTTCCTTATCTGTGTGTAGAATGCAGATATTAATATTACCCAACTCATAGAGTTTTATGAGATTAAATTAATACTTGTAAAGTGCATTGAACAGTGCCTGGCACACAGTTAATACAAAAAAAAGTTAGCTCTTTTGATAAGGCTGATGATGTCACTGTCTTCCTAGTAGATTGTGTGTCTCTGAGGGGTCAGTGGAGTTATCTGAGTCATCTTTGTTTTTTTTTTATTTAACATCCTTATTGGAGTATAATTGCTTTATAATGGTGTTTGCTTTATAACAAAGTGAATCCGTTATACATATACATATATCCCCATATCTCTTCCCTCTTGTGTCTCCCTCCCTCCCACCCTCCTTATTCCACCCCTCTAGGTGGTCACAAAACACCTAGCTGATCTCCCTGTGCTATACGGCTGCTTCCCACTAGCTATCTATTTTATATTTGGTAGTGTATATATGTCCATGCCACTCTCTCACTTTGTCCCAGCTTACCCGTCCCCCTCCCTGTATCCTCAAGTCCGTTCTCTAGTAGGTCTGCGTCTTTATTCCCATCTTGCCTCTAGGTTCTTCATGACCATTTCATTTTTGTTTTTTAGATTCCATATATACGTGTTACCGTACGGTATTTGTTTTTCTCTTTCTGACTTACTTCACTCTGTATGACAGATTCTAGGTCCATCCACCTCACTACAAATAACTCAATCTCATTTCTTTTTATGGCTGAGGAATATTCCATTGTATATAGGTGCCACATCTTCTTTATCCATTCATCTGTTGATGGACACCTAGGTTGCTTCCATGTTATTGTAAATAGAGCTGCAATGAACATTGTGGTGCATGACTCTTTTTGAATTATGGTTTTCTCAGGATATATGCCCAGTAGTGGGATTGCTGGGTGGTATGGGAGTTTTATTTTCAGTTTTTCAAGGAACCTCCATACTGTTCACCGTAGTGGCTGTTATCAATTTACATTCCCACCAACAGTGCAAGAGGGTTCCCTTTTCTCCACACCCTCTCCAGCATTTGTTGTTTGTAGATTTTCTGATGATGGCCATTTTGACTGGTGTGAGATGATATCTCATTGTAGTTTTGATTGGCATTTCTCTAATAATTAATGATGTTGAGCATTCTTTCATGTGTTTGTTGGCAATCTGTATATCTTCTTTGGAGAAATGTCTATTTAGGTCTTCTGCCCATTTTTGGATTGGGTTGTTTGTATTTTTGATATTGAGCTGCATGAGCTGCTTATATATTCTGGAGATTAATCCTTTGTCAGTTGCTTCATTTGCAAATATTTTCTCCCATTCAGAGGGTTGTCTTTTAGTCTTGTTTATGGTTACCTTTGCTGTGCAAAAGTGTTTAAGTTTCATTAGGTCCCATTTGTTTATTTTTGTTTTTATTTCCATTACTCTAGGAGGTGGGTCAGAAAGGATCTTGCTGTCATTTATGTCATAGAGTGTTCTGCCTATGTTTTCCTCTAACAGTTTGATAGTTTCTGGCCTTACATTTAGGTCTTTAATCCATTTTGAGCTTATTTTTGTGTATGGTGTTAGGAAGTGTTCTAATCTTATACTTTTACATGTACCTGTCCAGGTTTCCCAGCACCACTTCTTGAAGAGGCTGTCTTTTCTCCACTGTATATTCTTGCCTCCTTTATCAAAGATAAGGTGACCATATGTGCGTGGGTTTATCTCTGGGCTTTCTCTCCTGTTCCATTGATCTGTATTTCTGTTTTTGTGCCAGTACCATACTGTCTTGATTACTGTAGCTTTGTAGTATAGTCTGAAGTCAGGGAGCCTGATTCCTCCAGCTCCGTTTTTCTTTCACAACATTGCTTTGCCTATTCAGGGTCTTTTGTGTTTCCATACAAATTGTGAAATTTTTTGTTCTAGTTCTGTGAAAAATGCCATTGTTAGTTTGATAGGATTGTATTGAATCTGTAGGTTGCTTTGGGTAGTATACTCATTTTCACAATGTAGATTCTTCCAATCGAAGCACATGGTATATCTCTCCATCTGTTTGTATAATGTTTAATTTCTTTCATCAGTGTCTTATAGTTTTCTGCATACAGGTCTTTTGTCTCCTTAGGTAGGTTTTTCCTAGGTATTTTATTCTTCTTGTTGCAGTGGTAAATATGAGTGTTTGCTTATTTTCACTCTCAGATTTTTCATCATTAGTGAATAGGAATGCAAGAGATTTCTGTGCATAAATTTTGTATCGTGCTACTTTACCAAATTCATTGATTAGCTCTAATAGTTTTCTGGTAGCATCTTTAGGATTCTGTATCTATAGTGTCATGTCATCTGCAAACAGTGAGAGCTTTACTTCTTCTTTTTCGATTTGGATTCCTTTTATTTCTTTTTCTTCTCTGATTGCTGTGGCTAAAACTTCCAAAACTATGTTGAATAAGAGTGGTGAGAGTGGGCAACCTTGTCTTGTTCCTGACCTTAGTGGAAATGGTTTCAGTTTTTTACCATTGAGGACGATGTTGGCTGTGGGTTTGTCATATATGGCCTTTATTATGTTGAGGAAAGTTCCCTCTATGCCTACTTTCTGGAGGGTTTTTATCATAAATGGGTGTTGAATTTTGTTGAAAGCTTTCTCTGCATCTATTGAGATGACCATATGGTTTTTCTCCAATTTGTTAATATGGTGTATCACATTGATTGATTTGCATATACGAAGAATCCTTGCATTCCTGGAATAAACTCCACTGGATCATGGTGTATGATCCTTTTAATATGCTGTTGGATTCTGTTTGCTAGTATTTTGTTCAGGATTTTTGCATCTGTGTTCATCAGTGATATTGGCCTGTAGTTTTCTTTCTTTGTGAACATCTTTGGTTTTGGTATCAGGGTGATGGTGGCCTCGTAGAATGAGTTTGGGAATGTTCCTTCCTCTGCTGTAGTTTGGAAAAGTTTGAGAAGGATAGGTGTTAGCTCTTCTCTAAATGTTTGGTAGAATTCGCCTTTGAAGCCATCAGGTCCTGGGCTTTTGTTTGTTGGAAGATTTTTAATCACAGTTTCAATTTCAGTACTTTTGATTGGTCTGTTCATATTTTCAATTTTTCCTGGTTCAGTCTTGGCAGGTTGTGCATTTCTAAGAATTTGTCCAGTCCTTCCAGGTTGTCCATTTTATTGGCATATAGCTGCTTGTAGTAATCTCTCATGACCCTTTGTATCTCGGCAGTTGTTACTTCTCCTTTTTCATTTCTAATTCTATTGATTTTAGTCTTCTCCCTTTTTTTCTTGATGAGTCTGCCTAGTGGTTTATCAATTTTGTTTATCTTCTCAAAGAACCAGCTTTTAGTTTTATTCATCTTTGCTATCATTTCCTTCATTCCTTTTTCATTTATTTCTGATCTTTATGATTTCTTTCCTTCTGCTAACTTTGGGTTTTTTTTTTATTTCTCTAATTGCTTTAGATGTAAGGTTAGGTTGTTTATTTGAGATGTTTCTTGTTTCTTAAGGTAGGATTGTTTTGCTATAAACTTCCCTCTTAGAAGTGCTTTTGCTGCATCCCATAGGTTTTGGGTCGTTGCGTTTTCATTGTCATTTGTTTGTAGGTATTTTTTGATTTCCTCTTTGATTTCTTCAGTGATCTCTTGGTTATTAAGTAGTGTATTGTTCAGCCTCCATGTATTTGTATTTTTTACAGATTTTTTCCTATATTATAGGAAATTATTCCTATAATATTCCTATAATTGATATTTGTATTTTTTACAGATTTTTTCCTATAATTGATATCGCATTATGGTCAGAGAAGATACTTGATATGATTTCAATTTTCTTAAATTTACCAAGGCTTGATTTGTGACCCAAGATATGATCTATCCTGGAGAATGTTCCATGAGCACTTGAGAAGAGAGTGTATAATGTTGTTTTTGGATGGAATGTCCTATAAATATCAATTAAGTCCATCTTGTTTAATGTATCATTTAAAGCTTGTGTTTCCTTGTTTATTTTCATTTTGGATGATCTGTCCATTGGTGAAAGTGGGGTGTTAAAGTCCCCTACTATGATTGTGTTACTGTCGATTTCCCCTTTTATGGTTGTTAGCAGTTGCCTTATGTATTGAGGTGCTCCTATGTTGGGTGCATAAATATTTACAATTGTTATATCTTCTTCTTGGATTGATCCCTTGATCATTATGTAGTGTCCTTCTTTGTCTCTTCTAATAGTCTTTATTTTAAAGTCTATTTTGTCTGATATGAGAATTGCTACTCCAGCTTTCTTTTGATTTCCATTTGCATGGAATATCTTTTTCCATCTGCTCACTTTCAGTCTCTATGTGTCCCTAGGTCTGAAGTGGGCCTCCTGTAGACAGCATATGTATGGGTCTTGTTTTTGTATCCATTCAGCCAGTCTGTGTCTTTTGGTTGCAGTATTTAATCCATTTACATTTAAGGTAATTATCAATTTGCATGTTCCCATTACCATTTTCCTAATTGTTTTGGGTTTGTTATTGTAGTACTTTTCCTTCTCTTGTGTTTTCTGCCTAGAGAAGTTCCTTTAGCATTTGTTGTAAAGCTGGTTTGGTGGTGCTGAACTCTCTCAGCTTTTGCTTGTCTGTAAAGGTTTTAATTTCTCCATCAAATCTGAAAGAGTTCCTTGCTGGGTAGAGTAATCCTGGTTGTAAGTTCTTCCCCTTCATCACTTTAAATATGTCCTTCCAGTCCCTTCTGGCTTGCAGAGTTTCTGCTGCAAGATCAGCTGTTAACCTTATGGGGATTCCCTTGTGTGTTATTTGTTGCTTTTCCCTTGCTGCCTTTAATATTTTTTCTTTGTATTTAATTTTTGATAGTTTTATTAATATGTGTCTTGGCGTGTTTCTCCTTGGATTTGTTCTGTATGGGACTCTCTGTGCTTCCTGGACTTGATTAACTATTACCTTTCCTATGTTAGGGAAGTTTTCACTTATAATCTGTTCAAATATTTTCTCAGTCCCTTTCTTTTTCTCTTCTTCTTCTGGAACCCCTATAATTCAAATGTTGGTGCGTTTAATGTTGTCCCAGAGATCTCTGAGACTGTCCTCAATTATTTTCATTCTTTTGTCTTTATTCTGCTCTGCAGTAGTTATTTCCACAATTTTATCTTCCCGGTCACTTATCCGTTCTTCTGCCTCAGTTATTCTGCTATTGATCCCTTGTAGAGAATTTTTAATTCAATTTATTGTGTTGTCCATCTCTGTTTTCTTGGTCTTTAGTGCTTCTAGGTCCTTGTTAAGCATTTCTTGTATTTTCTCCATCCTAGTTCCAAGATTTTGGATCATCTTTACTATCATTATTCTGAATTCTTTTTTAGATAGACTGCCTATTTTCTCTTCATTTGTTAGATCTGGTGTGTTTTTACCTTGCTCCTTCATCTGCTGTGTGTTTCTCTGTCTTCTCATTTTGCTTAACTTACTGTGTTTGGGGTCTCCTTTTCGCAGGCTGCAGGTTCATAATTCCCGTTGTTTTTGGTGTCTGCCCCCAGTGACTAAGATTGGTTCAGTGGGTTGTGTAGGCTTCCTGGTGGAGGGGACTAGTGCCTGTGTTCTGGTGGATGAGACTGGATCTTGTCTTTCTGGTGGGCAGGTCCACGTCTGGTGGTGTGTTTTGGGGTGTCTGTGGCCTTATTATGATTTTAGGCAGCCTCTCTGTTAATGCATGGGGTTGTGTTCCTGTCTTGCTTGTTGTTTGGCATAGGGTAGGGTGTCCAGCACTGTAGCTTACTGGTCGTTGAGTGGAGGTGGGTCTTGGCATTGAGATGGAGATCTCTGGGAGATTTTCACCGTTTGATATTCCATAGAGCTGGGAGGTCTCCTGTGAACCAATGCCCTGATCTTGGCTCTCCCACCTTGGAGGCACAGCCCTGATGCCTGGCTGGAGCACCAAAAGCCTGTCATCCACATGGCTTGGAATAAAAGGGAGAAAAAAAGAAAAAGAAAGAAAGAAAGAGGGTAAAGTATAATAAAATAAAATAAGGTTATAATAAAAAATAAAATTATTAAAAATATTTTAAAAAGTAATTTAAAAAAAAGAAAGAAAGCAGAGAGCAACCAAACCAAAAACCAAATCCACCAATGATAACAAGCGCTAAAAACTATACTAAAAAAAACAGCAAAAAAAAGAACAAAAAAATGGACAGACAAATGGTAAAAAATGGACAGACAAATGGTAAAAGCAAAGCTATACAGACAGAATCACACACAGAAGCATCACATACACACTCACAAAAAGAGAAAAATGGAAAAAGAAATACATATCGTTGCTCCCAAAGTCCGCCTCCTCAATTTGGGATGATTCGTTGTCTTTTCAGGTGTTCCACAGATGCAGGTACATCAAGTTGATTGTGGAGATTTAATCCACTGCTCCTGAGGCTTCTGGGAGGGATTTCCCTTCTGTTCTTATTCACACAGCTCCTGGGGTTCACCTTTGAATTTGGCCCCCGCCTCTGTGTGGGCGTCTGTTCTTTGCTCAGACAGGACGGGGTTAAAGGATCCGCTGCTTCAGGGGCTCTGGCTCACTCAGACTGGAGGGGTACGGATGGGGGGCGAGCCTGCATTGGCAGAGGCCGGTGTGACGTTGCACCAGCCTGAGGTGTCGTGTGTTCTCCCGGGGAAGTTGTCCCTGGATCACGGGACCCTGGCAGTGGCGGGCTGCACAGGCTCCCGGGAGAGGAAGTGTGGAGAGTGACTTGTGCTCGCACACAGGCTTCTTGGTGGCAGCAGCAGCAGCCTTAGCGTCTCATGCCTGTCTCTGGGGTCTGCGCTGATAGCCGCGGCTCGCGCCCGTCTCTGGAGCTCCTTTAAGCAGCGCTCTTAATCCCTTCTCCTCAGGCACCAGGAAACAAGAGAGGCAAGGAAAAGTCTCTTGTCTCTTCGGCAGCTCCAGCCTTTTCCCGGACTCCCTCCCGGCTAGCAATGGCGCAGTAGCCCCCTTCAGGCTATGTTCACGCAGCCAACCCCAGTCCTCTCCCTGGGATCCGACCGAATCCCGAGCCTCAGCTCCCAGCCCCGCCCTCCCCTGCGGGTGAGCAGACAAGCCTCTCGGGCTGGTGAGTGCCAGTTGGCACCGATCCTCTGTGCGGGAATCTCTCTGCTTTGCCCTCCGCACCCTGTTGCTGTGCTCTCCTCCTCGACTCCGAAGCTTCCCCCCTCTGCCACCTGCAGTCTCTGCCCACGAAGGAGCTTCCTAGTGTGTGGAAACCTTTCCTCCTTCACGGCTCCCTCCCAGACGAGCAGGTCCTGTCCCTATTCTTTTGTCTCTGTTTTTCCTTTTTTCTTTTGCCCTACCCAGGTACGTGGGGAGTTTCTTGACTTTTGGGAAGTCTTAGGTCTTATGCCAGCGTTCAGTAGGTCTTCTGTAGGAGTTGTTCCACATGTAGATGTATTTCTGATGTATTTGTGGGGAGGAAGGTGATCTCCACGTCTTACTCTTCCGCCATCTTGAAGCTCCCCTCTCTGAGTCATCTTTGGATGCCCAGAACTTTTTGGCTTGAATTTATTATTTATTAATTTTATGTAAAAATCTTATAAATGCCCATGTTTATACATGTTGGGAAAAACCCTTTTTCAGACTACCCTAGACAGATTACATTCTGTAATACACTTTTTAGCATGAAGAAAAGTACCCAATATTTTGAGTCCAAGTGCCTAAAAAGTTATGTAATATTTTCTCTGATGAGGTAGTGCTTTGCAGTTATCCTGGAGAACAGCTGTGGTCCTTGTTTATGGGACTCATCATTACAGTTTCCTAGTATCTGTGGGGAACTGGTTCCAAGCCCCCTGTGGATACCGAAATCTGAGGATGCTCCATTATGTGAAATGGCATACTACAGTCAGCCCTCCAGATCTGCAGATTCTGAACCTAGGGATTCAACCAACCAGAATTCCATCTGTGGTTGGTTGAATCTGCGAATGTGAATATCCAGCATTTAACATAGTGCTAAGCACAGAGTAGATGATCGGTAAGTGTTTATTGAAGAGGTGGATTCATAGTATTGGGCATGCAGGTGTTGTTGGATAGACATATATATGTATGGAGGCAGCAGTGGTGCATTGGAAAAAGGGCTGCAATTAGATTTTATGGCAAAGCTCTGGCCCAGACTACACCAACTGCATGACCTTGGGCAAGCGACTTAACCTTCTGAACTTTAGTTTCTTCAGCTGAAATTAGAGATAATATATCTCAGGGTAATGTTTTAAGGACCACTTGAGATAATGTATATGAAAGTACTTGGTAATCTATAGCTCATGATGCAAATTAAGGTTGTTTGGTATTGAGGTTTGTAATTCAAAGTATACCTAGTGTAATTACAAAGCAATGAGAGTTACTGTAAATTGTATAAGAAAATCAGTCCTGTGATTTAAAACTTACCTTTGTTATATAATGTATATGGATCTCTTTACTCTTTGTGTGGAAAGATGACGCATGGCTTACAAGTACTTTTCACACATATAGTGGAGGCTGTGAGAACGTTTCCACACTCTGCTCCCAGAAGGTTAGTTTCTGGCTTGCTTGAGTAGTCATAACTGAAGTCTGTTGTTCTTTGCAGCATGGCTTCTTAGTCTTCTTCTACCTTAGAGAATCAATTTGTGAAAGATTACGTAGGCTGAGCACAATCAAACGTTATTTTGAAAGTCATTTGTAGATTAGAATTTAAAAAATCCAATTATTAATCAGTGAGAATATAGATTTTTTTCAAAATAAATTGCTAGGTGAACAAATCCACACAAAATCCTTGACACTTGAATAGCTTTCTCTTAGGTGCATTTTTATCAGGCAGTTTATGTACAATGATGAGTGGTCAGCTTGAAATCTTAGTCAGATAGAACCCATATCCCCCACATTCCTCACTGCTGTGGGCTGGTCTGCCTGCACTGGTGTTTTTCAGCAAATCTCAACTCTTAGGTCTAGTGCAGTCCTTGAGCCGAGAGGGGCTGCTCAGACAAACTTTGTTCTTGCTCGTGCAGCTGTGTCTTATCCCATTTGTTAAGGGTTTCTTCCATGTCTCCCCACAAAGGTAAATAAAGAACTGTTTTAGTATTCTGCTGTTGCCCTTTAAACCTGGCCACTTTGAAACATAATAAGCCTAGTGTCTATGTTGTAGTATTGATTACATTTCAGACCCTGGGTATTGGTAATCTGTCTCATCATTTAGTGCTTATAAACATTGATGAAACTGCTCGAGGAGCCATGTGCGTCATCAGTGGCAGTTGCAGATCTCACAATCGTACTGAAGCTTATATGTTATTGGTTTTTTCTGAAGGATGTGACCCAAACATGACTACCTTGCAACTATTTAAGAATTTTATTGCTTTTAAACTTATTTTGAGACTAACTGTAGTTATGGCAGTTTCAAGAACATTTTAGTGGTGTTAGAGTGACTCTCAGTTGAGATTCATTCATTTCTTTGTTTCACCCAGAAAGAGTTATATAGAAGGGTCTCTACTTATTCTATGTAAGTAGGAAAATGATATCTAATATGATCGAATATGAAGTTTTGTATTTTTAAAATTTAGCCCAAGTTCTCATACACTTTGGATAATTCAAATTTGTGATTGGAAAAAACATGATATCCAATTTCTAAAGTCAGGTGACTCTTTAGTTTCTGTTGTGTGTGTGTGTGTGTGTGTGTGTGTGTACATTCCTTTTCTTGGGGCAGTGAAGACCACTGACTCAGAAGAGGAAAGTCAGGAGTCAGCAAGGAAAACCCTTAGCTTATCTTTCCAAATTTTATCCCAACACAAGTGGGAGGTATTGCTTGCAGTGCCATTGGCTACAAAGGATATCCTGTAAGTCTTCCTGTAGGAAGTGGCAACTTAACTTAAGTTTTGAAAGATGAGTGAGAATTAACTGGATCTAGAAGGTGGAGGGTGATACTGCTGGCTGGGGGGGTAGTGTATAGAAACATGGCGTGAAATATCACATGTAATTGGGGAGTTGTTTTTGGACTGGTGGGATCAAAAAGAAAATATAGGGGAGTGGTGGGAATGAGCCTAGACCCGCATTGGGCAAAATAATTAAGTTGTTGCTGAAGTAATTGTCATCATGATCATCATTAACATCAGTCATCATCACCACCACCACCACCGCCTTACTCTCACACCCACCATTGTTGTTATCATCATCCTGGCAAGTAGCATACCAGTCTCAATTAAGGAAGTGGCAGAAAGGGAAATGTTGAGGCAGTCTAATCTGTAGGATTTGGAGACTGATTTGATGTGGGGTGACTTATGCGTAGATGGGTTGTTGTACTTGGGCTGCATGTGGGACAGGCAGTAGAGGTGTCAAGCAGGGATATGGGCATGCAGGACTGAAACTCAGCAGAGAGGTCTGGGATGCAGGCAGACTTTGGGAATCATATCTGAAGCCTTTCTTCTTGTATTTCTTTTTTTGCAAAGCATACAGGAGAGGACATCAGGGAAGAGAGAGCAAACTATACTTTTAGGGGGCTTGAAAAAATGTTAATGTTGTGGAAAGGAAAAAGGGAAAGAAGAGAGTTCAGAAAGAGGACAAAAAGAACTAAAGGGGAATTGGGGAAAGTGTTAGTAGCAGAAAGAAAAAGAAAGTTCATTTATTCCTTTATTGAGTGCCTATTGTGTATAGTCACGTGCTAGACACTACAGAAACAGAAAGAGTGAATGACTGTGACACAGAAGGCTGTGCTGGGTGTTATGGGCAATGTACAATGAGTCTGATAGAGTCCTTGTTTCCAAGGAATTCATAGTATATTAGTGAAGAGAGGCATATAAGCTACTAACAAGAAATAATATGAGGGAAAATGAAATGGCATCATGGTAATAAATTATTCCTGAACGGAATTGGAGAAGGTTTCTTGGAGGTGATAACATTTAGGCAGAATCTAGAGGCTTGAGTGGAATGTCTCTCAGGGAGAAAGAGAGGAAAGAACTTTCTGGGTTGGTGGTAGCACATGAGTGTTATCCACTAAATTGTGTTCCCACCAAATTCATATGTTGAAGCCCTAACCCCCCCATGTGACTATATTTGAATATAGGGCCTTTAAGGAAGTAATTAAGGTCAACTGAGGTCAGAGGGTGGGACTTTTATAGGACAGGTGTCTTTATAAGAAATGAAAGAGACACTGGAGCTCTCTTTCTGTCCGTGTGCTCACAGAATAAATTCATTTGAGGGCACAGCAAGAAGGCAGTCATCTGCAAGCTGGGAAGAGAGCTCTCACAAGAATCTGAATTTTCTGACACCTTGATTTTGGACTTTTTGCCTCCAGAAAGTGAGAAAGTAAATTTCTGTTCTTTAAGCCACCCAGCCTATGGCATTTTGTTGTGGTGGCCTGAGTAGATTAATACAATGAGTAGCTCACAGAGTCACACAGTGTGTTTAAGGGAAGCTGAGCAGCTATGTGAGTCTGGAGACAAGGCCATAGGAGGGGGTGTGGTGGGAGATGAGAGAGCTAAGTGCATTCTTTGAGTAACTGGATAACCTTGAAGGAAAATGGCCACTTGGCTTAATACTTCTTGGGTTATAAATACTGATCATGGAGTTCTGTGAGCAAAAGGAGCAGACATGGGAAAATTTGGGAGCTCCTTAAGAAGGTCAGAGCTAATAGTCAAAATAGATTTACATCACAAAGGCAGTTAGGGTAGCCACCCCTTATAATAAAGACCTGAAAAATTAAGAAGTAAAACATGAAGCATTTCCCACATTTCCTAATAGACAAAGTCTGTTGCTATATAGACATTAGATATGATATGTTTCATTTTGTGATTTTTGGCTCCTTGATTAGCAGTATTTGAAAATCAGCTTGAGGGTAACGTTGGACACACCATCCAGGTGACTATATTCATTAATCTTGTTACTGTCAGTGAATGGAATGCTCACACAGGCAGCCTCACTGAACCCTTGTGAAAATGTTCCTTTTCCATCTTGTTGAACCTGTGAGTTTCAGTGTTGATACATTGGCTGATTAATGCTAGTCTGGGCCAAGTCAAAGTCATGTACAATGCAGCCAGCATTCCCTTGAATAATCAACTCTCATTTAGAAGGAAATGAAAAGTTGTTACAAATTAAACACTAAAGGGAAAGGGGGATGACATGTTTAATTGCTTGCTTTCTTGTCCCTTCTTAATGTGTGAGGTGCCCTTATGAGAAGGGCTAGAGTAGACAGATTACGTGGAAACAGCCATTTCACTATCCTCTGTCTCATCCTTATGATAATATTCATTCCTCATTTTATTTTTAATGTATTCCCTGTTTGTTACAGTTTTTCAGCATCTGATTATACACAAGGAGTAACTGCCCCCTATATACCTGTCATTGGTTGGAAAGACAATTTTGAGTGAATTTTAATATGATTTAAAAAAATTTATTTATTTATTTTTGGCTGCATTGGGTCTTCGTTGCTGCACACGGGCTTTCTTTAGTTGCAGCGCGCAGGGGATACTCTTTGTTGCAGTGCTTGGGCTTTTCATTGCAGTGGCTTCTTTTGTTGTGGAGCATGGGCTCTAGGCACGCAGGTCAGTAGTTGTGGCTCGCAGGCTCTAGAGCACAGGCTCAGTAGTTGTGGCACACGGACTTAGTTGCTCTGTGGCATGTGGGATCTTCCTGGGCCAGGGCTTGAACCTGTGTCCCCTGCATTGGCAGGTGGATGCTTAACCACTGTGCTACCAGGGAAGCCCTGCATAATTTTTTGAGAGAATAAATTTTGTTTGTGTCACAGACTCAGAGAGTCCTTGATGACATGTTGACAGGTATTGGAAATGATGGGATTGGAGAGCTGATAGGTGACTCATGCATATGCATGTCTTCTGTGATTATACATAGTAATCTATCTGGGGTTATTTATGGTAGCATTGTCATAGCGACCAGTGAGCAGTAAACAAGGCTCTCAAAGCCACAGGGAGAGTTTTTACAGCCTCTGTGACCAACCGTGGTACCTCTAATTTATTTATTTATTTATAGTTAGAATCTATTTTTTATTCTTTTCTAAATTTTTATGAAGTATAAAAACTAGGAACTGTAAATCATTGCCTATTTTCTTATAAAATATATGGATTAGATCTTTTTATTTGTGTGCTTAATAAAATTTCTGAACATAAAGATTATATGAATTATCTTAAAGATTTAAAAAATAATCATAACTTTTAATGCAAATTAGAATAAATCTTTTAAATTGATGGAAGATTGTATGCAAGGATACTGAAAGCTTAAGGAAAGAAAGTTTCATTCTCTATAGATGTAGATTAACAGCACTGACATTGACCATCCATTCATTTACTTATTCATTCATAGGTATTATCACGTGCTTGCTGTGGAAATCTCTGTGCTGTATGCTGGGGGTTATAGTAATAAATGAAACAGTCTCTGTTGTTACAGAGATTATATTGAAATGGGAAGGAGAGAAGCAGTAAACAATTGAAAAACAAGTGCTATTGAGAGAACAGTTGAGTGCTGGATAGAGAATAATGTGGATTGGGGTTGAGAAGAAGGGAAACCCATACTGATAGAGAACTCAGAGAAAAGTTGGCAGCAGTGGTGGGGTAGTTTTTTAAACTCCCTGAATTTCCCCCATAAAAACAGAGCAATTAGGATAGCAAAACCAAAAACTCATTGGCAACATCTACCAAAAAATGAAGTAACGAATTATCTCCACAAACCTCAGAAATAAAAAAGGATAAGGCCAAACCACAGACAGCAGCAAGACCAGAGTAGGATCAGCAGTTGTGTGTAATGAAGCAGAGGAGAGGTAATGGAACTTCAGGAAACAAATTACCAATAGGTGTTCATCTCAAATAGAGGAGTCCCCAGTGACTATGGAAAGCCAAACTGAGAAACAGCAATGAAAACTGAGAGGAGGCTTTACTAGTTCCCAGTTCACACATGAGTATAAGGTGACCATGTAAAATTGGATGGTGCTGGAATGGTCTGGGCCTGATGAACTCATAATACCAATCAACTAAATCTCTTCTAGGAAAGAGCTTCCCCCCACCCCCACCCCACAGAGATAGCTGCTGGGAGTAGAATCTAAATTGAGAGGACTAGAATACTAGGGCAGAGGAGAGAAATGTCAGATAGAAAAGGGAGGAGGGAGCAGGGGTGGCATATCTCAGAAGATACACAGCCATAGTTTTTAATACTTCATGCTAACAACAGAAGAAAGAACTGTAGAGAGTGAAGCTAGGAAAGTTTTCCTGGCCCATTCCTCCTATGAGCAACAAGATTGGACCATGATCACATTCCATATAAGTTATTATTATTAAAAAAAATAGAGAAATAGAGAGAATAATACTCTTCCAGAAAAGAAAGAATGCCCACAAAACATGAAAAAGTTAACCTAGTATTTCAAAATGATTTTTAAAAATTAAGAAAATAATACAAACTATGATCAAACAGCATAAGTAGAATTGGGGGTGGGGAATTCTTTGGTTATTTAGCAAAAAGACCAAGGCATTTATTAAGAAAAGAATGTCAGATTTATATAAAAATTTTTGATATCAACATTTTATGCCCAAAGATAATGGAGTAACATATTTGAATAAAATGTGAGCCAAGCATTTTATATCCAGTTAAATACTGACCTTCAAATATAAAATCCTCGGGAAAGCTCTATATAATAGAACTCCGGAAATATTGTTATTATAAACCTTCCCATAGAATCTACTAGAGAACAAGTTCAGATAACAAAAATGACTGGGTAAGAAATTGAGAGTGTTCTACGTACACTGCATATTTGCCTGTAGAACTAAGTAAATAATGGACATAAGGGGGGCAATATATTATGTTTTGAAACATTACAATTGTTAAAAATGTCAGGAAAAGCAGAAGAATATATGGTAAGCAGGGTAAACTTATTGGTAGCTTTATAGTTATTAACTGAGAATTAAAAAATATACTTCAAATTATTCTGGAAATGAAAGAGAGGAAGTAGAAGAAGAGGTTACTGCCTAATTTCAATATTGGTCCCACTAGTAAACAAATAGTATGCAAAGAAGGGACAGGGACTAAGGTTATTAGAAAAAGGCAGTGTGAAAGAAATAATTGAAACAAAAATACAAATCTTGGGCTTCCCTGGTGGCGCAGTGGTTAGGTGTCTGCCTGCCAATGCAGGGGACACGGGTTTGAGCCCTGGTCCGGGAAGATCCCACATGCCATGGACTAACAAAGCCCGTGCGCCACAACTACTGAGCCTGCGCTCTAGAGCCCGCAAGCCACAACTGCTGAAGCCTGCGCGCCTAGAGCCCGTGCTCTGCCACAAGAGAAGCCACAGCCATGAGAAGCCCACGCACCGCAACAAAGAGTAGCCCTCGTTCACCACAGCTAGAGAAAGCCCATGTGCAGCAACGAAGACCCAGTGCAGGCAAAAATAAAAATAAATAAAATAAAATAAATTAAAAAAATACAAATCTTTCTAATACCAAAATCTGTATTTGTAAAAAAATACAAATCTTTCTAATTCCCCAACAATGCAAAATCCAAGTCTAAGATATGGTACCTCTAATTTAAAAAGCAAGTTTGATGATAAGCTTATTGAACTTGAGAGTCCCAATGTAATGCTTTTATTTTAAACTTCAAAATCATGATGAAGAACATAAAGTCTGATGATATGAAAAAGAACAGGCATTGTGGTTGAACAGGAGCCAGGGTACCAGGCCTCATTTAATAGTTGTGTGACCTCGAACAAGTCATCCATTTTGAGTCTCAATTTCCTCATTTTTAATGGGAGCTTAATAATATCTATTCCAGCATATCTTTTCCAATGAGACTGTTGTAGGGAAGAAATGAAATGACGCATATGAAAGGGTAGTTACGCATGCCCAGGAGAAATAAACCTGAAGACAACATTCTGTGAGAGAGGTTATGCATCTGGTTCTATTCATTTTAGGTGCCAGAATCTTGGACTTCATTGTTTGGGAATCTGTATTAAAAAAGAATAGTTGTGTGTGGGGAGATCTTAGTTTGGATTTTACGAAGCCGACGAAAGGATTCGATGAGAATGATTGAATTCATGTTTTCTAATGAAACTACATACACTTGACTCTACGTTAGCTAGGTAAGTATAAATACAACAGTATAGAGACTATACAGTGATCTTCTGGAAAACTTGGATTTTCTTCACAGTAAGCAGCTGATAAGAACAACTTCTCAGTGTGTTGAAGATGCTCAGGTCTGCTCTTTTAGCGGTTTGTTAACACCTGTGTTCCTTTCCTGGGATTTTTCAATTTTTTTTTTTTCCCCAGGAAATCATTTCTAATTGCATATTTTTCAGTCTCTGATGATGTGATTCATCAAAGGTCATTTTGGTGAATTAGGGACTCTGCTTTCCTCTCTGTAAAATGCTACTTTTCCAAGCTGTGGAAATGCAAGACGCCTGCAGGTTAGTGGGTCTGTAGAAAGGAAGCTGTTAACTAGAGAGGGCAGAAGGTATCTTGGTAAAGTGGATGACCTACTGTGTGCTTTCCTTATCCCACACAAAGGTGCGCCCTGGGTCTGCTGGTTTATGTGGCCTGCTGGGTGGGGGTCCTGCTAGTTTGCACATGCTCATATTTTTATGCCCTTCTGTATTAGTCACACATCTCCAGAGAAGCATAACCAATAGAATATATCAATATATATATGGGGAAATTTAATATAGGAATTGGCTCACATGGGTGTGGAAGCTGAGAAGTCCCATGATTTGTCATCTGCAAGCTGGAGAACCAGGAGAGTCAGTGGTATAATTCAGTCTGAGTTGCAAGGCCTGAGAATCAGGGGGCTGATGATGTAAGTCCCAGTGTAAGTCCAAAAGCCCAAGAACCTGGAATGCCAGTCTCAGGGTAGGAGAGGATGAATGTCTCAGCTCAAGCAGAGAAAGAGTGAATTCACCCTTCCTCAGCTTTTTTGTTTTATTTAGGCCCCCAACAGATTGGGTGATGACCACTCACACTGGAGAGAGGGCCATTTGCTTTACTCAGTTCAACAATTTAAATGCTAATCTCTTCTGGAAATGACCTTGCAGACACATCCAGAAATAACGTTTTACTAGGTATCTGGGCATCCTTTAGCCCCATCAAGTTAACACATAATATTAATCATTACACCTTCCAACCTAGGAAGCCACTTCATTACACCCTAATCCCTGCTTGGCAACAATACACTTGTCCTGTGGCTGCTCCATAACTCAGATTTGACTTTTAGGACTTAAGAGTAGGATTTCCAGTTGAGCCACAGGGCTTAGGGTTCTTCAACTTTTATTATAGAGTCCAGCCAAGGGTCCTTTCAAGCAGCAGACTTGGCCCTGATCTTCCAGAGTTGTCAGTACTGGGAACGGATTTAAAAAACAAATCTTTGCTTGACCCTTCCTATAGTTCTTTCTCTAACCTGAGTTCACTATCTTTCCTGCTCTGGGCTGTGTTCTCTGTGAGGTGAAAGCTCCTGTCAGTTTTCACTCAACATCATTTCTATAGAGTCTATCATGGTATAGAACAAATAAATGCATGTATAAATTGAGAGCATCAAAATTACAAAAAACCCTATAAACATAAATATATTAATATCACAGTTGTCAAACACAAATTGCCAATCATCAATCATTAGTTAATTAAATTGCTTATAGTGTCATGATTTAATAGAAAAAGGTTATGAAATCAGATGGGTTGAATTTAAATCTAAGCTCTGACTTAATTAATAGCTGAGTGACTTTTGGCGATTTATTTAGCTGTTTAAAACTTCAGATTTCTTAACTTTCAAGTGAAATGATACATGTAAGTGTATAGCACAGCATTGCCAAGTAATAATTTCTCAATAAGTTTTAGCTATAATTTTTATAATATATCAAACATAGCAAAGAAATACTTTATTATTTTTTTTGAAGAAAAGATAAAATACTGAGTGGCAAATTAGTGTGTGAAAATTGGCATAATCTTTCTAGAGAAAAAAGTGACGATATAAGCAAAAAACATTAAAATGTGCATATCCTTCAACCAAATATTTCTATGTTTAGGAATTGCTATAACAAAATAATCAGGCATTTTTATAAATATGTATGTCAAAGAATTTCTGCTGACATTTATAGTTATAAAAAAGGAAACAAGTATTCAGCAATAGGTGGATTTCTAGGTAAGTTTTTAAGACTACCATATAGAAATATGTATTTTAAAAAGGGAAAATACCCATAAAAGGCCAAGAGAAGAAGCAGATCACAAACCATTAAAAACAATATGGTACTATGAATACCCAGATGGTCTAATAGTCCCTGTAAACTGAACATGTCTAAAACCAGACTCTTGATTCCCTTCAATGTATTCCTTTCCCAGTGTTCCCATTTCTGCAAATGACACTTTTTAGCTGATATCTTTTTTCTTCAGAGTACTTACATTACTATGTTATATATTTATCTGTGTTTTTAATCTATCTCTATTACCAGTATGTTAGTTTCATGGGAGCAGGCATCCTAACTGTCCTGGTCATAGTAGTATTGCTAATACCTAGAATAATGACAAGCACATAGCAGGCATTGATGTATGTTTGTTGATTTATTGCATGAATGACTATTTAAAATGCATTAAATAGAAAAGGATATGTGAAAGTGTTACCAGTGATTAACTCTCGGAGGCAGAATAATGGTGATATTTTAGAGCTCTTCTGTATTTTTCAATTTTCTCACTAGTTAGAAGAAAGTTATTAAAATTGGTATAGAAAGACTAATTTGTAAACTTACTGAATTTTAGAAAATCATGTACACTGTTGTTTTTAATGGTCAGGAAGAAAAGCAAAGAATGAAACTGTATAGTTTGCTATAATAGGACTGTATGATTAACATATCAACAGAAGATCAATCAAAATAATCATAAAAATTGACAGCAAAGGTAATTATTTAGTTCAACTATCATCCCAGAGAAATAACTCCTCCTAAGATGGCAGTGTACTATCCTCGGAGAAGCCTTGCTTCATAAAAACTGGATCAGTACTCTTAAAACAAAATCACAGAGTATCTAATTTTAGGAAACTTTAGTTCCAGTTTCCTTCATTCAAGTTGCATTTATTTTTATCTTATAGTAAATTCAGTTTTTGTTTTTCTGAAAAACAGTTGATGGAATTCTTTATGAAATTGAAATTTCTATTTTGTTGAATGAAGCCAAACTTTGCAGATCTTATGTATACCCCACAAAGTATATAATATGCTTTTAAATTCTTTACCCCAAAGAGGTCTTTGCAGCTCTCTTGATATTACACCAAAAAAACCCCCCAAAACCAAAAGAACTTCTCAACCTGTTTTCTCTGTTTACATTGTTTTATACTGTATTATAAGTTCTTAGTAAGCTAACAAAGTATAATTTTGTTATTAACTTTGATCAAGTGCCATGCACATCTCTGTGCTTAAAAAATGTTGCTTTAGGGCTTCCCTGGTGGCACAGTGGTTGAGAGTCCACCTGCCGATGCAGGGGATGCGGGTTCGTGCCCCAGTCCGGGAGGATCCCACATGCTGCGGAGCGGCTGGGCCGGTGAACCATGGCCGCTGAGCCTGCGCGTCCGGAGCCTGTGCTCCACACGAGAGAGGCCATAGCAGTGAGAGGCCCGCGTACTGCAAAAAAATAAAAAATAAAAAAATAAAAGATACTTTAAATAAATCTCAACACATGGAGAATGGGAAAGAGAGAATAATTTACAAGAAAGAGTGTAAAACAATTTTCTTTTCATAATACATTATTACTACGTGGTATACCCTGGGGTACTAAATATGAAACAGCTTCGATGGTGCATGTTTGTTAAATCCAACAGATAATGGCATATGTCTAGCTGTAATAAAAAAAAGAACAATTCATTTCAATAGTGTCACTGAAGTAATATTACCTCCAGCATTAGAAACATGATGTTTCTCTGAGTATATGCAATTATTTTATAGGAATCAAACTACTGTTCACGGATGTTAATAAGATAGTTTCTATCACGTACCTTGTCTTTTTAATATTCAAGTAAAAGCCTTGTTAAAATGGCTGAAGACATGCATATTTAGTTATTAGTTAGCATTTGAAAGTACAGACAGTAGGTATTAGTGATAATGCTTTGGGACTAATTTAGATGCAATTATGGAATTTTTATTACTGTTCATTATTTTTCAAAACAGCACATTTAGTCAAATAGATACTAGTTATAAAACAATTTTAATAGGGCAAATACCAACATAGGCGTTCCTGTCTTTATTCCACAATGAGTTATAGTGTTATTATGCTTCCAAAGGGAACTAAGAATTATTATAATTGTGACATGGATAATAACATGTCCTTAAAGCAAAACTCATGCAGCAGATTTGGTGTTTGCTTAGTCTTTCCCTCCCTCCCTCCCTCCCTCCCTCTCTTTCCTTTTTTCCTTCAATAACTATCTATGGAAGGCCTACTATCTGTTATATGCTAGGCTAGCTTCTGGGAATACAGTGGGAAATAAAACATATATGGTCTCTGACCTTGCGGAGCTTACAAACTAGAAGAAGAAACAATTATTCATTGATTTAACACATGTTTATTGGGTAGCTACTATGCGCCAAACACTCGACAGCAGTAAAAACTACAGACAAGGGCAATGAGGTAGAAAGCACTTGGTATATTCCAGGACAGAAAGTGGGCAGACACAATCAGTGGGTTGGATTGGGCCAAAGTGGAAGAAGAAAAGAGGCTGTTGCAGTCATTGAGGTGAGAGATGATGATGGGTGCAACTAAGGCAGCGGCAGAGCAGCTGGAGAGAAGGGAACAAATGTAAGATCCACTGAGGTGGTATAATTGACAGGATACTCAGAGGGTACCCTCAAAATATTAAGGTCTTTAGCTTTGCTGATCCCTCAAAGTCTACTTAAAATCTGATTCTATACAAAACTATCTCTGATGACTTACAGCTAAGAAAGACCATTATTCACCACATATGAAGTCAGCTTTATGTCCATCGTAATAGATGTATACTGGCTTTTATTGTTTTGCAATATTTCCTTTATCTACCAGCTTGTTAGCTTTTGAAACTTTATTTTATATAAATTAATAATAATATATATAATATGGATATAATATTATTATAATTAAAAAATATATATTTAAACACTTAAACCTAATAAACATGTCAGTGAACAATTAAGGGTTTGGTACAGGTGCTCTTTACCTGGGGATTTTTTAATAGGAAGTCAAGTTCCACTACATCCTGGCACTACTTTTAAAGAGATCATTTGTCAGGACACACATCATATAAGAGGAATAGAACTGGGCTTCCTGAGTAAATCATTATGTTTCCTCTACAGGTTTTATCCTGTAAGTCTTTTATTTGGAACTTGGATAAGCCATCAGATATTCCTAACATAGTACAGAGTTATAGCACTAAACAGACTTAAGGAAAAGAGGCTTTATTAACTTCATCTTGCTTTTTGCTTCGTTTGTACACCTTCATCATAATTCCTTCTCCTTGAAATCTCCTTTGGACATTATTCTATACTTTACGGAAAATCATAAAATAATTGTTCCTGAGAATCATAGGAATAATCTCATGAGCTCTCAGCAAGACAGTTTTAAAGTGAATAATATCAAATTCTCTATTTCAGCAACAACAGTTTATCTTCTGTTGAATCTTTATCTCTGTGATTTGCAATGGTAGTCATTAAATAATATGATGGAAAAAGGGACATGGCTGGAGATGAGGCCAAAGAGGGATGGATCTTGACAGATGGAACTAACTTTAAGGAGAGGAGAAAATTGATTTTGGTTTGTGCCAAGTGTACTTGGAAATAGAAGGTTGTAGTCTTTATCCCGTGAGTATATTAGTCTTCATATATCACTAAGTCCCTTGGGTAAAATGGCTACTACCACAGAAGTGCTTGTCACATCAGATTTATCTAACACATTTGTTGCAGAGTTTTATTCTTCTAGGTCAGTGTGGCATATGAATCCATCTTTTTTTGTGTGTTTTTGTAAGGCTTTATCTCCGTCAAAAAAATCTGTATTAAGGTCCAAAGTCTCTAGAGCAAACCTTGGAGAAAGGTGTGTGTTGTTCCAGGTTGATTGCTATTGGAATGTAGATGCAGGACTTCCTATTGTGAGACTAATGAAGAAAATCACCCGCCATTGCCCACATTACTTGGCACTTTATTCTCTCCATAATGGAGAGAAGTAAAATTCAAAGAACAGCAAAGAGTGCTTAAAGGGACTCATTGGAAATGTTGAAATAGTAGGACTTATTTAAAATAGGATCATAAAGGTTAGATCTGCAAGAAATCTTAGATGCCATTTAGGTCTGTCTTTTTATTTTACTGAGAATCACAAATCTGGATAAAATCTCCTTTTGCCCAGAGTCATAGCTAGCATCACCTATGTAGGGGCTTTAGCTAGTTCAGAGCTGGGCTAAAACTCAGGGCGGGTCATGACTCCCTTTATTCTATTCTTTGTGTCACACTCATCCATCTTGAAGCCTGAACTACTATTACTTATTGAAATTAACTGTAAGGTGCTTCCCTGTCTAACTTACTTCCTGTCGTTTCTCACTACACCCTCTCTGCTTTCTGGTGAGTCTCGTCATCTCCTAGGACCACAAATGTACCAGCTTGTGTTGCTTCTTACTTTTGTCAGATTATTGCTCATTTCTGGAAAACTCATGCCCTTGCTCTGCCTGTCAGTTTACAGTCTGCTACATTTGATGGCCTGTTCTGCTCAGTCAAATCTCACTTATGCCACAGAGCTTTCCCTTACTGCTCAGTCCTGACAGATTTATGGTTCCTGAATTTCTAAATTGTTTACAGTTTGTAACAGTAGCTCCCAAGCTCAGCTAATCTTCAAAATCAACTGGAAAGGTTTTTCAAAAAATTATATGAAAATTTATTTAAAATATAGATTCTTGAGCCCTACTTCCAAAATTCTGTTTTGAGATAGGTCTGGAGTGGAGCCCAGGAATCTACTAAAAAATACCCCCAAACCCCTAAAACTCCCCAGGTGATTTTGATGAGTAGGTAGATTTGGGAACCAGTGATCTAAAATACATAAGAATTTAAAGTTTGTCCGATGTGAAAATTTCTTTCATGTGAGTTTGTTTTGTGTTCCAACCTGTAAGGTGAACCTTAATGTGGTTGAGGATAGTGGGAAAGGGAGGATAGTGGTAAGATCTGCTTGTAAAAGGGAGTGAAGTCTGTTTGCAAAAGAACTAGTGGGAAGTAAATTCCTTGAAACAATAGCTACTATCTGTGATAAGACAAATCTGGTGAAAATTAAAATGAAGGGAGACTCCTAAAGATATTTGTTCCACAAAACTGCTAGTTAGATGAGCATCACTTGATACTGCGAAAGAAAAGAGTACTTTAAAATCTAGCACAGCTCGTAGAGTTTAAATGTGTATGTATTCAGTTTGAGTCTTAGCAAACGCTTCTGGGGACCATATCCTTTTAAGTATTGCCTTTACTTTGTTTCTTTACTGAGTTTCTTTGGTTCTCAAACTTTTGTATGTGTCAAAACATTCTGGGGGCCTGGGTTAAGCACAGCCCTCAGATTCAGTAGGTCTGAGGTGGGGTTTGAGATTTGCATTTCTGACAAGTTCCCAGTTGATGCTGCTGCTGGTTCAGTGCTGTCAACTTTAGCTTATTCTTCACTTGACTTCTAGGACTTCATGTTCTCTTGCTGCCCTGGCCAGTCCTAAGTGTTCTCTGCTGGACACTCCTCTTCCTCTTTAATTTGAAATTGTGGCATGATCTTGGGAGTGCTCAGCTCTCAGACCTCTTCTCTATGTACACTCACTCCCTAGGTGTTTCTTTCCGTTTCCATGGCATCATATACCATCTAGGTAAGCTCAAATATATGCCTATAGCCCATCTTCTCATTTGAATTCCAGAATTGTATGTTTACTTGTCTATGAGATACCTTCACTAGGTGTCAAATAGGCATCTCACAGTTCACTTGACCAAAACTTAACTCCTGATTCCACTCCCCAGCCTTCTCTTCTAGCCTTCCTCATGTCAGGAACAGACACAATCGTTCAACAGGCTATATACATTTGGAGTCATCTTTACTCAACTGTTGTTCTCTAATCTCATATCATCCAATCCTGTAAACTCTACCTTCAACATATATCCCAAATTTGAACACTTGTCACATCCTGCACCAAGATGTAACTCATCCCTGGACCATTAACAAGGAGTCTAATCTACTCATCTCTCATCTGGATCAATGCAGTAGGCTGCTAGATGGTTCTCTCTGTCTATTCTAAACATGGCAGCCAGAATTTATTTTTTAAAAGTATCAAGTCAGATTTTCTCAGTCCCCTGATAAAAATCTCCAGTAGTTCTTATCACACTTGGCGCAAATTCCAAGTCTTTATTGTGGCCTGCAAGGCCATGGGTGAACTTGACCCTGGCCACCTCTTTGACCTAGTTTCCTACATCTCTTGTCCATGTTTTATGCCCCTTCTTGTTATTCTGCAAGTGTATTAAGTGGGTTCCTGTCTTGTTGCCTTTGTACTTGTTCTTCCCCAGGCATTCATGTGACTCATGCCTAGTTTTTATTCACATCTCTGCTCAAAATATCACTTCCTCACAGAGGCCTTCCCAATATCCTCTTCAAAATAGCATCTCTCCCCCAACCCAGAGCATTAATCAGCATTTATTTTTATATGTCTTTTACACTAGAACCCCAGGAGAACAGGATACTTTGTTTCCCTATTTTATTGGCTATCAGCTGTACCTAGACCATACAATAAATATTTGCTGAATGAATACATTTGACAAGATGCATTTATGATAGAGAGACTGGGTTGGAAGGTTGAATGAATGATAATAAGAAAACTTTAAAAAGTAAGAAATGGCTTTAAAAGTAAGAAATGACAATAAAGATTAAACTTGGAAATAGAGTATATAGTCTGTATAGATCAAGGATGTAAGTTCAAAGGCCTTCGGCATCAGTAGGCGATGTGAAAGAGTGAATTTGTCAGGTAAGGCCTTAGGCAGCGGCCAGGATTCTGATGGACTGGGCAGTATATCCTGGCCTAAAGGTATCCAAATCTGTTAACAAAAAACCACATATACTTTGCTGGCCAAAAACACTTCTAAATATAGAACAGAATTCTGCTCTAGCTGTTAGTTTGCAACTGCTGATAGCATACAAATTCTATGACAATGTAATGGTAGCTCTTCTAATTACTTTTATAAATGTAAAAATGTATGGTGTAAGTCACAAACTGCACTGAACAAGGAAGGTGTTTGGCCTTTAGGGTTCTGGAAGATTCTCATTAATGCATCTGTGATCTTGGATCGACTAATTAACTGTTGTGGGATTCAGGTCATCCACCCCTTGAATGTAGATAAAAATGTCACTCCCTCATGTACAGACAGATATATGTTTTTAATTCCATAGAGTACAGGTGTCTTTTAAAATTAAAAGTAATTAAAATGATATTTTAAAGCATTTGGACTTAGAAAAAAGTCTCTTTGTATATGTATTTTATTTCTCCTCCTTTTTTCTGCCTAAAGAAAAGTAGGCATACCTTCAACCATATCTCTCATTTGAATTCATGTCCTGTGCATAAGAAATGCATAATGAATGTATTGATGAATTACCATACAAACTGAGAAGCTGCATGCTGGTTTGCTTGAGGATTCAGTTAAAATTGAACAACATTATTGTGAATAATCAAATGCTGTTTTGAATAAGAAATTCAAGTAAACAATGCAATTAGTAAAATGTGATGTTGACGAAGTTGAGTGAGTCAATCTTTATATATATAATATAATTCTTATATATATCTTAAATATAATTTCAGAATTGAAAAAATAATAGCTTGAAGGAATGGGAAGTTTATATTGGAATTAATAATAAATTTCTGAATAAAGGCCAAGAAGTCCTTTTAGTTTGCAGTAATTATATAACTTTCCTTGATAATACAGGTTTAATAAAATTTTAATGTTTTTATAGTGCTATGTTTAGTGATAATATTAAAGATTATCCTTGCCCAGTAGGCTGCTATGTTAAATGTATGTCTATAAGTATATAACATATATGTCATTCTCTGTCCCCACCATAAGACCATACAAACGATTTGATTTTTTCCAAGTAGGGAATATTTGGGATTTTTGAGCTAAGACCTGAAGACTAGAATTTACAGACATAAGAAATATGGATGTTAGGATGTTTATGAAAAGCAGAAATAGACATTTTCATAGAACTTGACTAGAGACATGGCCAGGAAAAGGTAATATTTTAGGTTATTAGGTGTCAATAACACCTCAGGGCAGAAAGCCCCAAATAAAGAGTATTTGAGGGGAAGGGAGGGGTTGTTATTGTTGTGAGGCAGCCTTTGAAGTCTCCCCATTGTCTCTTGCTACTTTCTGGCCACCTTTACTCTCTTATAATCCCTGCCCAGCCACCTCCCTGGGTCTTGAAATGGTACCATATCAGATGGTGGGTGATAGTTTGAATCTAGTCATATCTTTGTTATACCAAAGTTACTGATAATATTGAAAAACACTAACTTTTCCAAATACTGTTGGATATTAGAAACTTAAACGTCTATACTTTATGATATATAATTAAATCCAGATACTTTACTATTGTATAGCTTAGTCATTAGCAAACTGGTACAGGTGCCAAAGCTGATAGCACTCCAAGTCACAGGTGGTTCTCATGGTATCTAAAGTGATGATTGAACTAGAGCCACAGGCAAAATGGCAAAGTAGAAGTTAACTTTGGTTCCCACCCACTTTCTCTTTGGCATCATTCTTCCAGCAGTCAGAGTAGAGTAGGATAATCCTCATACCAAAGTCTTCTTTGATAGGTTTGGCTTGGAGGTAGGTAAATGACGGAGTCACAGAAAGCCAGAGGTAGTGTACCAGGTGGTATGTCCCAGGTAGGGACAGTGACTTTCTGAAAGGGTGCAGGAGTAATGGTTTAGAAGAGGCATTATGGAGTGAGGAGTCTTCTGCACCATTCTCAGCTCTGAGGGATCAGGTACGATGAGCAGCCTTTACCTGGACGGTTGTTAGAGAAGTGGAGTCCTTAGTGGGGAGCCAGGAGAAGCAGGTGGGGTTCAGAGAGGCTGTTTCTGAGTGATTGCTCAAAGGGAAGTGAGCCTCAGCTGGGTCTCAGCACACCAGCTGTCAAGGGTGGAGGGAGAGGGTTTTCAAGGCAGTCACTGGTAGTCTGGGCTTTTACTCATTCTCTTTGGGCGTTAGGTGGAGGTGAAAATACCTAGCTGGCAAGGCTGCTGTAAGGATCAGCTATAATTGCCCTCCTTGGACATACCCTTTGTTTCAGAATGTTTTTCCAACTCTGCATCATAATGTAAAAGTTTATTCCTTAAGTGGAGCTGATCTCATCTATGGGGGAAAAGAAGATTCTTGGCTTCTGCTTTCTTCTGTATTGCTGCTCTCCTGCTGTACTTCTGTTTGCTTAAAGAAAAGGGGGCCAGCGATTTGGCTACCCCATTCCTGAACTGTTGCCAACCCTTGGTAGATGCACAGCATCGCGGAGAACTCCCAAGGCCTCATTTGCTTTATAAAACCTTAAAATCACTTAGTGATGCTTATCAACAGCTAATAATAATGGATAATGATGAAAACCGCAGATGTCTTCCCAGAACCGACAGCATAAAATTAATCTAGACTGGGCCATTTTCTTGTTAGGGAATGTTTAAAAATTATGGAAGTAAAGTAGCATATTTTCCAATTTCCATCTTGTAAAAACATTTCTATATACTTTAGTACTAAATTTCCATGCTTTTTTTTGCAATAACAACCTCTAATGTAATTGGTTGAACTCTTATCTGAAGAAAAGAAAACATATTAGAAAAATTTCAAAAACTTTAACAAATTTTTAAACTTAAATCTTTACTTATAACTGTTTTTATAAAGTGGTTGTAATGTTGCTAAATAGGCCTTCAGAAGATCTGATAGATTTGTTTGGATCATGTAGGCACCTGTCATCAAACCATCATCTTTGACTATGAGATCAGCACCCTGGAGGGAGCTGAGAGAAAGAACTGTGCTGTATGTTCACTGTGAACACAGTAAATACTCATGGTCACTTTGGTTTTGTTTTTGGTTTTTAGTTGGAGTCAGAAAGTTTTGTCTGAACAGTTTTTGTTTGTTAAGTATCAAACTCCATGTCTGGATACATAGTGGTAAATATTGTATTCTTTGAAGTTTTCTGTTTAAATTTAACAAATATTTACTGAGCACTTATTACCTGTAAAACTCTGCAAGCTGTTTAGTGGGATATGTATGTATATACATATAATTATAAAATATATAAAATGTATATAAATTTCAAACTTCAAATTGGATCTCAAGTGTTTCTGAATATGTGTGTATATATAAGCACCTGTATATATGTATGTATAGAACAGCAAAAAATATTATCTTTTAAAATAGCTAGTACAGTAATTATTTTTAAGAAGCTTATTATTTTCCCTGAAGAGGAATTCACTGATCCACTTTTGGAGGGGATATTGTCAGAGCTGAGTGAGAGAAGGAGGCTGGGGCCCCTTGTGCAGTATTCCTTTGTTTTAATTATACCTCAGTGTTACCCTTAGCTTTGCGTGGAACACAGAGCTCCTCCAGTTCAGAAGTAAACTCATCTCTGCCTATCCTGTGTTTGCTAGAAGGTGGGGACCGGGGACTCTATTTAGTCTTTTTTTTTTAAGTAGTTTTTATTGGAGTATAGTTGATTTACAATGTTGTGTTGTTTTCTGCTGTACAGCAAAGTGAATCAGTTATACATTATCCACTCTTTCTTAGATTCTTTTCCCATATAGGCCTGTGCTATACAGTAGGTCCTTATTAGTTATCTACAATATTTATGTGTAGTAGTGTGTATATGTCAATCCCAATTTATCCCTCCTCCCCCACCCCCCCTTCAAAGCCCTCTATTGTTAGCCCTGTGCCACACTTCATCTATGAAGGAGGCCTTTTTTCCCATTCCTGAAAATTTCTTGACCATCTGCTTATCAGCTTCCAAAATTTGTTAACCTTATTTACTGTGATTTCCTTTACCAGACTTCTTAGTATTTTGGGTTTGTCAGTGTTAATTCCTTGACTTTTAACTTTTGGGCTTTTGGGAAGAAGCAGAGATAATCCCTTTTACACAAAAATGTGTTCAATTACCTATATTTAACCCTGTGGGATCTTTGAACATAGCCCTGAGACCAGCATTTTCATGGCATTCCTCCCAGACCATTGCATGTGTTGGTCGGAAAGATTCTCAGTTTATCTCATCCATGCTGCATATTGACACAATCAGAAATTTACTATTAAATAACATCTGTCATATTTCAAGTCTGAAGGACATTACATCACTCTGTGGGGTATCTTCGTGTCATTATATGCTGTAGAGGCCTTGGTACATTCGCTAAATACTCCAGTGGGCAAACAAGTATCCCAACTGGTACATAAGGTTTGAATAAGACATGCAGTTGGCCTTTAAGGAGTCTGGACTCCAGGTACTCTGCGGAGGGAGCTAAGAACACCCATAAGTAACTATAATACAACAAAGGAAGTACCAAGTGCTCCATAGTAGGTCTTGAGAAGGTACTCTGAGAATTCAGGAGAGGGAAAAATTAATTGGGATGGAAAATACATGAAGATCAGTGATGAGTTGGCATCTTACCTGGAATAAAAAGATGAATAAGAAGGGCATTCCAGGTAGAGGGAAAAGTGGCAAAAAAAAGGATTGGAAGTATGAACACTTGAGTATTGCATTTATCAAATTTCATTGCTTTTGCGATGCCATATATTGAAAAATAATCAACTATTTTATGTATTATTAGGAAAGGGAAAAGCCCCACTCCCAATTAATCCATGATACAATATCTTTTCTTCGTAATTTAAATTTCATTCTTATTGAGAGTTCTTTTAGATTTATATAGACATGGATTTCATCATATTTTATTCTTGTGCATTTGTGAAAAGGAAAATATAAACAAAATGAGTAAGGTATTTCAGATAGGTTTTTTTTTTTTTGCGGTACATGGGCCTGTCACTGTTGTGGCCTCTCCCGTTGCGGAGTACAGGCTCCGGACGCGCAGGCTCAGCGGCCATGGCTCACGGGCCTAGCCGCTCTCCGGCATGTGGGATCTTCCTGGACTGGGGCACAAACCCGTGTCCCCTGCATCGGCAGGCGGACTCTCAACCACTGCGCCACCAGGGAAGCCCCAGATAGGTTTTAAAATTTAGAATCTTAGTCTTCTGAATCACTAAACACTGTAGAGTTGATGATGTCCATGTTCTTCCAAAGTGTTATCCTTGTACCTTCAGGTACTTCGGTAATGCAGCAGTTCTTAACAGAGTGCTCTACTCTTGTCTTTTGAATTTTGTTCCAAGACACAGATCCCAGATTTTTGAGTTTTGTTCCAGGTGTCATCTTGATTTTATCAGAAGGTATCAACAGGAAGTGCTTTCTTGATCCTACCAGAAGGTGTTAATTGAACAATAATGACCCGGACTCATATACTTTCTTTAAATGACCCGTCTGTAATTTGTTGGCTGAAATGTTGAGGGGTTGCATTTTTTTTCTGGTCATGCCACTAGGAATAATGCCTGAGTTCCTGTATGTGCAGGCAATGAAAGTTTGCCATGACTGGCCTGTGTGGCAGTGGTTGTAAGATGCCATTGGTATAAGGCATACACCCTGATCCTGGAAATGTTAATATATGAAAAACTTAACATCTTAGAATTGATGAGATGCAGTACTATGATTTGAAATTAAGAACTTGTTTGTTGTAATTGAGGAATAGCTGTCTCCCTCAGCATTGATAAGGTCAGAGGTGTCTTGTTCACCATTATATGCCCAGAGCCTAGCATGATGCATGGCCCAGAGCACATGGGCAATAAATACTAATGGAGTAAATGAGAAAGGGTAAGAACGGACAAGTTGGTCTCTTTGTCTGGAGGTACACTGTCCGATATGGGAGCCACTAGCCACATCTGGCTATTTAAATTTCAATTAATGAAAATGAAATAAAACTCAAATTTTAGATCCTCAGTTGAACCAGCGATATTTCAAGTGCTCAGTAGGCATAGATGGCTAATGGCTACTGTATTGTGTAGTGCAGATACAATACATTTGCTTCATCACAGAAAATTCTCTGAATAGGCCTGATCTAGAACATAGGGAATGTGAAGGAGAGTATTGGGAAAGGATGGAAAGGGATTTTGGAGATTGATGGTGATCTTGGGAAATTAGACATGATGCTCAAACAGTCAATCAAAACATGAAAATACATGACTGGGATATCCTTCAAATAGTGCGCCAGTTTTTTTAAAACTGAATTTATCAAGCGCTGGAGCACTGCAATTCTACAGCATGTATCTCTCTAGGCTATTCTTAGACTCTTCTATCTAGAAAGTAAAGAAAACCCAGAAAACTTCTGTAACTGCTATGTTGCCAGGCAGTATTATAGTTTGTAAATTACAGTTGTCACCTTTTGCTTTCTTCTGTGACTTACTCAAAAGCTTTCAAAACTGCTTGAGGCAGAGTTGCA
Organism: Leucopleurus acutus; assembly: GCF_964270905.1. Lineage (NCBI taxonomy): Eukaryota > Metazoa > Chordata > Mammalia > Artiodactyla > Delphinidae > Leucopleurus > Leucopleurus acutus. Next base: position 59,636,765 of record NC_139142.1, read on the forward strand.
TGTATGGTAGAATATTTAGAATCTTATGGGCAAGTTAGAGCAAAGAGGGATATAGTGGAGATTAGAGGATATGGAAAATTCAGGGAACCAAATATATACTCGTATTAGGAAAAACACTCAGTCTTTCCCTTTTTTAAAAAAAATATTTATTTATTTATTTATTTATTTATTGTTGGCTGTGTTAGGTCTTCGTTGCTGTGCGCGGGCTTTTCTCTAGTTGCGGCGACTGGGGGCTACTCTTCATTGCTGCGTGCGGCCTTCTCCTTGCAGCGGCCTCTTTTGTTTCGGAGCATGGGCTCTAGGTGCGCGTGCTTCAGTAGTTGTGGCACGTGGGCTCCAGAGCTCAGGCTCAGCAGCTGTGGCACAAGGGCTTAGTTGCTCCGTGGCACGTGGGATCTTCCTGGACCAGGGCTCGAACCCATGTCCCCTGCACTGGCAGGCGGATTCTTAACCACTGCGCCACCAGGGAAGTTCAGTCTTCCCCTTCTGAGTGGGGAAAAACCCTGTTCTCCACCTCCTGTGTCTTTCTTTCCTGTGTGTCTCCTTTACATTCACACTACTACCACACTCACGCTCATAGCACTTCTGACACCAGATGTGTGGATTTTTTCCCCACCCAAACAATTCTGTGACACTAGCTGGGTGTTCTACAGTTTAACTCAATTCTGACACTACCTGGAGATAGTGTCAGATCCCCAGGTGAAGGGCTCAGTCTCACAAGACTGTCCCCACTTCAGATGCCAATTGCAAGTCCAGGTTGTCACCTGTGCTTCTGACAGATTGGCTATAACCCAGGGGTTCCCATGACCCCTTCCTGGGGTTGGATTAATTTACTAGAGTGGCTCACAGAACTCAGGGAAACAGTTATTTATGTTTACCTGTTTACTAAAGGATATGATAAAGGATACAGATGAACAGCCAGATGAAGAGATACATAGGGTGAGGTCTGGGTTCCCAAGTGCAGGAGCTTCTGTCCCTGTGGAGTTGTGTCACCCTCCTTGTATGTGAATGTGTTGACCAACCTCGAAGCTCCCTGAATCCTGTGCCATTGTGATTTTATGGAGACTTCCTCGCATAGGCATGATCTATTATTAACATCATTTCCAGCTCCTCTCCCTTCTCTGGGGAGGTGTGTATGGGGGGAGGGGTCGAAAAGTCCAAGCTTCTAATCATGGCTTGGTCTTTCTGGTGACCATCCCTCATCCAGGAGCCATCCAGGAGCCCACTCAGAATTGCCTTATTAGAACAAAAGGTGCTCCTAGTGCTCTTATCACTTAGGAATTTACAAGGGTTTTAGGAGCTCTGTGCCAGGAACCGAGGGAGGGTGGGGGGTGGCACAGAGACCAGTATATATATATATTTTTTCTATTATCTCACAGTCTTCTTTGTGTAGAATTCAGATTTACTTTAAAGCCGAATAGTTCTTTAAATCGTTTTTTGTTTTTGTTTATTTTTTTGGTGAGTGCTGAGAAAATTTATTATTCATTGTTTTTGGTTTTTTTTTGCCAGTGAGAAACACAGCTCTTCTAAATTAATTATAAAATTAGGACCCATCTATAGCTCAGCTAACTTCCTCATCTAATTCAAGGCACTAAATAAAATGGGAATCTCTTTTTTGTACTCTGTAATGTGTAATCAATTATTCCATGATTATTTCAGCAGCTAAATGGTGGCCTTTTCTTAGGGTCATTACTTGGGCAGAGTGGTAGTGTGACCTGAGGGTTAAGAGGATGGACACTGGAGCCAAGTGACCTGGGTCAAATCCTGGCTTTGGGAGCTGTGTGACTTCAGACAAGTCATTTAATCTCTTTGTGTCTCAGTTTTAGTCTCTGTAAAGTGGGGATGATAACGATAGTGGTTCTCTTGCACGATTGTTATGAAAATTAAGTGAAAACATACATAAGCTCATTAAATAAAATATGGTAAATAAATAAATAATGAAGCTTAGAACAGTACCATGAGCAGAGTAAGCACTATGTAAGTATTTACTATTATTTTCTGATATTGTTCCAGGTGTCTTCTCCCAGGTTGAATGATTGAATGTCTTTTAGCCACGTTCTTTGTCATTCCCTTCACATGAACTTATATCTGGTATGACAGTATGATCTGTACATGGAGATGGCAACAAAGGAAAATTTTATATAATAACCACTATTTTCTATACGCTTTGGGGAGAATTGAGCCTAGAAGATAGCAGATTTTATAGTTTTCTGTAAGAGAATATCCTGGTTAACAGTTGAGCTCACAGTTGTTTTGGGAGGTGGTTTGACATTTGTAAAGTGAAGTACAGGAATGTCACTTGAAAGACCACATGGTGTCTGTCAGAATCTGCCACACAAAATTCTAGACAGTTGGAAGAGACATGGAAGGATACAGAATCGTCTTTGTACTTTCGTGACCCGGGTAGCCTTCCCACCTTTCTCTGTTGTAGCATGAGCAGTTACTTACATCCAGAGTATATGACTCTCTGTGTTTATATTAACTTAATAAAGGATATTTTTATCTCTGTAAGGATGGATTTGATTGTACTACTGGGTAAAAATAAGAAAAAAATGGTGGAGGCATTGTATTGGAAATCTGAGTCTAAATTGTACTATCTTCCTGATTTAGAAAGTCTATCCCTTTTATTTAGTAATTATATAATAAATATGTAATATAATAATATATAATATATAATTATATTAATTATACAATAAATTATAATTATATAATAAATATATAATAATATATAATTATATTATTATTTAATAAACACTTGTCAAAATATTTAAAACTTCAGGGTAAACTTACTAAAGCATACATTTCATAAATTCTTTATTGAAACAGAAAGCGGATTGGTGGTTGCCAGGGCCCAGAGGGAGGGCACAGTGGGGAGTAACTGCTAAATGGGTACAGAGTTTTGTTTTGAGGTGAGGAAGATGTTTTAAAACTAGATAGAGGTGGTGGTTGCATACACTGTGAATGTACTAGATGTCACTGAATTGTTCACTGTAAAATGGTAAATTGTATGATATGTGAATTTCACCTTAGTAGAGAGAAAGCAAAAAACCAAGACAAAACAAGCACAAACACACACAGAACTTCCAAGTCCCAAATTTCTGAAGCCATGGTCTCACAAAACAGTAGGCCATTTGCCTACAAAACAGAACAAAAAACAGAAGGATAACCTTGTTTTTATTTAACCTTTAAAATTGTTAGGCGTGTTTATTACTTTCCCAGAAGAACATGGCTTATTTTGCCACCTGTGAGGCTTCGTGACTGCAAGTGTTTGCTGACTTAAGGGGAGTGTCAACAATCTTGTTCTCTTATGTCATCTGTATAGTTTTCATTCACCAGTATGTTGTTTTAACTTAATAAAGGATATTTTTATCTCTGTAAGGATGGATTTGATTGTACTACTATGTTCCCTTAAACTTGGTTTATGGTGACATAGGCTTTTATAACTTGCACTGTGTACATATTTTTTGGTTTACTATTGCTTCTCCCTCTGTCATGTTATGAGTATGTATTTATTTAATTTGAAAAATGTAATTTAGCATCAATGGCATGCATCCTTTTGGTGTGATCAAACAGGCACTTTCCCTGTAGCGGTAAATAAATTGTGAAGTGAATGCAGTATCTAAGCTAAGCTGATGATGGTGATTTATATTGGCTCATATTTAACCGATGGGAAGATAGTAAAGCTCATACAAAAGCTTTTAGAAACTAACATTGCATTAAAGAATCTTTCAAAGCCCTGTGGCTCAGGATCCCTGGGCCCGCAAAATGCTGCTGTACAGACTAATGGTTTTTGTAACCTAAGGGTCTGTGTTGAATTTGCAATTTACTGCACCTTTATTCCAGTTCAGCTGAAAGTATTCTCAGCTTCTGGGAGAGCAACAGGTGTTTAACTAAAGCCTTTGGCCTCCATCTGAGAAAGAGACTATGAACCTTTGAGTCTCAACCTCCTATTTGACTCATTTACTCTAGGTTTAAATCCAGCTCTTTCACCTCCTGGCTATGTGATTTTTCGACAAGTCATTTAATCCTAATCCTCAGGTACTACTTTAGCTTTAAAATGGGGCTAACTGAAGTACCTCAAATACAAGGGTATTGCTCAGATTTCCTGTGATAAGTATAAAATGCTTAACACAGTATCTAATATACAATTAGCACTTGCATTATTGTAGTTGCTATTGTGATTATTAGTCTACCTAGAAAATTGGCCCTTCCCTAGTTGGTAAGAGATATGGGCATTTTATCCTTGCCTGTGAGAACTTTGGCACTTACCTAGAGGTCTTTCCCCATTTCCATATTAGAGAATCTTGAAAGATGAGGCATTGATAACTGAACTCCTGAACTTCATTGCTAGCTCAGAGTGAAAATTTATTCTAAGTCTGCAACTGGAACTGATATAGGCAGTAATCATATGCATCAGAAGTTAGTCTTACTCTTGTCTGGGAAGAATGGGAAAGGGGGCTTTTAAAAGACAGTCTGGTTTCTGGAGTTACCAGGCTACATCTTGTTATTTTTCAGCTTTTTAACAGCAGATAGAACTTGCAGCAGCCATCCTGTGACCTTAAGGAAGAAAGTCATACACCAGGAAAGGCAAAAATATAGAAGACCTGGGTCCTTGATGACATAGCAGCTTGGTAGAAATTCCTTCAAAAGTTGTGGCTGGAAATAAGTAAATCCCTCTCAAGTGAGGTGGGCATCTGGTATTGGCAGCTGAATGCAATCTTAACTAATAAATTCTTCAGATGACTTCTAGTTGCGTTTAATTAGCGACATTTAAGAAGTATAATGATTTAATTCCATGGAGTGACTCTCATGGGGGCATATTGAAGAGAAATTTTGGCAGAGCTTGGTGTCCTTCAGCCTTCATCCTGTGGCTGACTGACCAAGGATAGAGCTAGCCCTCTGTCGGTACCGACCCTGTGGTTGCCTCTTAAGGTAGTTGTGTTTCTATGCTGAAGCTAGCTAATGAAACAGGGAGTCGGTTAAAAATTATATGAAAAAAGAATCCTTTTCACACAAAAAGAGTCTTTCCTTGTGTATTTAAGCAGTGCTTTTTATTGAGATATTTAGCTTGGTCAGTAGAAAGTCCACTCCTTTGGAGTTAATGACGTTAAAGTTAAGTGTTCTCTTTCACAGCATTTATTTTGTGTCGGTGGATCTGATTCATCAGCTTTTTCTTTGCATTGCCCAGTATCAGGTTACCATTTTGCTCCAGAGGCACCATTGTGTTCTCTGGGACTTGTGCCCTTGGATTTGTGCCACAGCACTGCTTCTTTGGGGGGGAAATGATAGCTTCTGCCTTGAAACCACATATTACAATGGCTTTTCCTAAAGTATTTCTCTTCTTTGCTTATGAGGCAACAAAGCTTTGCCCAATTCAGACTCTGTTGGTTCCACTTACTCATTATTTTTGGAAACGGTCTGTGTTCTGGGAAGGATACACATTAATCTTAGCAACTGAAGCTTTTAGTATCTGGGCATCTTTAACTCTTTAATCATTTAATCAAATGGTTGGAAAGAGTATTGATTACACCTTCTAGACTGGATAAAATTAGGAGCCCATCATGGTTTTTGGTTGCTGTTTCTTTTAGAATTGTTTTTCCACTCTGCATTTTTCAGTTTTTCATTGTTTGCTATTCTGTCTCATTCTCAACATAGGCAGATTACTATTTTTTAAGACTAAAATTAGACTCAAGTAACTCTGAATTTATAATTATTATTGCAAAATATTTTTTATTACTTTATATGATTTTCTCTTTTACAGAGTAACTATCCTGAGTTTGCCAAAACTATTGATGTTTTAAATATTGGTGTCCCGGGCTTCCCTGGTGGCGCAGTGGTTGAGAGTCTGCCTGCCGATGCAGGGGACACGGGTTCGTGCCCCGGTCCGGGAGGATCCCACACGCCGCGGAGCGGCTGGGCCCGTGAGCCATGGCCGCTGAGCCTGCACGTCCAGAGCCTGTGCTCCGCAACGGGAGAGGCCACAATGGTGAGAGGCCCGCGTACCACAAAAAAAAAAAAAAAAAAAATTAGTGTCCCTTGTTTGTTATTTAACCTTAAATAACATGTGTGCTTTTTTGTTTTTTGACAGCAAATTGTTTCCCCTTTATAAGCTTTGTTCAGCTTGCACTTAGTTCTTCTTTTTCTTATTTCTGCCTTCTGTTCATCAATTTAGTGTAGAGCTATTGTAAAGAACATAATGAGCTATACTGGGATTCAGTTAGAGTCTGTATTTTAACATGTTATGCCTCCCTGTTTTGACAAGTTTCTTGCATGCGCAACAGGGAATTATTATTACACAAATGTACAATATGCAGTTTTTGATTGACAAGTTAATTTTTATATTGTAGGGAAATTTCAAGGCAGTTGCATTTGGTAAATACTAAGGCTTTTAGTGAATGAATCTCTCTCACAAGATAACAAAGCTATAATGTTTTCCATTTGTTATTTTTAAAAAGTCCCAGAGACAAACAAATTGATGGCTTTTCTTTGAGTTCTGTTTTAAGGACATTTCAGGTTGCTTGCTGAAATCCTCATCTCTTCAAGTTGTATTAGTGCTACAATTTAAAAAAAAAAAATTTATTTATTTAATTTTGGCTGCATTGGGTCTTAGTTATGGTACGTGAGATCTTTCGTTGTGGCGTGTGGGCTCCTTGTTGTGGTGTGTGGGCTTCTCTCTAGTTGTGGCACATGAGCTCAGTAGTTGTGGCTTGTGGGCTCTCTAGTTGTGGTGCGTGGGCTCCAGAGCACATGGGCTCTGTAGTTGCAGCATACGGACTCTCTAGTTGTGGCCTACATGTTCAGTAGTTGTGGCGCACGGGCTTAGTTGCCCTGCAGCATCTTAGTTCCCTGACCAGGGATCGAACCTGTGTCCCCTGCATTGGGAGGTGGATTCTTAACCACTGGACCACCAGGGAAGTCCCTAGTGCTATAATTTTAATCTTCTTCCCAGGGCATCACAGTGGACAAGTCTCTTCGTGGTGAGAGAGAATTAACAATTTATATTTGTTTAACCCATTTTGTACACTAGTACTTTTTTTGTGCTGTGGTTATGTGTTTTTTTAAGTCTGTTTTTCATACAACTCATTGATACTTATCATTAATAATAGATCCCCTTAAAATAACACATTTTAATTATAAAAGCAGCATACAATTAAAATACAGATAAGCAAAATGAGGAAATGTAAAATTCATCTTTAATCCTACTGCTCAGAGATGATGATGAGTTTATTATAAATTCTTAGAATGTAATATATTAATATAAACTATATAGATTATTACAAAGATGAGATCACATTATCCCGACTGTTCTGGATTCTTCTTTCTTATTTAAGAGAAAGTATATATCTTATCAGTCATCACTTTTTAACTATCATTAAAAATAGGATTAAAATTTTTATTTCTGCAATTAAAAATACATGTTTAATAGATAATAGTAAAAAAATAGGTGATTATAATGAAAAAACAACTGTTAATATAACCATTCAGAGACATGTTTTGATATCATTTTAGTCTATATCTACCTGAGTTTTTAAAAATGAGTGTGTATCATATTCAATTGTGAAATGTTGAAAGCTTTTCCTCTAAGGAACAAGACAAGGGTGTCCACTCTCACCACTCTTATCAACATAGTACTAGAAGTCCTAGATAGAACAACTGGGCAAGAAAAAGAAATAAAAGGTATCAGAATTTGAAAAGAAGAAGTGAAATTGTCTCTATTTGCAAATGACATGAGATATATATATATATATAAAATCATAAAGACTCAACTAAAAAAGTGTTAGCTCTAATCAATGAATTCAGTAAAGTTGCAGGACACAAAATTAGCAAATAAAAATCAGTAGTGTTACTTACATTAACAGTGAAATTTCTGAAAGACACAAAAAGTGATCCCAATTACAATAGCATCAAGAACAATAAAATACTTATTCATAAGTTTAACTAAGGAGATGAAAACCTCTATCCCGAAAGCTACAAGACATTGATGAAAAAAATCAAAGAAGACACAAATAAATGGAAAAGCATCCCATGTGTATGGATTGAAAGAATTAATATGTTAAAATGTCAATACTACCAAAAGACATCTATAGATTCAGTGCAATGCCTATGAAGATTCCAATGTCATTTTTTTTATAGAAGAAGAAAAAACTCTCTTAAAATTTATATATGGGACCACAAAAGACCCCAAATAGCCAAAGAAATCCTGAGAAAGAAGAACAAAGCATGAGATACCACATTTAGATTTCAAGCTATACTATGAAGCTATAGTCATCAAAATAATGTGACACAGGCATAAAACCAGAAATAGACCAAATGAATAGGATCAAGAGCCCAGACATGTATGGTCAACTGGTATTTGACAAGGGAGCCAAGAATACTCAGAAGAAGCCATGACCAAATAAAAAGACAACCTACAGAATGGGAGAAAATATTTGCAAACCATGTATCTGATAAGGGGTTAATATCCAAAACATAAAGAATTCATACAACTCAATAGCAAACCCCCAAATAACCCAATTAAAAATGAGCAAAGGACCTGAATAGACATTTCTCTAAAGAAGGTACATGAAAAGCCAACAGGTACATGAAAAGATGCTCAACATGACTTGTCATTAGGCTAATGCAAATTAAAACCACAATGAATATCATCTCATTCTTTTTATATTCTTTTCCATTATGGTTTATCACAAGATATTGAATATAGTTCTCTGTGTTGTATATTAGGAACTTGTTGTTTATCCTTTCTAAATGTAATAGTTTGCATCTACCAACCCCAAACTCCCAGTCCATCCCTCTCCCTCCCTTCCTCTAGAGAATGGACTTGAGGACACGGGGAGGGGGAAGGGTAAGCTGGGATGAAGTGAGAGAGTGGCATGGACTTATATATACTACCAAATGTAAAATAGATAGCTAGTGGGAAGCAGCCACATAGCACAGGGAGATCAGCTCAGTGCTTTGTGACCACCCAGAAGGGTGGGATAGGGAGGGTGGGAGGGAGACGCAAGAGGGAGGAGATATGGGGATATATGTATATGTATAGCTGATTCACTTTGTTATAAAGCAGAAACTAACACACCATGGTAAAGCAATTATACTCCAATAAAGATGTTTAAAAAAACAAAGAATGTATATGTGTATAACTGAATCACTTTGCTGTACAGCAGAGATTGGTATAGCATTGTAAATCAAATATACTTCAATAAAAAAGAATAGAACTACCATATGATCCAGCAGTTTCACTTCTGGGAATAACACTGCTGTATGAATATATGAAAGTTATTAAGAGAGTAAACCCTTAGAGTTCTTATCACAAGGAGAGAATTCCTTTCCTTTCTTCTTTTCTTTTTTCTTTTAAAAAAATTATATGAGAAGATGGATGTTAGCTGAACCTATTATGGTAATCATTTCATAACATATGTAAATCAAACCATCATGCTGTATGCTTTAAAATTCAACCCCAAGTTTTGTCTGCTAGAAGTCAGTTTCACCCTCTTTTTTTGTGCAAAGCGTACACTTGTCAAAAGGACTTGGGCATCAAAATTTGGATAGGGATTAGAAGTGCTGTATCAGGGCTGACCTCAAAAATTCAAAATTGAGGGGCTCAGAGAGGGAATGAAACCAGAATTCTGGTAAATGAAACATCTTAGTCATCAAGCCAAGCCATACCTGGAGCCCTACCCAGTTTCAACACCCAAGGCGTTAATTTGTCCCCAGACTCCAACAGGAACTCAAGGCTAGTTAATTACATCCCTGACCTCTTGGTCCCCACCCAGAGTGTAAGCCCGTTGTGTCATCTCTCTGCTTTTCCTTCATGTTTGCTCTCCCTTTCTTCCTTCCTAGCTTAACTTTCCAGGGCTACCCTTTCTTCCAACACTTTCACCTACACTCAGAACATTAATGCTAGTGGTAGCATTAAATATCCTAGTCATAATAGAATTTTGCACCCAGAAATGCAATGCTGCCATAAAAACATCTAAAATATGTGACATTGGCTTAAGATTGACTAGTGTTCAATAAGAATACTGAGACTGGAGGCTGACAAACGAAGATTCATCCAGTGCAAGCTCTTTAAGGTGCTTGTGATAACTTGGAAGGCAGATGTGTGTCTAATGAGCTTGTTAACTCTACAGGGAGAGGTTGGAAAGGAGAATTTTAGTAGTGTGTGTTGATAACCACTGTGTGCATGTGTCAAGGTATTACAAGAAAGAAATGAGCTCAAGCTTGCAAGCAGAAATGAAAGAGCAAAGAGGAACACAGGTTTCTCTATTGAAACACAGTTGTAAGTTTCTTTAAATAGGTTTCTTTAGTCCTCACAGAAATCCTGTGAAATTTATTAATGACATTTTATACATAAGGAAAAAGAGGCCTAGGAAGTAAATAATGTGTCCGAGATGAGCTAGTAAATGGAGGATTTGGACCTGAAGACTTGCTATTTAAACTCCAAAATTCATCTTCAAAACAATGTTTTCTGGTCCATTTCCAGAATTCCTTAAGAACTCTGGCATCTGGATTACAATATTTCTCTTTACCATGAACCTGGCTGTTTAAAATATCCACCTGGGCAGTCCCTTCAGCTCCCTAATTTACAACTTTCTTGCCATTTTTTATATCATGCCCTTTACCTCCACACCACCTTGGTATGTTACTCAGAAGGTCACTTCACCTTTCTCTACTCTCAAAAAAATGATTTAACAACCAGAATTCCATTTTGCAAACACAACCACAAAATTTCTCCCTCTGTAAATACCACATCCCCAGTATTTCTTTTCTAATCCTTCCAGTTTTTCCTTTGGTCTATCATCCCCTACCTGGCTTCCCTCCATTAAAAAAAAAAAGTCTATCTAGGACCTACTTTATCCAGTGAATAACTTAAATTATTCTCTCACCAGAAATTTCAACTCCCTTACCATCTGTTTTCTATGGCACCTGCTTATCAAATTTGCAACTCTAGACCAATATAAGCATCTACCTTCTAAACTCACTCATTGGAGAAAATTGAACAGTTGTGTCCATTGGAAAACTCCAAACTATGGCTTCCAGTTATACCAGTTGTGAAGCTATGGTCTCTCGGCTCCAGATCCACCCCTGTACACTCTTCTCTGAGAGATGCGAGTATCTCTGCTGAAGCTGAGACACTAAAAACTTCATTTTCCCCATCCTGTAGTTGATCCATAATGAACAGGATGGAGCTTGAATATAAGCAAACCTTTTTGATATTCCAACACTTTTCATGGTAAAATATAATCTCATCATTTCATTCCATCAGTTTTGAAAGTTATATGATGAAGTAGTACTGTGAAGTTAAAAAGATCTTATTTTAGATAAGAATATTAAAGATTGCAGTATCTTTAATGCACTCTAAATGTAATACATCTAAAGGTAATAATCTATAAGTATTTAGCGAAAAATATGCACTGGTTACTTTAAATTGATAAGTTAGAATGAGGTTTTTCAATAAATCATAAATTAAAAATGACATTATTTTGTGTTTGATTTTAGGATAAAATAGATATTTAAATGTAGATTAATTTCTAAAATTTTGAATAAGTTAAAAACCTTCAGAAGAATTATAAGAAAGGGACAAGGAAATTTTTTCCCCCTGACCCTTTCAAGGGCAGGCTGCAGATGTAATGCCCCCATCACATTGTTTGGAGGTATGTAAAATAGAAGAAAACGTGTGTGTTTTAAAAAAACCTAATGTATGGTGTTCTTGCATTTTGTGCTTTAAATAAAAAGCAGTTGCTTTATTTTGTATCTTTTTTTGTGTGTTTTGTTTCCCTGTGATGAGAAACAAAAAATTTTCTGCCTGCTACTGCTATTTTGTAAGCACTTTTCTGTACTGCTTTGCAGGTGTGGATAACCTTTATTTCCTGCAATGAATTAAAATGCCACATTTAATGTAACTGTCACTCTGTTTCATCTTCTTAACTTTGTTTTTTAAGTATTGGAGATATCTTGAGATGCTATATAAGAATCTTTATCAGAGGAATGCAATTTAGAATTCTGGAAAAGATCATTTTGAGGTGAAATGTGAGAATTATTATCACTTTTATGCTCCTCTTTAAATTGGGTGTTGATGTTTCTTAAACTTCTTGAATTTAACCATAGTTAAATAGTCCATTATGGGTGCACATTAAGCAGTTGACTATTAAAAATAAAACTACAACTTCCTGGTGGCCACATGCATTCTGGCAGCTGTCTGTACTCAGCCGTGTGGGAAATAGGGTTGTGGGTGTGCTTTCTGGATCCCTACTACTGATACCCACACAGACTTGAATCATACCTGGAGGCTCTCAAAGTGCTGTTTTAAAGGGGAAAATGTTAATTACTTGATTTATTGATGTTTTTTTAAAGTAAAATTGAAACATGCCATTAGTGCCTTTATTGCTTTCAATGGCATAAGGCGTATGGGATAGTCTCTGTAAGCCTCTGAAGACTTTGGAATCTGAGAAAAGCATACTTATGCACAAACACGCTGAGCTTTGCATACAACTTTGGGAAGTTCATGCATTCCAGGTTAAGCCCCTTTCTTAAACTTTTTTTTTAATTGACATATAGTTGATTTATAATTTTATATTAGTTTCAGGTGTACAACATAATGATTCAAAAATTTTATAGATTATACTCCATTTAAAGTTATTATAAAGTCTTGGCTATATTCCCTGTGCTATATGAAAATGTTTGTTTTTATGGTTTGTAACTAAATTTAGAAAGTGGCCCAAAATGATTAATTCCAAAGCAGTAAGAGATCAGGGATTCACTTTAATTTCTAGTTTGTTTCTTTGAGAAGAGACTTATGAGAACAGATCTACTTCTGAAAACATAGCTTAATTTTGATCACCTTCAAGATATAAAAAATTTGATTAAAATGTTTTATCGACAAATACCATTTAAAAAAAGTGATTTCACATTAGGTTTCGGTTTTCCTGTTATGCAGCAAGCTGAGTCAGAAAGAGGACCAACATTTTGTGCTTTCACGGCAGCCAGGTTCTGAATGTCTGGGCAGTGTGCCTCAGTCTTGGGATTTGTGATGGCAAGCATCCTGGCTTTTTTTTTTTTTTAACATCTTTATTGGAGTATAATTGCTTTACAATGGTGTGTTAGTTTATGCTTTATAACAAAGTGAATCAGCTATGCATATACATATATCCCCATATCTCCTACCTCTTGCATCTCCCTCCCACCCTCCCTATCCCACCCCTCTAGGTGGTCACAAAGCACTGAGCTGATCTCCCTGTGCTATGCAGCTGCTTCCCACTAGCTATCTATTTTATGTTTGGTAGTGTATATATGTCCATGCCACTCTCTCACTTTCTCACAGCTTACCCTTCCCCCTCCTTGTGTCCTCAAGTCCATTCTCTACATCTAAGTCTTTATTCCTGTCCTGCCCCTACGTTCTTCAGAACCATTTTTTTTGATTCCATATATATGTGTTAGCATGTGGTATTTGTTTTTTGCTTTCTGACTTACTTCACTCTGTATGACAGACTCTAGGTCCATCCATCTCACAACAAATAACTCAATTTCTTTTCCTTTTATGGCTGAGTAGTATTCCATTGTATATATGTGCCACATCTTCTTTATCCATTCATCTGTTGATGGACATTTAGGTTGCTTCCGTGTCCTGGCTATTGTAAATAGAGCTGCAGTGAACATTGTGGTACATGACTCTTTTTGAATTATGGTTTTCTCAGGGTATATGCCCAGTAGTGGGATTGCTGGGTCATATGGGAGTTCTATTTTTAGTTTTTCAAGGAACCTCCATACTGTTCTCCATAGTGGCTGTATCAATTTACATTCCCACCAACAGTGCAAGAGGGTTCCCTTTTCTCTACACCCTCTCCAGCATTTATTGTTTGTAGATATTTTGATGATGGCCATTCTGACTGGTGTGAGGTGATACCTCATTTGTAGTTTTGATTTGCATTTCTCTAATGATTAGTGATGTTGAGCATCCTTTCATGTGTTTGTTGGCAATCTGTATATCTTCTTCAGAGAAATGTCTGTTTTGGTCTTCTGCCCATTTTTGGATTGGGTTGTTTGTGTTTTTGATATTGAGCTGCATGAGCTGCTTGTAAATATTGGAGATTAATCCTTTGTCAATTGCTTCATTTGCAAATATTTTCTCCCATTCTGAGAGTTGTCTTTTAGTCTTGTTTATGGTTTCCTTTGCTGTGCAAAAGCTTTTAAGTTTCATTGGGTCCCATTTGTTTACTTTTGTTTTTATTTCCATTTCTCTAGGAGGTGGGTCAGAAAGGATCTTGCTGTGATTTATGTCATAGAGTGTTGTGCCTATGTTTTCTTCTAAGAGTTTGATAGTGTCTGGTCTTAAATTTAGGTCTTTAATCCATTTGGAGTTTTTTTTTGTGTATGGTGTTAGGGAGTGTTCTAATTTCATTCTTTTACATGTAGCTGTCCAGCTTTCCCAGCACCACTTATTGAAGAGGCTGTCTTTTCTCCATTGTATATTTCAAGTGTAATTCTTATAGACAGGGAAGACTCCCCTACAAGTTCCTACTCAATATCTGTCTTTTCCACCTTAGACTCTTGCTGCTCCTTATAGTGCACATAGAAGCCCTTACTGAGTTCACCCAGCAAGCTTTAATAATAGCTAGCAAGCCTGTCCTTACTGAACACTGAAATGTCTCTAATGAGAAAAGCTGTCCTCAAAGATAGGATGGCCTTGGACATTATTACTGCCTCGCAAGGAGGTACCTGTGCCATTATCCAAACAGAATATTGTTTTTTGATACCTGATGAGTAAGGTAATGTATTATCTTCATTAAGTCACATGTGGGTACAAGTAAATGCCATCAGTGATCTGACCCTGTAGCCTAGGGGGACTTCATATCAGTGATTCAGATCATGGGGTTTTTGGTGGGAAAAATTGTTACCTATTTTGGGAATCATTATCTTAATCTATTTTTGAACCTACACTCTTCATGTACCTATACTGTTCCTGTGGTACCTATACATGTACCTATACTGTTCCTGTGGTTCCTATACACGTACCTATACTGTTCCTATAGTATCTGCCTCCAGGGTAGCTACATAGCCACCAAATGAGCCACCTCCATGCTAGTGGAACCCCTTGCTGACCTCTCAGGGTACTTTGTGAAGAGGGTGCCGGTCAGGAGGGGTGGAATGTTGGAGGAGGTGATTGAGAGGACGTGACCCATGAGCTGGGCCTGAGTGATTGGAGGCTTCCACCCCCTCGCCTGTCCTTGGAATGTGTGTCCTGCCCACCATTCCCACAGTGGGAACCAGTTTCACGGACATAGCCTTGAGACAGTAATGTGTTGTTGAGACCGTCTGGATTGTATATGTGACTGAACCCAATTAAGGCCTGTGTATAAACTTTTAAGATTCTGGCAGGTGGGTACAGAGAGCTACTTGTCTTTTGGCCACCTAAGACAAGCCTCATATTTAAGTTCCTTTGTTTATTAAACCTGCCACCTACCAATCTGGAGTGTTCTGCCTCTTTCTTTGGTCTCTCCTTGCCCTGCATGTACTGGGCCAGTGTGTGGACCAACAGATACCAGTTAAATTTGTATTTCAGATAAAGTACAGATAACTTCTTTTTATAAATTGAAATATAGTTGATTTACAATGTTGTGTTAATTTCTGCTGTACAGCAAAGTGATTCAGTCATATATACATACATTCTTAAAAAAATTTTTTTTCCACTATGGTTTATCACAGAATATTGACTATAGTTCTCTGTGCTATACAGTAAGATCTTGTTGTTTATCCATTCTGTATATAATAGTTTGCATTTGCTAACCCCAAACTCCCTGCCCATCCCTCTCCCACTCCCCCTCCCTCTTAGCAACCATAAGTCTGTTCTCTATGTCTGTGAGTCTGTTTCTGTTTCATAAAAGTTCAACAAATAACTTCTTAGTATATCCCATGCAATATTTGGGACATTTACATTTTTGATGCATTTTATTTGCTAAATCTGGCAACCCAAATGTCAGTGCCCCTGGTAAGTATAAGTATGTCCCAAGTATTGCATGGGATATGCGTACACTGAAACATTATTTGTTGTTTTCCTGAAATTCAAGTTTAATGGAGTGTCTTGCATTTTATCTGGCAACATAATTGACATCAAATGGAAGATGGAATGGTGGGTGAGCATGGAGGATCTCTTGGGAGGTTTTTATGGGCCAGCTCTAAAAGTGGCATGCATCAGTTCTGCCCCTATTCCCTTGGTAACAACGTGTCTGTGGTATAGTCTCTCCTAGATGTAAGGGGTGGTGGTTGGAAATGGAGTCATGGAGTGGACATTTACCAACAACAGTATGCATGGAAGGGTGGCACAAGTCGTAGACAGCTAACCATCTCTGCCTCGGCACGTGAGCAGGCATCACATACGTTTCCAGGTGGGCCTGTGTCTGCACATAGAGGCAACATGTCACAGAAAATGAGCACTTTGTCCTGACAAATCTGGACTTACACCATAGGCCATTTTCTAACTAGCTGTGTGGTTTGGGCAAGTTGCTTTACCTCACTGAGGGTGTTTCCTCATTGATCAAATGGAGATAATATAGAACATCCTTAGAGAGCTTTTATAAGGATTAAATCAGATAATCCATATAAAGTACTTTGCACAGTGTCTGGGAGCACATAATGGTAGCTTCTTTTTCTGTGGGTCATAGAAATATTTGTCAGTCTATTTACTTTGTATCTCTTTCTGTTCCTAATGTTTTCTGATGTCTAACAGAAGGTAAAAATTACTTTTTAAACTGACACTCTGGAACTGGTAAAGCCTGGCTTTTAGGTGCTTATTTTGTGAATCGTGGCAGAAAACATAGAATTATAATTAAAAAATACATAAAGGTGGTAAAAGCTAATATGTGTTTTGTGTTGGTAATAATTAAAAACTGTGGAGAAGCTGAATATCTGCTTGGGTAAAAAAAATATTTTCAAGGCAGGAAAACTATTAAAAATGAATGATAAATAATGAGTATGCATTACTTATCAGATGTAAATATTTACCTAGACTGTTCACACACACACAAATTATTACTCTGACTTCTCATTGCACTGCCTTATAACTTTTTCTGAGCATGCTTAGTGCTTAGAACTAAAATTATGTCGTTCTTCAGAATGATGTGTCTTACGAAGATTTATCTGTCAAGTAGCCAGCTGTGTTATGGCAGGTCTTTCAGATTCTTTCTCTTCTCACTTTAATTTACTTTCGGGAGAGAGATGGCTGGCAAGGTTTAAGCAAGCATGATAAAGACTAATTAAAGAGTTGTTCCTCAAATCTTCTTGAAATTAGAGGTTGATTCACTGAAATAATTCATATTTCAAAACCCAAAATAAGCAAAACTTTGAATCTTAACAAGGAAGTTGAAGAGCTATATGGATTACCCAGTTCTTTGCTGTGGAATTGTGCAGTTGAATTTAGAATATAATAGAATTTGTGTTTCCAGTAAAACCAATTCAGAACAGCTTTGCATCATAGAACTAAATTAGACCATAACTCCCTCTAATTAGTTTGGATAGTAATATTTTTAGTCCTTAATCACACCTTTTAGTGAAGAATTCCAAAGTCTTTAGAATAAAGTCTATTGTCCTACATCCTTGGGGGTAGTTCTTGAGAGAGGGAAGTTAACAAATGCAGAGACAAAAGAGGGTAATCTAAGGAGTATTTCTTTAATTGTTGGAGAGGTATGGAGCTACTTTATACCTGCTCATTTAAATTTTTGCCTGTACTGGAGCTATCTTGTCACATTATCCCAGAGTGCAGAGATAACAGAGGGAACACTGCCCAGAGCCAAGCAGAACTGGATGGTTCATCTACAGGGGTTCATTGGCCTGCATTCACTAGTTCCTCCAACTTCTCTCTAGGACGTTTCCTTGATACCTTTCCTTTTCATGAAATGGGCCAGAAAATGGATGTGTGGAAAGCCAAAAGAAGTGGTGAAGAGGTGTTTGGACTACTCAGAATTACTAGAATTGAGGCACATGGATTTTGCACAAATTACCCACTTGATTGCATCAGCCTTCCATTTCATTTTCCAGAATCTAGTTTGTGAGTTTTTAAAAATGGAAAACTTGGAAGTGTGATATAACTGCTAACATGTATTTTGAAGCATGATTAATGGTAGAACATATAATGATTATATATTTCATTTTCTGGAAACTTTGTTAAGGTTATGAATATCTGTTGCAAAGTTGTACCTTAGATGAATTACGGGGAAAAAGACCTTCTCTCAGATGATTTATTTTCAGTGTCTGCTCACCCCTTTTCAAGAACCAGTCAACATTTACAGATCAATTCTTTATTGTGTGTAAAAGCCTTTATCTCGTTCCTTATTATAGTGTTCAAATCTGTCTCCCCTTGATACCTGCTATTTTCTAGGCTGAGAACAGAAAGGCATCATTAGAACCTCACCAAGGTTTGGTTGTAGCACTTTAGAAGCAGTGAGATGTGAAGATGGTGAGGCGATTGGAGCATCCTCAGGGAGTTATTTAGATGGAATCTCTGAGAGTATGATTCAAACCAAAGAGAAGAAAAATGGGACAGAAATTATTCTTTGATTTCTGCTCAGTTTAAATCTGAGGACAAGCTTATTGAAAGCAGGTTGTTTGCTTTGCAGTTAAAGGCCTGAGTAGAACAACGGGACTTAAATCTTCTCAGCAGTGACATTCTCATCGATGACATTAAGAATTTATTGAAAACCTGAAGGGCGCATAAGAACAAACTAGGGAAGAGGGGATGGAATGTATCTGTGGGATAGGGTGAGGTGGATTTTGAGGATGGGAACTGCTTGGAGGGATGGGGTCAGGAGTTCTCAGAAGAGTGGCAGTGATCCCTTTAGATGTATTTAGAAAAAAATCGTGAAAATCAACCAGGAAGGCTTATTTGTTCCTATTGCCCTGAGTTTTACCTTCCAAATATATTTAAACAGTAGGTAGCCATGTTGAGAAAGGAGGAGCCCTACTGATAAATATGCTTAGTCTTCTATTTTGTTGTTATTGAAAAGTTGAATTAAACCACAGACTCTGGGCGAATCATTTTAGTATGATTAAAAACATTCATTACACTTCCCTCCTAAAAGCAGCTTCCCTAAAGCACGGAAAAATGTTAAAAATGCATTCACATTAAAGTCTGATTCTTTTTCTAAATTGGAAGACATGAAAGCACATTAAATTATTTTTCCAGTAAACAGTCATTAGAGTAATTAGGAATTTGCTGGTGATGAATGTCTAGAGGGAACATGACCCTACCTCATCTTTTAGTTTTCTTCTCGTTAAAAACAACATTTGGTGATAACCCAATCATGATTGCAATAGAAAGCTTATAGAAAGTAAAATCCATGGACATTGAGGTTGACTTGACCTTGAAGTAATAATTCCACAGTACTACATTTCATGAAAGGCAGGAAAAAACTTTAAATATATGATTACTTAGACCTTGTCCATGAGTTATCAGTCTCACCTGTGTCTCTGTATGTACTTATTTCTTTTTGTACCATTTCATGTCTTGGCAGTACCTTTACCGGAGTATTTTAACATGTTATGTGTAGGGCAGTTTTTTAGTAACCATAAGGTATGCTTGCTATCCTACAATCCAGCTAGGGACAGATGTTTACTGGTGGATCTATAGATACCATTATTAAAGTAATATCAGCTAATAAGAGGCAACCCCCCCCCCCGAAGTTAGTGGATTAACATAATAGTAGTTTTTTTCTCTCTCATGGGAAGTTCAAAATCTTTTGTGGTATACGCCCGCCCCTCCAAGATGTCCATATCCTAATCATCTGAGCCTTACATGGCAAGACGGACTTTGAAGATGTTATTAAATTAAGGATCTCGAGATGGGAAGATTATCCTGGATCATTTGGGTAGGCCCAATGTAGTCACAGGGGTTATTAAAAGGGAGGGAGGGAGGCGGGATAGACACAGAAGGCATGTGATGACAGAAGTAGAGGGTCCAAGAGAAAAACTGAAAGATATTATGCTGCTGGTTTTAAAGATGGAGGATGGGTCCATGAGCTATGCAGTGGTCTCTAGAAGCTATAAAAGGGAAAGAAACAGTCTCCCCTTGAGCCTCCAGGGTAATACAGCCCCGTTGAACCATTTTAGGACTGCTGACTCATGAAATGTAGGAGAATAAATTTGCTTTTTTTTTTTTTTTGCGGTATGCAGGCCTCTCACTGTTGTGGCCTCTCCCGTTGCGGAGCACAGGCTCCGGACGCGCAGGCTCAGCGGCCATGGCTCACGGGCCCAGCCGCTTCGTGGCATGTGGGATCTTCCCGGACCGGGGCACGAACCTGCGTCCCCCTCATCAGCAGGCGGAGTCTCAACCACTGCGCCACCAGGGAAGCCTCTGAATTGTTTTAAGCCAATAAATTTGTGGTAATTTGTTACAGCAGCCATGGGAAACTAATATATTTTCCATGTGGTCAACCAGGGACCCAGTCTCCTTTCTTTTATGGCTCCATCAGATACCAGGTCCTTGGAGTCTGCTGCACTTAGCCAGTAGGTAGAGAAATAGAATGAAGGATGGTAGTGGGAGGTTTTTATGCACCAGAGTAGTAAGTGGCAAACACAATTTCTATTCACATTCCACTGTTTTCACCCATGTCAAGATGTCATACTGACTGGAATTCTCCTTTATAATTTATGATCCCTTTATCAGTCTAACACTTTTCTTTATGTCATCATATACTCTGGTCCCTGCAGCGGCTAATGCTAGCCATTGGTAGTCATATTTGATACCTCCCTCTCTCCTCATCTCCCACATCTAATCTGTTACTGAGTCCTAATGATTCTACCGAACCTCAAATCTATCACTCTTCTCCATCTCCACTGCCACCATCCTCTTCTAAATTGCCATGAGGCTACACTCAGTGTAGCTGTGCATCCAGGAATACGATGCAGCCTGTTTGGTGAGTAGGTAGTCTGTTTTTGTGACAGACGCCAAACTGAGTAATCAGCTGACGGTCATTATCTTTTCCTCGTAGCCATGATTTGATATTGGATTTTAAATAACATTACTTAGTTTTTCGAAATGTTAAATATTGTGAGGTGAGTCTTGGTGTTTTCCTCATTTTAAGGACAAGCCTCATTTAAAGGTCTGTAGTGACCTCAAGCCCTTTGAGATGAAGGCAGAAAATAATGAGTAAATTAAAAAAATACATTCATGCCTCTAAATGGTAAAATAACTTGACTGATATGAGCCAGAAAGCCTGGGGTAGAAGTGAAAAAATTCAAATAAGTTCATGTTCTTTCTGAGAAATGATTTTGCCTTAATTTCTCAGCACTATTGATGAGCTCTGTTGGGCCATGAGCATCAGCCTTGCTTGCTACTTTCTTCAGTGTGGAGGAAGTTAACACCCTAGGGAACATGTGAATAGATGTTGTGAGCTTTGGAATATTACTCTGCCACACTTCACCAGATAGATGAGTTTGATCTGAATACCAGATGGTGGTACCTCATTTGTATTTTCACAAATATGCAATTCTTTCTTTTTTTTTAAGAAGAAATAGATATCATACTGATCCCAGAAAAATGGTTGTATTTTGCTGCAATCTTGCCTCATCCTTCTGTCTTATATAAGCCTTATTACAAAATATATATTTAATATATATTTTAAGATTTTTAAATACTATTTTGTTTGAAATATCCCTATATTTTTAATGCTGTAAAGTAATAGGTGTTCATACCAAAACATTTAGAAGATATACATAAGAGACCATCATACTGACTTAGAAAATATTAATTATTTGTTGCATATTCTTCTATAAATATATTCATGCATCCTTCTCAAGAGCTCACCTTTAAAATATTCTTACCTGTACCCAAGATGCCATATTGAAAAATGGTTTTCTTCAGACTTTATGACCTTCTTATCAAATACCTTCATATTCACCTCATTATAGGACACTCCCGTGTACATGGTTGCTCACGATAGACATCTGGTAGAGTCATTTTTGGTGCCTCCCTGTCCTTTACGTCCCACATCCAATCTGTTACCAAGTCCTATTGATTGTACCTATCTTCACTTTCCTTCATCTCTGCCACCACCACCTGCTTACTGGCCCATGCGTGTATTTCTTCCTGCCTGGAATACTTACCTTTCTCCATATCCCTACCCCTAGCTTTCCCAAGGCTACTTTCTTACTCATCATCACCTTCCTAATAATTGCTTGCCCTTTAGATTTCATTTCTTGGTAACTTCTTCCAGGAAGCCTTTTCTGATAACCCCATTTAGATTGCCTTCTGTATGCTTTCTTAGCACCATATACATATCTCTATCACCATGGTACTGCATCCTGTTTACTTGTCTGTAATCTTCCTAATGCTTAGAAAATGCCTGTCCTTGAAGGATTGTTATACATTGTTGAATGGTTGAATAAGCATAGTAGGAAATTAGATTAAATGGATAAATGGGATCAGTTTTGGCCTCTGAGAGCCATGTCGATTTTTGAGTAAAGGAGTGATGCAGAAACACATAGCTTTAGAACTGGTAGTATTATGGAGGACAAATTGGAAAGAAGTGAGATAAACCAGAGAGTCCTGCTTGGAGATTGTTGCTTGATCTCAGAGTGAAGTAATGAGAACATTGACTTTTGTTATTGGGAGTAGAAAGGTATGAATATGAGGACCCTCAAACGAATAAACAAAGACCTGCTCCTGGTCACTCTGGGGTTAAATAATACACATAGCACTCTCAGGGTTCCATCCCAAATAAGTGGGAGAGGAAATTTCAAGGGAAGAGGTGATGGTTACGGTCTAGAAGGACACTTTGAGGAAAAAAACATGGAAGATCACTAAAGGCAGCCCTTTTCTTTCCTGCCACCTGCTCTTCAGCAATGGAGCCACGTAGTTGAACTCTTTCTGACCTGGTTACACAAACGTTTTCCCAAGGGGAGGGGATCTCATCACCTCTCTGGGTAGTGTATTTATTCTCCCAAGGGCTGCTCTTTGTTTTTCTTAGTTTGCATTTTAACACGGACTAGTTTCAGTAGTAATATAAGGAACAGCACATAGCACAATCTGTCATCCAAAAGTTGGAAAACAGTCCCAGGAGGTTAATTCCTGGTGTTTTCAAATACTGAGGAAACACTCCCAAACAACATATGTGCTTGTATGTAGGTCATGCGATGGATCATAATTATAAACAAGAACATTTTTTAATAAAAAGGCAAAAAGATGTCAATATAGAGCCATAATTAATGAGCAACTATTTAAAGCTGGCTTACTATATTCAGTGTATTACAATATTCAAATAATATATTGCATGTATAATTGTATATTCAGTATATTACTGTTGTGTGTGTGTGTGTGTGTGTGTGTGTGTGTGTGTGTAAGGAGTATAAAGAATAGTCTTTGCTTTCACGGAGCTTATACTTTGGGTGAGGAAATAAGCTGTAGTTTTTTGGAAATGTAAATAAAATATAACAGTAACTAATTTAATGTATAGATGTATGATTACTTAAGGCTTTGGATTTTAGGTAGCAAGTCAACTCAAGGAGAATTAAACAACAAAGTGGAATTTATAATAAGGAGACAGGAATACGTCACAAGAGCAGGAATGCATCAGGAACCCTGAAAGGGATCCGGAAAGACTGGAAAGCTGTCACCTCCTTTCTGTTTTCTAGCCGCCCCCACACCTGGCTCATTTTCTAGGTGCTCCAGAGTGCCCGTGTTGGCATGCTGCTGATGGGCTGCTTGATTCCAAATTCAGATTTTCAGTTGAAGAAATCTGATTATGTTAATTGGGTTGAGCATCCATGATTTGCACAATTGTGTAATAGAAATAGAGCTGTCAGAGTTCAGAACTGTTTTCAGAGAAGATGCCCATTATAATGTATTGTTAAATATTTTATTTAGAGGTATCTACCCTTATTTTTACTACCAGTAGGTGTGGCTGAGCCATTAGATTCCAAATGGATAACAGTTTCCAGGGTTGGGAAAATAATGAGCACTTGTCATGACAACCCATGATTTGGTCAGAATTTCTGTTTGGTGCTGTAGAGATTTTTCTATTGAATGGTTATTTGCACATACATTAATCACAGCTATGCTTGGTGGGAATGTCACTCTGCCATCTGTCATATTAGCTAATAGTCATGCTTTTCTTTCCTGTATTTCAAAGTTTCCTTTTGGAGAAAAAAGTCTTTGCGGGGTAGTGTAGGATTATATCTTTGTTACCAAATTAACTTTTATTAAGTATAGTAGAGACAGTCTCAGCATTGAGGACAGGTCTGTAAATGCTCAGGAGAGCACTGAAATTTTATTACTTATGTATGGTTCTCTCTCCAATTTTTAAATTATTTGCATTTCCCCTTATCTTCAGTTTATGTTAATGTGCTGTGCCTGGTAGGAAAATATCTGAAAACTGTGGTTCTTTCAAAACGTCTTCTAATGTGACATGAGACAAAGTGGGCACGATGGCAGTGCAGCACAGAGGGTGGAATGATTCACTGCAGTTCAAGTGGCTTGAACTGAACTCTCAGAAGATCTTGGATGGTTTTTAAAACTGTCCTTGACATAATTTTGATAAGGAGGTAATGTGTACAGTGGCATTTGTTCAAGTTTGCTTTTGAGAAGAATTCATTTACTGCTATTAGTTCCTTAACCTTTTCGTTAGTTTATTACTTAAATACATATAGCCAAACTTTTTATCAGGAGAGCTTGTGAGGAGTACTGAATATGGTTTCATGTAGGACACATAGCATAGTGATTCTTTAGTATTACGTTAAAAAATGGAAAGACCCAAGATAAATTAAACTCAAATAACTTTTTAGAAACTTCCCTTAGGGAACTTAAAGAAATAGAAAGGGCTTTTATGTCTTTTTATGTCTATATATTCAGAAATAAAGTCAAGCTATTCTTTTCTCATCTTTTTTTGTGTGTGTGTGGTATGGGAGCCTCTCACTGTTGTGGCCTCTCCCGTTGCGGAGCACAGGCTCCAGACGCGCAGGCTCAGAGGCCATGGCTCATGGACCCAGCCACTCCGTGGCATGTGGGATCTTCCCGGACCGGGGCACGAACCCGTGTCCCCTGCATCGGCAGGCAGACTCTTAACCACTGCGCCACCAGGGAAGCCCCTTTTCTCATCTTTAAATGAAATTTCAAATTAGTGAAAATTAATTACAGGGTTTGAATATAATTAGAGAATGTAATATGAAAAACACTTTATATTATTAAAATCCAGGGATGTATGTTGCATACAACATATTTGTTTCTGTGTAGAATGCTCATTCACTCATTCATTTTTGGCCTGGCCATGGAGATCCAGATGCTTATGATCTCATACTAGGAAAATGAAAGAAGTGGAATTACAATGAGATTTCTAGAGTAAGAAAGAGTTTCTTCTCCACAATGGCTCAGGTCAGTGAAGCTGATGGGTCCTGAGCTGGGACTTTGCTATAAAAGTAAGACCTCAATTTACTACAGTGTCAATGGCTCTTTTTCTGTAGGCTGATGTGGTTGTAAGTGGTATGGCAGGTGACTTGCCCGCTTTTCAGATCAGTGGGGAGACTCGAAGGAGCTGGAGGAGCAGTTAATTAATCTGGCTTCATGTGGAAATTAATGCCTGGAGCCTGAGTGACACAGTGTAGCATCTTTCTGGTGTCCCTGGGCTCCTTGCTGATAGCATCCTTCATTTATTCACACAACACATTTGTATTAAGAATCTAGCAGTGGCTCAATACATGTGTGTCAAGTAAGCTAGATGTGCACTGATTTAGGATTCTGACTGTAACTTTAATAGCACCCAAAACTGCCTAAAACAGAGGTAACAGGTAAAACAGAAGCTTATGAAAAGGCTTCTAAATCTCAAAAATTCTTTGTTATATTGTCTAGATTTTAGAGTTTATATCTGACTGTGACACTAACTTGTCTTGGTTAATCTACATCAGGGCTTTGCCTCAGTTGACTACTTTGTAAAAACAGTTAAATTTCTTTTATTCATAGAAGATCTGTGGTATAGTTATGCTTGAATTATAATTCACCCCACGTATTGAATACATACTATGTGTAAGGCATTTTGTTAAATTCTCTGAGGACAAAAATACATTGAATATATACATTAAATATAAGGTATCGTCCTTTTTCTCAAAGAGTTCATGGTCTAATAGTGAAACTGAGATGTATGAAAATACAGTAACACCTATCAGACTGTGATAAATACATGTATAACAAAATTAAGTTTAGCTATGTGAGTTTATAGTTTCTTATAATAAAGCTGTTCAGAATGCCATTTTTGGAATTATTTAAAATTTTCCTGGGTATTTTAGGTTAAGGAGAGCCTGTGTGTGCACACATGAGCACGTGTTTACCCTAGCGTGCAGGTGCAGGCACTTTGCTATGTCCGCTTGTCTTGTTGGATGCTGTGTGTGATGTAGTGGAAGGCAGAGGACTAGATGTCATTCTTCTTTAACTTGCTGTGTGACATTGGGCTTATCATCAGATATCTTTGGGTGTTGTAAATAGAGGATACACATACCTCTCCTGGGTAAAGGATTGTTCTCTAGCTCAAATGAGTAATCAGGAAAGGTATTTTGGAAATACTAAAGCCACACACAATAACTCTAAGGAATTAGTTTCCTTTGATTTAAGGTATTCTCTCCAATTCTTATGTAAGCATTTAAATATTATGAAGAGTGGTTGCTTTATGATGATAAAATGTTATAGTTTTCTTTGTACAGATCAAAAAGCCATAAGTGTTTTTATTTTTATTTTTTTTATTTCTGAGGTATACATTTTAAAGTAATAACTAGAATTATGACTTATAACATTATACCAGAACATATAAGGTTTTTAGAAATTTCATGTAATGTCTGAAACATTTATATTAACATATTTCCATACAAATAACCCAAAGAAAGTTTAGTATTAGTTGTTTTTATTGTTTGTTTCTTTGTTTTTTTATACTACAGGTTCTTATTAGTCATCAGTTTTATACACATCAGTGTATACATGTCAATCCCAATCGCCCAATTCAGGACACCACCATCCCCACCCCACCACGGTTTTCCCCCCTTGGTGTCCGTACGTTTGTTCTGTACATCTGTGTCTCAACTTCTGCCCTGCAAATTGGTTCATCTGTACCATTTTTCTAGGTTCCACATACATGTGTTAATATACGATATTTGTTTTTCTCTTTCTGACTTACTTCACTCTGTATGACAGTCTTTAGATCCATCCGCTTCTCAACAAATGACTCAATTCCGTTCCTTTTTATGGCTGAGTAATATTCCATTGTATATATGTACCACAACTTCCTTATCCATTCATCTGTCAATGGGCATTTAGGTTGCTTCCATGACCTGGCTATTGTAAATAGTGCTGCAATGAACATTGGGGGTGCGTGTGTCTTTTTGAATTATGGTTTTCTCTGGGTATATGCCCAGTGGTGGGATTGCTGGATCATATGGTAATTCTATTCTTAGTTTTTTTTTTTTTTTTTTTGCGGTACGCGGGCCTCTCACTGTTGTGGCCTCTCCCGTTTTGGAGCACAGGCTCCGGACGCGCAGGCTCAGTGGCCATGGCTTACCGGCCCAGCTGCTCCATGACATGTGGGATCTTCCCAGACCGGAGCATGAACCCGTGTCCCCTGCATCGGCAGGCAGACTCTCAACCACTGTGCACCAGGGAAGTCCCTATTTTTAGTTTTTTAAGGAACCTCCATACTGTTGTCCATAGTGGCTGTATCAATTTACATTCCCACCAACAGTGCAAGAGGGTTCCCTTTCCTCCACACCCTCTCCAGTATTTGTTGTTTGTAGATTTTCTGATGATGCCCATTCTAACTGGTGTAAGGTGATACCTCATTGTAGTTTTGATTTGCATTTCTCTAATAATTAGTGATGTTGAGCAGCTTTTCATGTGCTTCTTGGCCATCTGTATGTCTTCTTTGGAGAAATGTCTATTTAGGTCTTCTGCCCATTTTTGGATTGGGTTGTTTGTTTCTTTAATATTGAGCTGCATGAGCTGTTTATATATTTTGGAGATTAATCCTTTGTCCATTGATTCATTTACAAATATTTTCTCCCATTCTGAGGGTTGGCTTTTTGTCTTGTTTATGGTTTCCTTTCCTGTGCAAAAGCTTTGAAGTTTCATTAGGTCCCATTTGTTTATTTTTGTTTTTATTTTCATTACTCTAGGAGGTGGATCAAAAAAGATCTTTCTGTGATTTATGTCACAGAGTGTTCTGCCTAGGTTTTCCTCTAAGAGTTTTATAGTGTCCGGTCTTACATTTAGATCTCGAATCCAGTTTCAGTTTATTTTTGTGTATGGTGTTAGGAACTGTTCTAATTTCATTCTTTTATATGTAGCTGTTCAGTTTTCCCAGCACCACTTATTGAAGAGACTGTCTTTTCTCCATTGTGTATCTTTGCCTCCTTTGTCATAGATTAGTTGACCATAGGTGTGTGGGTTTATCTCTGGGCTTTCTATTTTGTTCCATTGATCTGTGTTTCTGTTTTTGTGCCAGTACCATATTGTCTTGATTACTGTAGCTTTATAGTATAGTCTGAAGTCAGGGAGTCTGATTCCTCCAGCTCCGTTTTTTTCCTTCAAGACTGCTTTGGGTGTTCACGGTCTTTTATGTCTCCATACAAATTTTAAGATGATTTGTTCTAATTCCATTAAAAATGCCATTGGTAATTTGATAGGGACTGCATTGAATATGTAGATTGCTTTGGATAATATAGTCATTTTCACAATATTGATTCTTCCAGTCCAAGAACATGGTATATCTCTCCGTCTGTTGGTATCATCTTTAAATTCTTTCATCAGTGTCTTATAGTTTTCTGCATACAAATCTTTCGTCTCCCTAGGTAGGTTTATTCGTAGGTATTTCATTCTTTTTGTTGCAATGGTAAATGGGAGTGTTCCCATAATTTCTCTTTCAGATTTTTTATCATTAGTGTATAGGAATGCAAGAGGTTTCTGTGCATGAATTTTGTATCCTGCAACTTTACTAAATTCAATGATTAGCTCTAGTAGTTTCCTGGTGGCATTTTTAGGATTCTCTACGTACAGTATCAAGTCATCTGCAAACAGTGACAGTTTTACTTCTTCTTTTCCAATTTGTATTCCTTTTATTTCTTTCTCCTCTCTGATTGCTGTGGTTAGGACTTCCAAAACTATGTTGAATAATAGTGGTGAGAGTGGACATCCTTGTCTTGTTCCTCATCTTAGAGGAAATGCCTTCAGTTTTTCACCATTGAGAATGATGTTTGCTGTGGGTTTGCCATAAATGGCCTTTATTATGTTGAGGTAGTTTCCCTCTATGCCCATTTTCTGGAGAGTTTTTATCATAAATGGGTGTTGAATTTTGTCAAAAGCTTTTTCTGCATCTATTGAGATGATCATATGTTTTTTATTCTTCAACTTGTTAATATGGTATATCACATTGATTGATTTGCATATATTGAAGAAACCTTGCATCCCTGGGATAAGTCCCACTTGATCATGGTGTATGATCCTTTTAGTGTGTTG
Organism: Leucopleurus acutus; assembly: GCF_964270905.1. Lineage (NCBI taxonomy): Eukaryota > Metazoa > Chordata > Mammalia > Artiodactyla > Delphinidae > Leucopleurus > Leucopleurus acutus. The sequence goes on from NC_139142.1 coordinate 59,666,232, forward strand.
TTGGATTCTGTTTGCTAGTATTTTGTTGAGAATTTTTGCATCTATATTCATCAGTGATATTGGTCTGTAATTTTCTTTTATTTAGCATCTTTGTCTTGTTTTGGTATCAGGGTGATGGTGGCCTCATAGAATGAGGTTGAGAGTGTTCCTTCCTCTGCAATTTTTTGGAAGAGTTTGAGAAGGATAGGTGTTAGCTCTTCTCTAAATGTTTGATAGAATTCACCTGTAAAGGGGCTTCCCTGGTGGCTCAGTGGTTGGGAGTCCACCTGCCGATGCGGAGGGCACAGGTTCATGCCCTGGTCCCGGAGGATCCCACGTGCTGCGGTGTGGCTGGGCCCGTGAGCCATGGCCGCTGAGCCTGCGCGTCCAGAGCCTGTGCTTTGCAGCGGGAGAGGCCGCAGCAGTGAGAGGCCCGCGTACCGCAAAAAACAAGCAAACAAACAAACAAGCAAACAAAAAATTCACTTGTGAAGCCATCTGGTCCTGGACTTTTGTTTGTTGGAAGATGTTTAATCACAGTTTCAATTTCATTACCTGTGATTGGTCTGTTCATATTTTCTGTTCTTTCCTGGTTCAGTCTTGGAAGGTTATACCTTTCTAAGATTTGTCCATTTCTTCCAGGTTGTCCATTTTATTGGCATAGAGTTGCTTGTAGTAGTCTCTTAGGATGCTTTGTATTTCTGCGGTGTCTGTTGTAACTTCTCCTTTTTCATTTCTCATTTTATTGATTTGAGTCCTCTTCCTCTTTTTCTTGATGAGTCTGGCTAATGGTTTATCAATTTTGTTTATCTTCTCAAAGAACCAGCTTTTAGTTTTATTGATCTTTACTATTGTTTTCTTTGTATTTTATTTCTGCTCTGATATTTATGATTTCTTTCCTTCTGCTAACTTTGGGTTTTGTTTTTTCTTCTTTCTCTAGTTCCTTTAGGTGTAAGGTTAGATTGTTTATTTGAGATATTTCTTGTTTCTTGATGTAGGCTTGTATAGCTATAAACTTCCCTCTTAGAACTGCTTTTGCTGCATCCCATAGGTTTTGGATCATCATGTTTTCATTGTCATTTGTCTCTAGGTAGTTTTTGATTTCCTCTTTGATTTCTTCAGTGATCTCTTGGTTATTTAGTTACGTAGTGTTTATCCTCCATGTGTTTGTATTTTTTACATTTTTTTCCCCTGTAATTGATTTCTAATCTCATAGCGTTGTGGTCAGAAAAGATGCTTGATATGATTTCAATTTTCTTAAATTTACTGAGGTTTGATTTTTGACCCAAGGTGTGATCTATCCTGGAGAATGTTCCATGCACACTTGAGAAGAAAGTGTAATCTGTTTTTGGATGAAATGTCCTATAAATATCAATTAAATCTATCTGGTCTATTGTGTCATTTAAAGCTTCTGTTTCTTTATTTATTTTCTTTTGGATGATCTGTCCATTGTTGTAAGTGAGGTGTTAAAGTCCCCACTATTATTGTGTTACTGTCGATTTCCTCTTTTACAGCTGTTAGCAGTTGCCTTATGTATTGAGGTGCTCCTGTGTTGGGTGCATAAATATTTATAATTGTTATATCTTCTTCTTGGATTGATCCCTTGATCATTATGTAGTGTCCTTCCTTGTCTCTTGTAACATTCTTTATTTTAAAGTCTATTTTATCTGATATGAGTATAGCTACTGCAGCTTTCTTTTGATTTCCATTTGCTTGGAATATCTTTTTCCATCTGCTCACTTTCAGTCTGTATGTGTCCCTAGGTCTGAAGTGGGTCTCCTGTAGACAGCATATATATGGGTCTTGTTTTTGTATCCATTCAGCAAGCCTGTGGCTTTTGGTTGGAGCATTTAATCCATTCACGCTTAAGGTAATTATCGATATGTATGTTCCTATGACCATTTTCTTAATTGTTTTGGGTTTGTTTTTGTAGGTTCTTTTCTTCTCTTGTGTTTCCCACTTAGCGAAGTACTTTAGCATTTGTTGTAGAGCTGGTTTGGTAGTGCTGAATTCTCTTAGTTTTTGCTTGTCTGTAAAGCTTTTGATTTCTCCATCGAATCTGAATGAGATCCTTGCCGGATCTTGAGTGATCTTGGAGTAATCTTGGTTGTAGGTTCTTCCCTTTCATCACTTTAAGTATATCATGCCACTCCCTTCTGGCTTGTAGAGTTTCTGCTGAGAAAGCAGCTGTTAACCTTATGGGAGTTTCCTTGTATGTTATTTTTTGTTTTTCCCTTGCTGCTTTCAATAATTTTTCTTCGTCTTTAAATTTTGCCAATTTGATTACTATGTGTCTCAGTGTGTTTCTCCTTGGGTTTATCCTGTATGGGACTCGCTGCGGTTGCTGGACTTGCGTGGCTATTTCCCTTCCCTTATTAGGGAAGTTTTCGACTATAATGTCTTCAGATATTCTCTTGGGTCCTTTCTCTCTCTCTTCTCCTTCTGGGACCCCTATGATGCGAATTTTGTTGCGTTTAATGTTGTCCCAGAGGTCTCTTAGGCTGTCTTCATTTCTTTTCATTCTTTTTTCTTTATTCTGTTCCGCAGCAGTGAATTCCACCATTCTGTCTTCCAGGTCATTTATCCGTTCTTCTGCCTCAGTTATTCTGCTATTGATTCCTTCTAGTGTAGTTTTCATTTTAGTTATTGTATTGTTCATCTCTGTTTGTTTGTTCTTCTAAATCTTTGTTAAACATTTCTTGTATCTTCTTGATCTTTGCCTCCATTCTTTTTCCGAGGTCCTGGATTATTTTCACTATCGTTGTTCTGAATTCTTTTTCTGGAAGGTTGCCTATGTGTGCTTCATTTAGTTGTTTTTCTGGGGTTTTATCTTGTTCCTTCATCTGGTACATAGCCCTCTGCCTTTTCATCTTGTCTTTCTTTCTGTGAATGTGGTTTTTGTTCCACAGGCTGCAGGATTGTAGTTCTTCTTGCTTCTGCTGTCTGCCCTCTGGTCCATAAGTGTTTTTAATTGTCCTTAATTCTCCATGGCATGTTCCTTTTCATTCTTAATGACTCCACATGGCTTAAAATTAATTTACATCCTACCTAATGTCATATCATGGCTCTTTGACATACTTTGATATAATTGCAGAATCTTTTGACAAAGCTTAAAATGCACAAAGATTTCCTTTATGTGCGTATGAATAACTAACTATAAATATGACCCAAATTTTATAGTCTTTATCCCCCTCCTCATTCTCAAAGGATAATTGTGTATAGATTTCACATAATGGCTAAAATACTAGACTCAGCTGAAATACAATTAATTTTTATAAATGAAAAGATTTACAAATTGTAGGTCAAGGACAACTATTCCTTAGTAATAGTAACCCTTTATTTAATGCCTGGATTTGACTTAACACAAAGTTCTGCTATGAAATGAACACACACTTCCTGACTTTCCTGGATTGCTGGCGGATGAGCAGCCTGAATAGGGTTTCAGTAGATGCTCTGTGGGGCTTCATTTTAAAATTTTTACAGAGGTATTATGATTTTAGTCTTTCAAGTAAAAATATAGTTTCTCTCCTTTAGGAAGCCCCAGAGCCTTAGCATGATGCTGGGTTTAAAGATGGAGAAGTCAAATATCAACTGGGAGAGGTAATGAGCAGGTGACTTTGGAGCTGGCTGGGAGATAAGGAGGTTTCTGGGCTTCAGTCTTGAGCGGAGAGATAGAATGCAGAAGGCCAAGAGCACTATTGAGTCTGTCAAACTCTGGGATAAATTAAAAGCATCTTTTCTTAGTAGGAGCCATCAATTTAGGAAAGGAGCAATTAGATGATACCAGTAGGATATTAAAAAAGCAGTTCTCGCCTTTAAACTAGAATAGGAGAGAAGTGATGGTAAACTAAGCAATCAGGAATTGTTCAGAAGTAACTCTATAGGGTAAAAAATATACTAATCTGCTTTTGAGGAGGAGGTTTTCAAGCTTTATTTTAGCGGCATTAGCTATTTCTTTCAAGTGGAATCTTACATGGCTTCCCACATTCCCTCTGTACCCGCTTCATTTATAAAATAGGTAAAAGTAGGGTTGCTGCAGTTTGAACCAGGGATGGGGGAGCCAGGGCTCATCTGATTGTCATTCTCCCTGGGGTCCCTCAGGTAATCTCTTGGAGCTTGAGGGTTCCACAGACCACAGTTTAAAAGCTACTACCTCAAGTTATAAAGGAAAACAGAAGTTTAGACCAGAAAAAATGCTAACTGTATAGCTTGGTCAATTCACTTAAGCTTCCTAAACCTCAGTTTTCTTATCTGTAATCTTGGAATAATAATATTTACTTCGTGTGGTTGTTGTGAGGGTTAAATTAAATGAGCTAATGGACTTATTAGCTGCTTAATACCATGCTTGATATATTACAATGACTCAGTGCAATCAAGTATCTATGACTTAGTTTATCTATCAAATCATTTCTGAATCTCTTCCTTCCAACTGAAATAAACCATTATGTGTCAGTTACTAAGCTCTTGTCTCTCTCAGCTCCAAACCTATCATACTTCTATTCCCTACTCTGTCATGCTGAGGCTGGGGCTCTGTATACCACATTTCTGCTTAGTCAGGAGTGTCCGTGTTGGGCTTTGCCAACAGGGGGTGCCAGGGAGCATGCACAGCTGGTGGAGGGAGAAGGGACTTGGACTTGCTCTTCTCTGTTGGTTCATGCAGGCTTTTTGATTTTGTCAGGGTCACCCTTACCTTACTTCACCCTGGCCACAGCAGTTGAGTCCAAAGAAGCAGTTGAATCCAGTTTTCGTTTCACTAATGCTGGTGGGATCAGCCTTGTCCAACTCCCTCAGAGACACACCTGCATCAGGCAAGCAGTGCCCCCTCCTCGATAGTCTGGGTCCCCACAGAAGGCCCCTTCAACAAGCTTCTAAATTTTAATAATTCCAACCTCTTCCCTTTGTTTCTCCAACTCTAGGTGCGGTAATGGCTTTCTGTGGTTTTTACCTCTGTGATACCTTAGAGTTCTGTCTGCCTTTTCAGCTATTCAATATATAGTTAACAATTATCTATATTCTTTCTATTAAAAGTAAGTGTGACTTTTGTGCCCTAACTGGACTCTGAAAGATACTGGCACCTATTCCCTCCTTTGTTTCCCTACTGGGATTTGTTTTTGGGTCCCAAGTGCCTTCATAATTAACTGGTGCATGGTAAGTCCATATATACAGCTGCCTACTGAATAACTCTAACTGAGTATCTCTCTTTGGATCCCACACTCAGTATTTCCCAACCTCTATTCATCATCTTTGCTCATTGCTACACCTGCAGTTCCTTCTTTATATTGGTCTGTGGCATCAGTGTGTGCTTTTAATTAATTAATTAATTGGCTACACCACGTGGCTTGCAGGATCTTAGTTCCCTGACCAGGGATTGAACCCATGCCGTCAGCAGCGAAAGCGTGGAGTCCTAACCACTGGCTCGCCAGGGAGTTCCCTCAATGTGTGCTTTTATTTTTTTTATTAATTTATTTTTAATAAACTTATTCATTTTAATTATGGCTGTGTTGGGTCTTCGTTGCTGTGTGTGGGTTTTCTCTAGTTGCAGCGAGTGGGGGCTACTCTGTTGCGGTGCATGGGCTTCTCATTGCGGTGGCTTTTCTTGTTGTGGAGCATGGGCTCTAGGTGTGTGGGCTTCTGTAGTTGTGGCTTGTGGGCTCTAGAGCTCAGGCTCAGTAGTTGTGGCACACGGGCTTAGTTGCTCTGAGGCATGTGGGATCTTCCTGGACCATGGCTCGAACCCGTGTCCCCTTCACTGACAGGTGGATTTCTTAACCACTGTGCCACCAGGGAAACCCAATGTGTGCTTTTAAAAGAATTGAACTCACAGTGATCTGAACCTGATCTCTACAGCAATTGAACCAATGTGAACAAATGAAAACTACTAACATCTTGGAACTTCAAGATGCTGTAATAGCTGAGAGAAATTTTGGTTTTGAAGATGTTAACACAATTTATTTTAGAATTTCAGTCTGTAAAAGTTAATAATCAGAAGAGATGTACTTGATTAGGAACTGGGAAACCCAGATCCTATTCCTTTTGTTTCACACATTTTACAACTCATTAGTCTTTCATTTTCTCCATCAATAAAATGGGATTAATAATAATTGCTCCTGTATATGTCAAAGATACATTTAATATATACATGAACATACACATTAAATAACGTATCTGTAAGTTATTATAATTTTAAAAAATTTGAAATTATTCAAAGTTTTAACATATTTTAAAGAATTTTCCCCCCAAGTCTAATTAAAACACATGGGTCCATAGTACCATCTATAAAAGGAGCTTAAACTATACTTAAATTTTTAGACTATTCCACTTAACCTAAAAAATTCATTGTGTTTCACCAAATAAATATTATTGACTAAAAGTTGGGAGAGTTTGAATTACATAGTTATTAAATAATTGTCTAACATAATTGTGTTTTTTTGAGAAGCTGTTCCTGTCTTGCATAACTGTGTCTGAAAAAGGGAGTGTTTGTTATAGAAGAATGATGCAGTAGCTCAATTTCACTGGCATAGAATGGGGGAGGGATGAAGAGTTATTTTATTTCTAATAGTGAATGGGTGAGGGAACAGTACAAGTAATGAATTTTAAATTATTTCAGTTTTCATGCTGGATCAATGTTTGCTATTGCGGAAATTTTTTTTGAGTAATTTTAGTTTGGAGAAAATTAGAATTGATTTACTGGTAATGTAGATTCAGAATGGAAACAACTAGAAGTCATGCTGAATAATAAACTAAAATATAGATTTCTTGTCTCAGTGTTTAAAAGTCATCATTTTTGAAGGAAAATAAGTGAACTGTGGTTAATCTAAATGTTTATCTGGGTGGATATGAATGATATCTATAGTATAGCAAGAAAAACTTGATGCCCATAATGTGCCTATATATTTTCAAAGAATTCAATAAAACTCCAATGAAATGCCAGATCGTTCTTCCTTTTAAATATGCTTAGGAATTGAAATACCATCAAAAGAATTCAGTTCTGCTTGCAGTGAACCAGTTATTTATAATGGAGAAACAAACAATTATATAAATATCTCCTTTGAGCAAATAGGCAGTTGAATTTCAATGATTTAAACAGCTTTCTTTTCAATTAAAAATGTTATGGAGTAAAGTTATAAAGAAACGCGATAAAAATAATAAAAATACATTTGTAACAGATTCGAGCAGTTACTTTCAGATAATGAGATGTTGTTTGGTTTCCTTTACTGAGGTTTTTAATTTATAAAGTCCATTTGAATTATCATTCCTTGGCCTCTTGAGATTTTCAAATGTATAAGGATTTCTAAGAATATGTATATTTCCCCCTATATTTAGCTACAAAGAAATGCCAGTAATCTGACAAACATTTATGAGATGTACTGTTCTGGAAACTGCCCTAGGTCCTGGGGTGGGGTTAGAAGGTAGGGGAGGAGATAATAAAGATAAGTACGACAGCCCGATCAGATTGCATTTGCAATGAAGCATGGGAACCCTGGAGTTTCATAGCTCACCATGGTTCTCAGGGGAAAAGTGAAAAAAGTAAATGAAACAACTGGTGTAGGAGTTCATTATTTTCCATGCTGGCCACTTTCTGGCTGTAGTTGTATTGATTTTGTGTCAGTCCATCAGACTATGACCAAAAGCCATAACTTAGAACAGTGCATAAGAACTTATCCATATGTTATTACACATCAGTAGCAAAGAGAAGATCACCAATACCTCTCTCCATTTTGACTAAACCTTATGGAAACAGTTGATGCCATCCATGGGATTTGCAATCTGGAAGATGCTCATCAGGTCCCACCACCTGGTGAAGTGCACAGCAACTGCTGAGGTTGCTCTGTGATGGCATGACTAGTTGGATTGGAAGTGATTCTGTCCTGCCTGTTTCTGCTGTAAACAGATGTACTTATGCATTATGCTTTAAAATAAAATAAGGAAACTAGAATCCAATATTTGACTTTAGTATGAATCCCTCAGGCAACCTTTCATTCATTCAATTATTTAGCACTAAGCAAGTTCTGAAGCATCTCATGCAGGGAAAAATACACTGGTACTAAACCCTGGGGACATGATGAAAGACTTGGTTTCTACCTTCTGAAAGCATGAATTCTAACAAGGAGGAACCTATTTGCACTGTGGTAAGGGCTTATTGCAGAATGGCTTCTGACCAAGTTTTTTTCTAAGAGGTTGCCAAACTCATTTATGTGTTTTGACCAAATTGAGCACTCTTCCCACCAGGCGCTTGACAAAGTTGCAGAACAAATAGTGGACTTGGTGGTATGGAGCAGTCCACCTCATATTTGCCTCTCCTGATCAGAACCATAAACTTTATGGGTCAGCCAGTGCATTTCCCCCTACAGGATAATAGCATCTCGGAGGAGGGAGACTCAGCTGTGTAATCTCTGTCTTCCCTCTTTCCAAACTCCAGTATAGGGGACGTTAGAGGAGAAAGGATTGGAAGTGATCTGAATGCAAGAGGTTTAATGTCTCTGTGATTAGGTCTCAGACTTCTTCATAGAGCTCCCTTCCCCCTCCTCCATGCACACACTCATGCTAACTCCTGTCTGGTCCTTCTAACAGCAAGGCTATTACACCTCAGCTGCGAGGCGGAATGGTGTGGGCTTATCTTCTATCCACTCATTTCTCTGTAAGGCACAGAAGAGACAGATGCTAATTGCTCAAGGAGATAGAGTGTGGTTATCAAAACTTTATTTTTTGTCAGGTCTTGGTCATCAGTTCAATGTTATCCCATCAGACTCACAGAACATAAACATGTCTCTTATTTTTCTTTCAAAACAAGTGATATTAATAGTATATGGTGAGATAATTTCTAAAACATAGACTGACACTTTATTTTACTTTCCTCACCTCCAAGATGAGCTCATTATTCAATAGAACTTTTTTTTTTTTTTTGCGGTACGCGGGCCTCTCACTGTTGTGGCCTCTCCTGTTGTGGAGCACAGGCTCCGTATGTGCAGGCTCAGCAGCCATGGCTCACGGGCCCAGCCGCTCTGCGGCATGTGGTATCTTCCCGGACCGGGGCACGAACCCGTGTCCCCTGCATCAGCAGGCGGACTCTCAACCACTGCGCCACCAGGGAAGCCCTATTCAATAGAACTTTTAAGAAATGTCCTATATCTTGTTAAAAGAGACTGCAACACATCTGCTATGGTCTGAATGTTTGTGTTCCTCCCAAATTCGTATGTTGAAGTCCTAACCCCCAAAAGTATTAGTAGGTGATGCCTTTGGGAGGTAATTAGATCATGAGGGTGGAGCCCTCATAAGTGGGATTAGTGCTGTTAAGACACTCAGAGAGCTTCCTTGACCTTTCCACCAGTGCGGATACAATGAGAAGGCTGCAACCCAGAAGCGAGTTCTCACCTGACCATGCTGGCACCTTGATCTCAGGCTTACAGCCTCTAGGACTGTGAGTAATAAATTTCTGTTGTTTATAAACTCCCCAGCCTGTGGTATTTAGTTATAGCAGCCTGAAGGGACTAAGACAACATCTCTTTTATAATGGTAACTAGAGACTATCTTTGAATGTACACGTTTAGTACTGTTCTTATCTCTCAGTGTTGCAGAATCTCTCTGCTTACCTTTTTCGTCTATGGACTCTAAGCATCATGAGGGCAGAGATCTTCTTATCTACGTTTCCAGTGCTGGGTACAGTGTCTGGCACATGGTAGGGTTCAATAAATATTCGGTGCGTCAATATTTGTTGAGTGGATATTTTAAAAAATTTCCGAGTTAGAATGGAATTCCATTGTTTGATTTTTGTTCGATGTCCAATTTCAAAGAATCTATTTTCCTATCTGAAAGATCTGATAATATCATTTTATAATCCTTTGATTAAATCAAATGCACCAGCATTTCCTTTCAAATATATCAGCTTATTATTCTGTAATTTAGTCATCTCTCTCTAGGTAATGAGGAGCTCTGAACTCTAAAAGACAAAAGCTCTTCATAATTCAAATGTATTATACTCAAGGCAAAGTTTCTCTTCAGATAAGAATACTTCATTTTTTTAATCAAGTGAAAGTTAATATTAACGTTCACAGAATTTCTGTTCCCATTACAAGTCTTCGGCGTTCATTTGTTTGTGACCAATTTTTTTCATAACATTTAAGTAGATGCTGCCTCCTTTCAATGAGTAATAGGGGAAAAGGAGGTAATGAATGAGGCATACATGGAACGAGGTAATACAGATGGAATAAGTGATACAGCTGTGACATTGATATTATCACCATAATCCTTTTCAACATAATGATCTGAGGTGATTTATTAGTGTCAATGGTATTTACTCACCTATAACTTGCTAATAAACATAGAGTGATGAGTCATCACTGTCACTGTATGAGTTTCCTTAGGGAATTTTATTTAATGGCCAGTGGCATTTACTGTATTTTGAGATGGTTGCTCATAAGACTTGGAAGAATTTGTTGGCTATAAAATGTAAAATAATAAACTTTTTCAGATGACTACAATGGGCAAATATAGTTAATTGAAGTATACACTTAGCACTTAATGTCATAGGTTAATTTTTATGTGCAAGCAATTATAGACTTTTGTGCAAGCAATTTAAAAGTTATTCCCAAGTTGTAAAATTATACCTGTTTTGAAAATTTTCCTTGACTTAAAAATATACTTTTCAGATCAGATAATCAAAGGATATATTTCATAAACCAGCAATATTTTTCCAAAGTGATTGGCTGTGTTTTTCTCAAGCTTCACTAGAAGATTAGGAAATTCATAACTCATCCAATGACTAAAGATAAAAATTGCCATCTATTTTAGATTTATTCTTTGGTTATTATGTCTGTATGGCTAGACATTCCAGAAATGAGTTGCCTCCATTCTGGTTTGGAGAATGATACTTAGGTAGAGGAGAAGAGGAGGGATGGGAGGGAACCCTGGGATCTGTAAGTATTGAGCTAACATGTAAAGTCTTGCTTCCCATTTTTTTTTTCAGAATGTGATAGATACTACTGGGATAAAAATAATTCTCTAGGAAGGAATAACATGGAAATTATTTTAGGATTAGTACTAAACTTCTGATTAATAAGTATGGCAGACTGATGAAAATGTCAAGTACTGGCAAAAATGTTAGTAATGGAAAAATGTTTTCAACCTGTCTGTAAGATAGCAATGCATTATTACCTGAAAGTCATTTCATTAAAAGTAAACATTTATTTTACTCTCTAGATTCATACTTCACGTAAAGTCAAAGTTGAAAATGTGGTAATTAGTTTCAGTGGAATTTGTGTCTCAGCTTCCATAAAGGTCGTCTAAATTTTCCCAGATGTTATGATTAATTTTCATTATTGCTTTTAGCTTATCTTTCTTTCTAGTTCTCCATTTTCTTTTTTCTTACCTCACCCTGTTCTATCAGAACAAATTCCATTTCTCATGTAAGGAACAAGGAAGGATTAGAATTACTGATAATTGAAAGGTTTGACTTGAACCTTGTTCCCTCTTCCTCGTTTTGGCTGTGTGTCTCCATTTTATACTCATTCAAACCCTTGCTCAGGTTACTTTTACTGTTGTCTTTTACATTGAGCAGTTTGGTAAAATGAAGTCTCAGCCCTGAGTCTTTCAAATATTATTCTTGTGGCCCTCAAATGTTCTGAGCATTAGTATTTGATTCCCTCATTTCCAAGCTTAATTTGCAACTGCTTTCCTCTTGTACTTTATTATGGATGTTAATGGAAATTTTGAAGTGATTTTTGCATGAAATTAGGATTATGAATAGAATATTATGTTGAATTTAGACTGTCCTGACCTTCCTAATTTATGAGACTATTTAAAGTGATTTTTGTAAGGCACATGCTTTACAAAACTGGTTTATTACAAGATGAAGGAGCTAGGAGAGCATACTCAGCGGTAAATCGTCAGCCTTCATATGGCTAATCCTGTGTCCTGATAATGGAGCTAAGGAACTTTTGTGGGAGGGCAGAGTAATATTATTTTAAAAGACTAGAGAATATATCCAAAATATTTGGAGATTTCAGAAATGAAAACTGACTAATCATGATTTATCTAAACCCTTCTTGGATTCATTATATTTTTAGGCAAGTAGATATTAGATATTCAAGAAGGCTACTTCACTTTATTCATTAGTTTTTGTCTTCAAACTCATTATTTCAATCGTTAAGAAAGATTTGTAGACAAGGCTTTGGTAAACAAGTACATGTCTATTTTTCTCACGTCTTATGATCAAGATCACATTCCAGCACATCCTTTATATTTATAACATATTTTAAAATATTTTTAGTAAGAAATATTTTAGACATACAAAACAATTTTAAGCATAATGTCTAAATCAGGGTCCTGGAAAATTGAAATAAATTGAGGAGAGCTTAATAAGGAATTATTAACCAGAGTTTGAGGAAACCTGGATGATTGTTTTAGTAATCATAGAGCTAGTAACAGCTGGTTATCTCCCCAGGCCTGGAGAAGTGTGGTGAGCAGTCTCTAAGATGGCCCACCCATCCCCTCCCAGTAAGTATGTGTTCACGCCCTTGTGTAGTCCCTTCCTCTTGAGTGTGGGCTGAACCTACTCACTCGCTTCTAATGAGTAGAACATAATGGAATGTCACTTCTGAGATTAGGTTGTTGTCTCACTCACTTGCTCTGGGGGAAGCAAGCTGCCATGGCTTGAGCTGCTGATGGGGAAGCTGTTATGACAAGAAGCTGAGATTCCTCACCCCAGCAACCTGTGATACCATGATGAGTGAGTTGGAAGTGGATCTTCCCTCAACTGAATCTTTAGATGAAACTGCAGTTCCAGTTGAACCCTGGGTTATAGCCTTGTGAGAGACCTTGAGGCAGAGGCACTCAGAATCTGTGAGATAGTAAATGTTCATTGTTTTAACTTTCTGAGTTTTTTATGTGTGGTAAATAACTAATACAAACGGAGCAGTTACTGGAGACAGAGAGGGCTGTGTGGAGATCTCCAGCTATGAGCTATGGCTTTCAGTCAAGGGTCACGCTCAGTTTGCAGGAAGCTGGGAGAACAAATCCCCTGACTTCAGTTCCTTTCTCTGAGTCATGCTGGAGCTGCCTATTTGCCACACCCAGTCATAAGGCAGGAGGCAACGGAGCCTTTTGATGCAGTCCACCTAGGTCACCTACCATGGCTTGGAGACGAAGGGGTAAAGGGGCAAGTGGATCTGGAAGACATGTAGCACACGCAAAGAAATGAACCTTTTTGTACTTATCGTTCAACCTAAGAAACCATTGTACTTCTTATTCAATCGAAGAAACCATTGTTGTAAATATAATTGAAATTATCGCTACCTTTCCATGAGCACATTCTTATCCCTTTACCCAGAGATAGTTGTGATCCTCATTTAGGGGTTTATCATTCCCATATAGGCTTTCATTCTGACTGTTTATTTAGATTTCATGATCACACTGGCCTACAGTGTCCCAGGCATGTGCTAGAATAGTGTTTTATCCTTTAATTCCTTCTTTCTTTTTTTTTGTTGTTGAACATCTTTATTGGAGTATAATTGCTTTACCAATGGTGTGTTAGTTTCTGCTTTATAACAGAGTGAATCAGCTATACATATACATATATCCCCATATCATCTCCCTCTTGTGTCTCCCTCCCACTCTCTGTGTCCCACCCCTCTAGGTGGTCGCAAAGCACTGAGCTGATCTCCGTGTGCTATGTGGCTGCTTCCCATTAGCTATCTGTTTTATATTTAGTAGTGTATATATGTCCATGCCACTCTCTCACTTTGTCCCAGCTTACCTTCCCACTCCCTGTGTCCACAAGTCCATTCTCGCTGTCTGCATTTTTATTCCTGTCCTGCCCCTAGGTTCTTCAGAACCATTTTTTTTTTTAAGATTCCACATATATGTGTTAGCATACGGTATTTGTTTTTCTCTTTCTGACTTACTTCACTCTGTATGACAGACTCTAGGTCCATCCATCTCACTGCAAATAACTCAATTTCATTTCTTTTTATGGCTGAGTAATATTCCATTATATATATGTGCCACGTCGTCTTTATCCATTCATCCAATGATGGACACTTAGGTTGCTTCCACCTACTGGCTATTGTAAATAGAGCTGCAATGAACATTTTGGTACATGACTCTTTTTGAATTATGGCTTTCTCAGGGTATATGCCCAGTAGTGGGATTGCATGGTAGTTCTATTTTTAGTTTTTTAAGGAACCTCCATACTGTTCTCCATAGTGGCTGTATCAATTTACATTCCCACCTGCAAGTGCAAGAGTGTTCCCTTTTCTCCACACCCTCTCCAGCATTTATTGTTTCTAGATTTTTTGATGATGGCCATTCTGACCAATGTGAGATGATATCTCATTGTAGTTTTGATTTGCATTTCTCTAATGATTAATGATGTTGAGCATTCTTTCATGTGTTTGTTGGCAGTCTGTATATCTTCTTTGGAGAAATGTCTATTTAGGTCTTCTGCCCAATTTTGGATTGGGTTGTTTGTTTTTTTGTTATTGAGCTGCATGAGCTGCTTATAAATTTTGGAGATTAATCCTTTGTCAGTCGCTTCATTTGCAAGTTTTTCTCCCACTCTGAGGGTTGTCTTTTGGTCTTGTTTATGGTTTCCTTTGCTGTGCAAAAGCTTTGAAGTTTCATTAGGTCCCATTTGTTTATTTTTGTTTTTATTTCCATTTCTCTAGGAGGTAGGTCAAAAAGGATCTTGCTGTGATTTATGTCATAGAGTGTTCTGCCTATGTTTTCCTCTAAGAGTTTGATAGTTTCTGGCCTTACATTTAGGTCTTTAATCCATTTTGAGCTTATTTTTGTGTATGGTGTTAGGAAGTGTTCTGATCTTATACTTTTACATGTACCTGTCCAGGTTTCCCAGCACCACTTCTTGAAGAGGCTGTCTTTTCTCCACTGTATATTCTTGCCTCCTTTATCAAAGATAAGGTGACCATATGTGCGTGGGTTTATCTCTGGGCTTTCTCTCCTGTTCCATTGATCTATATTTCTGTTTTTGTGCCAGTACCATACTGTCTTGATTACTGTAGCTGTGTAGTATAGTCTGAAGTCAGGGAGCCTGATTCCTCCAGCTCCGTTTTTCCTTCTCAAGATTGCTTTGGGGCTTCCCTCGTGGTGCAGTGGTTGAGAATCTGCCTGCTAATGCAGGGGACATGGGTTCAAGACCTGGCATGGGAGGATCCCACATGCCGCGGAGCTACTAGGCCCGTGAGCCACAACAACTGAGCATGCGCGTCTGGAGCCTGTGCTCCGCAACAAGAGAGGCCGCGATAGTGAGAGACCCGCGCACCGCGATGAAGAGTGGCCCCCACTTGCCACAACTAGAGAAATCCCTTGCACAGAAATGAAGACCGAACACAGCAAAAATAAATAAATTAATTAATAATCTCCTACACCCACATGTTCTTTAAAAAAAAAAAGAGATTGCTTTGGCTATTTGGGGTCTTTTGTGTTTCCATACAAATTATGAAACTTTTTGTTCTAGTTCTGTGAAAAATGCTCGTGGTAGTTTGATAGGGATTGCATTGAATCTGCAGATTGCTTTGGGTAGTAGAGTCATTTTCACAATGTTGATTCTTCCAATCCAAGAACATGGTATATCTCTCCATCTATTTGTATCATCTTTAATTTCTTTCATCAGTGTCTTATAGTTTTCTGCATACAGGTCTTTCGTCTCCTTAGGTAGGTTTATTCCTAGATGTTTTATTCTTTTTGTTGCAATGGTAAATGGGAGTGTTTTCTTAATTTCACTTTCAGATTTTTCATCATTAGTGTATAGGAATGCCAGAGATTTCTGTGCATTAATTTTGTATCCTGCTACTTCACCAAATTCATTGATTAGCTCTAGTAGTTTTCTGGTAGCATCTTTAGGATTCTCTATGTATAGTATCATGTCATTGCAAACAGTGACAGCTTTACTTCTTCTTTTGTGATTTGTATTCCTTTTATTTCTTTTTCTTCTCTGATTGCTGTGGCTAAAACTTCCAAAACTATGTTGAATAATAGTGGTGAGAGTGGACAACCTTGTCTTGTTCCTGATCTTAGTGGAAATGCTTTCAGTTTTTCACCATTGATGATGATGTTGTCTGTGGGTTTGTCATATATGGCCTTTATTGTGTTGAGGAAAGTTCCCTCTATGCCAATTTTCTGGAGGGTTTTTATCATAAATGGGTGTTGAATTTTGTCGAAAGCTTTCTCTGCATCTATTGAGATGATCATATGGTTTTTCTCCTTCAGTTTGTTAGTATGGTGTATCACGTTGATTGATTTGCGTATATTGAAAAATCCTTGCATTCCTGGGATAAACCCCACTTGATCATGGTGTATGATCCTTTAAATGTGCTGTGAGATTCTGTTTGCTAGTATTTTGTTCAGGATTTTTGCATCTATTTCATAAGTGATATTGGCCTGTGGTTTTCTTTCTTTGTGACATCCTTGTCTGGTTTTGTTATCAGGGTGATGGTGGCCTCGTAGAATGAGTTTGGGAGTGTTCCTCCCTCTGCTATACTTTGGAAGAGTCTGAGAAGGGTAGGTGTTAGCTCTTCTCTAAATGTTTGATAGAATTCGCCTGTGAAGCCATCTGGTCCTGGGCTTTTGTTTGTTAGAAGATTTTTAATCACAGTTTCAATTTCAGTGCTTGTGATTGGTCTGTTTATATTTTCTATTTCTTCCTGGTTCAGCCTTGGAAGGTTGTGCTTTTCTAAGAATTTGTCCATTTCCTCCAGAGCGTCCATTTTATTGGCATATAGTTGCTTATAGTAATCTCTCATGATCCTTTGTATTTCTGCAGTGTCAGTTGTTACTTCTTTTTCATTTCTAATGCTATTGTTTAGTCTTCTCCCTTTTTTTGGGGGGGGGGTACGCGGGACTCTCTGTTGTGGCCTCTCCCATTGCAGAGCACGGGCTCCGGACGCGCAGGCTCAGCGGCCATGGCTCACAGGCCCAGCCGCTCCACGGCATGTGGGATCTTCCCAGACTGGGGCACGAACCCGTGTCCCCTGCATCAGCAGGCGGACTTTCAACCACGGCGCCACCAGGGAAGCCCCCTTTTTTTCTTGATGAGTCTGGCTAATGGTTTATCAATTTTGTTTATCTTCTCAAAGAACCAGCTTTTATTTTTATTGATCTTTGCTATTGTTTCCTTCATTTCTTTTTCATTTATTTCTGGTCTGATTTTTATGATATCTTTCCTTCTGCTAACTTTGGGGGTTTTTGTTCTTCTTTCTCTATTTGCTTTAGGTGTAAGCTTATGTTGTTTATTTGAGATGTTTCTTGTTTCTTGAGGTAAGATTGTATTGCTATAAACTTCCCTCTTAGAACTCTTTTGCTGCATCCCATAGGTTTTGTGTCCTTGTGTTGTCATCGTCATTTGTATCTAGGTATTTGATTTTCTCTTTGATTTCTTCAGTGATTTCTTGGTTATTTAGTAGTGTATTGTTTAGCCTCCATGTATTTGTATTTTTTTACAGATTTTTTTCTTGTAATTGATATCTATTCTTATAGCATTGTGGTCAGAAAAGATACTTGATATGATATCCGTTTTCTTAAATTTACCAAGGCTTGATTTGTGACCGAAGATATGATCTATCCTGGAAAAGGTTCCATGAGCACTTGAGAAGAAAATGTATTCTGTTATTTTTGGATGGAATGTCCTATAAATATCAATTAAGTCCATCTTGTTTAATGTATCATTTAAAACTTGTGTTTCCTTGTTTGTTTTCATTTTGGATGATCTGTCCATTGGTGAAAATGGGGTGTTAAAGTCCCCTACTATGATTGTGTTACTGTCTATTTCCCCTTTTATGGCTGTTAGTATTTGCCTTATGTATTGAGGTGCTCCTGTGTTGGGTGCATAAATATTTACAATTGTTATATCTTCTTCTTGGATTGATCCCTTGAACATTATGTAGTGTCCTTCTTTGTCTCTTCTAATAGTCTTTATTTTAAAGTCTATTTTGTCTGATATGAGAATTGCTACTCTAGCTTTCTTTTGATTTCCATTTGCATGGAATATCTTTTTCCATCCCCTCACTTTCAGTCTGTATGTGTCCGTAGGTCTGAAGTGGATCTCTGGTAGACAGCATATTTATGGGTCTTGTTTTTGTATCCATTCAGCCAGTCTCTGTCTTTTGGTTGGAGCATTTAATCCACTTACATTTAAGGTAGTTATCGATATGTATGTTCCTATTACCATTTTCTTAATTATTTTGGGATTGTTATTGTAGTTCTTTTCCTTCTCTTGTGTTTCCTGCCTAGAGAAGTTCCTTTAGCGTTTGTTGTAAAGCTGGTTTGGTGGTGCTGAATTCTCTTAGCTTTTGCTTGTCTGTAAAGGTTTTAATTTCTCTGTCGAATCTTAATGAGATCTGGGTAGAGTAATCTTGGTTGTAGGTTTTTCCGTTTCATCACTTTAAATATGTCCTGCCACTCTCTTCTGGCTTCCAGAGTTTCTGCTGTTATTAACCTTATGGGGATTCCCTTGTGTGTTATTTGTTGTTTTTCCCTTGCTGCTTTTGTTTGTTTGTTTGTTTGCGGTACTTGGGTCTCTCACTGTTGTGGCTTCTCCCGTTGTGGAGCACAGGCTCCGGACGCGCAGGGTCAGCAGCCATGGCTCACGGGCCTAGCCGCTCCGTGGCACGTGGGGTCTTCCTGGATCGGGGCATAAACCCGTGTCTCCTGCATCGGCAGGCGAACTCTCAACCACTGCGCCACCAGGGAAGCCCCCTCCCTTGCTGCTTTTAATATTTTTTCTTTGTATTTAATTTTTGTTAGTTTGATTAATATGTGTCTTGGCATGCTTTTCCTTGGATTTATCCTGTATGGGACTCTGCACTTCCTGGACTTGATTGACTCTTTCCTTTCCCATATTAGGGAAGTTTTCAACTATTATCTCTTCAAATATTTTCTCAGTCCCTTTCTTTTTCTCTTCTTCTTCTGGGACCCTGGTGATTCAAAGGTTGGTGCATTTAATGTCGTCCCAGAGGTGTCTGAGACTGTCCTCAATTGTTTTCATTCTTTTTTTTTTTTTTAATTCTGCTCTGTGATAGTTATTTTCACTATTTTATCTTACAGGTCAGTTATGCGTTCTTCTGCCTCAGTTATTCTGCTATTGATTCCTTCTAGAGAATTTTTAATTTCATTTATTGTGTTGTTCATCTTTGTTTGCTGTTTAGTTCTTCTAGGTCCTTGTTAAACGTTTCTTTTATTTTCCATTCTATTTCCAAGATTTTGGATCATCTATTATTACTCTGAATTCTTTTTTAGGTAGACTTCCTATTTCCTGTTCATTTGTTATGTCTGGTGTGTTTTTACCTTTCTCCTTTATCTGCTGTGTTTCTCTGTCTTCTCATTTTGCTTAACTTACTGTGTTTGGGGTCTCCTTTTCGCAGGCTGCAGGTTTGTAGTTCCCATTGTCTGTGGTGTCTGACCCCAGCGTCTAAGTTTGGTTCAGTGGGTTGTGTAGACTTTCTGATGGAGGGGACTGGTTCCTGTGTTCTGGTGGATGAGACTTGATCTTGTCTTTCTGGTGGGCAGTACCACATCTGTTGGGTTTTTTTGGGGTGTCTGTGACCTTATTATGATTTTGGGCAGTCTCTCTGCTAATGGGTGGGTGTGTGTTTCTGTCTTGCTGGTTGTTTGGCATAGGGTGTCCAGCACTGTGGTTTTTTGGTCCTTGAGTGGAGCTGGGTCTTACCGTTGAGATGGAGATCTCTGGGAGAGCTTTCACCATTTGATATTACATGGAGCCGGGAGGTCGCTGGTGGACCAATGTCCTGAACTCACCTCTCCCACCTCAGAGGCACAGGTCCTGACACCCAACCAGAGCACCAAGACCCTGTCAGGCACACAGCTTTGAACTGGTGGAACACAGCCCAGAGCTCTGTGATTTTGGTCACAGAGGTGATGTCTGTGTCAAGGACGATGACCGTCTCCAGGTTGGCAGGAAGAGTCTTGGTGAGGAAAAGCTTCATCAGACCATAAATCACAGAGTAATGTTTGTTGGGGATTCAGGAAACTTCAGACTTGAGCTCATCTGCATTGTAGAAGTCTGCTCGCACAGCAGGCACCATCCAGGTCTGGAAGAGCGTCGCCATAATCTGCTCAGCAATGGAGTCGGCGATGAGGTGGAAATGCAGGAGATTCTGCCTGTGAAACAGGACAGCCTTCACAAGGGTGACAGTATCCAGGCTGACGTTGTATCTGGCACAGACAGTAGCAACGTGGATTGTCTCGCGCTTCTCTGCGACTGGCTGCTGCCCACACTCGGAGCTGTTGCCTGCCATCATGCCAGCTCAGAGGTTCTCGCTGTCGCCAGTGCCCTCCTCTTTGATTCTCAAATTCTGCTGGCTTAACTGAAGATTAACACCATTCTGTTCTTTCATCTGTCGAGGGGTCAGCAATCTTTTACTGTAAAGGTCTAAAAAGTAAATATTTTAGTCTTTGTGGGCTATAAGGTCTCTGTGTATCAAACTGTTCAACTCTAGCATTGTAGTGGAAAGCAACCATAGACAGTATTAAAATAAATTGCTGTGACTGTATTTTAAGAAAAAATTTATGTCCAGAATTAGGAGGCAGGCTGGATTTGGCCCATGGGATGTATCCTTGATCTACAGCATCCCTGAGGAAATGACAATGGGATTAGTCATCCTGGTGTCACACACAACCTCTGGAGGAGATAGTTTTAAGCATGAAATCCTAAAAGGGTCATAGTCCCATGGGAAAAGCAGCTGTGTTTAGGGTCTCCTCTAAGAGTGGGCAACATCAAGGAGAGGGAGGTATGCCAGAGCCTTTAGGGGAAACAGAGCACTGGGAAGGAGCAGGGAATGTAGGAAACAAGGTGTAGTGCTGGCTCGTGTTGGCTCAGAGTCAGGGTGGGTGGTTTGGAGAATAAACAGCACAGCCAATGACAATGACAGTGTGCTGGTGTGGGCAGATCATGTGGGTGGTAGCTTGAGTGAGAGCTCAGAGATGTGTTCCAGAAGCATTGAGTGTGGTGCACTATGGGCAGCACAGAGCTGAGTGATTCTGGGGCCATGGGCAGCAACCTGCTCTAACACGGTTTAGGGTACCACTGAGCTGATAAAGAGCCCTGGCGGGGAACAAACCTGGGAAGGTTTGTGTGTGTGTGTCAGGGGTGGGGGGTGGGAGATGAGATTCTGTAGGGAGTTTTGAGCTATCAAACTGCTGATCCAACCATTGATGGGATACTTCCTGTACCCACAAGTGATGGGTAAGGGCACTGTATGAGGTCCTGGGGCACATGAAGATTCTATAAGTAGCTGATTTACTTTTCCTTACATGTGCTTCCCAACATTTACCTACCCTGAAATGCCAGTTTGCTATTTTTTCTTTTCTTTTTAAAATTTGTGATTTAGAAGAGTTCTATGAAACACATCCTGCAGTATGTTCTGCAATACAGCGAAGGATTTCCATAATCAAAGTTTTTAAAACAAAGACATTTCCCTCTAAAAGAAGAACTCAATTCCTGGGTATAAGATACTGAATTATTTTAGCTTTGTGGCTAATAGCCAAATCTTGAGTTCTTCTGTTAGAGCAAAGTGCTTTGTTTAAAGTAGTTGGGAGTGGATTGGCATGGATTGGAAGGGGAGAAAGAAACAATCTCTTCTTATGGATCTCAATGCCTGTTTAAAAATTATGAGAAGTCTTAAGAGTAGAAATAGAAGCAATAATGAAAATCTGTTTAATTGTGTTTAATCTAGAATTTTCCAAATTTATTTGGCCATGTATCTCTTTTCTGACACCCACTGACATTCTGTAGAACCATTGTTCTAAGGAACAGTTTTTGCCTTTAAACCATTTCTCTAGTTGTGATCAAACCCTTCATTTAAAAGTAATCTTTAAAATAGACTTTATTATAGGTTTCTGCAAGTTACTGATATTTTTGAACCTCACTTCTAAGAAATTCAGACTGAATTAAAAGGGAACATGAGGATCATCTTCATAGAGCATTGACAGGGCTTGATAATCGCCTAGGTTTGGAGAATGGGGGAAGAACAGAATCAGGTGATGCTCAGGCTGCTGGCTCGAGCTCCTGCGCAGATGGTGGGGCATTTCCTGGAATGAGGAGGCTTGGAGAAGACACAAGTCAGGGGTGTATCATCAAGAATGAAGGAGAGGCCAGCTGGGTCAAGAGCTCTGAGAGGTCACATTAAAATGTGGGGGGCTTCCCTGGTGGCGCAGTGGTTGAGAGTCCGCCTGCCGATTCAGGGGACACGGGTTCGTGCCCCGGTCTGGGAAGATCCCATATGCCGCGGAGTGGCTGGGCCCGTGAGCCATGGCTGCTGAGCCTGCGCGTCCAGAGCCTGTGCTCCGCAACGGGAGAGGCCACAACAGTGAGAGGCCCGTGTACCGCAAAAAAAAAAAAAAAATGTGGGAAAGAGAAATATTATTTAGCTCTGTGCTGAATGAGGCACTATGCTTAATGCTTTAATACATATAATTCTTATAAAAATCATGGGAAGAAGTTATTACTTTATAGATGAGAGAATAGGCTCAGAGAAATTATGTAACATACCCAAAGACAAACATCTAATTGCTGGTAGCAGGAATTCAAACAGAAGTCTTTATTCTCTGAGCTATCCTTCCTTCCAAAGCTCTATATTACAATATCAGTGTTTGCATTTTCCTATGGCTGATCATCAAGTCTTGACAATTCACATTGTAGAGGATTATAATTCTTCTTTTTAAAATTTATTTATTTATTTATGGCTGTGTTTGGTCTTTGTTGCTGTGCACAGACTTTCTCTATATGTGGCGAGTGGGGGCTACTCTTCGTTGAGGTGCACAGGCTTCTCATTGAGGTGGCTTCTCTTGTTGTGGAACATGGGCTCTAGGTGGGCGAGCTTCAGTAGTTGTGGCATGTGGGCTCAGCAGTTGTGGCTCACCGGCTCGAGCAGGCTCAGTAGTTGTGGCGCATGGGCTTAGTTGCTCCACGGCATGTGGGATCTTCCCAGACCAGGAATTGAACCCGTGTTCCCCTCACGGGCAGGCAGATTCTTAACTACTGCGCCACCAGGGAAGTCCCAAGGATCATAATTCTTAACTCTAATTTCTTAGTCTACTAATGCTGCCTTTCGACCTTGTTATTCCTTGATGGAGGATGGGAAGAGAAGATATTTCCTATAAAGATTTTTGAAGGAAGACTGATGAAATTGTAACTTATTAAAAGGCTATAAAATGTAACTGTAGGTGACTTCATCCTCTATTAACACAAAAAAATTATGGTATGTCATAGTTCATTCTGAAGTTTATTGCCACAAATATTGAATAAAGCATGTTATAACATTATATTGACATCCTACATCCATCAATAACTCAAGTACTAGAAAATTCTGCAGTGCTGCCAGTCAAGCTGTAATTCTTGGTATAATTCCCAATAAATGTTGAAAAACTGATAGAAGAAAGCAACATGATATAGTTGAATATTTGAGCAAAGAAGAGGTCTTTCGTGTAGCCACACTGTTCTAGAAGGTGTTTAAAATTTGGTTTAAAAAATGAGTCTGGGGCTTCCTTGGTGGCGCAGTGGTTGAGAATCTGCCTGCTGATGCAGGGGACACGGGTTCGAGCCCTGGTCTGGGAGGATCCCACATGCCGCGGAGCAACTAGCCCCGTGAGCCACAACTACTGAGCCTGCGCGTCTGGAGCCTGTGCTCCGCAACAAGAGAGGCCACGATAGTGAGAGGCCCGCGCACCGCGATGAAGAGTGGCCTCCGCTCGCCGCAACTAGAGAAAGCCCTCACACAGAAACGAAGACCCAACACAGCAAAAATAAAATAAATTAATAAACTCCTACCCCCAACATCTTCAAAAAAAAAAAGAGTCTGACCTCTTTAGATGTTTTCCTTAGGATGTTCTAATAATTTGCAGTATAAATAGTTCTAGGTTGGCCAGGTTGACGAGTGTCAGGTGAAACTTCTCAGTTTTGTCATAGGTAGGCTGTGAAGTAAACTATTACCAGCTGGTTATTCCTGTGTGTGCAACACCATTTGCTTCTACCAGTTGTTCAGTTATTTCACAGATGATTATATTTGGCTGCTTAAGCACTGGATTTTTATAGAATCAATTAACTTAAGATTCTACTACCCAGCAGGCTGAATACAAGGGTATCATTTTAGTTCAGTTTTTTTTTTTAAATAACAAAAAACCTTTTGTGTAAATTTCAGGGAAGGAATTATGGAAAAAATAAAATCCTGGCTCTACATCTGCTATGCTCGGATTAATTGTTTTAAAATAGCACAAACTGGCACATAGTGGAAGCTCAATAAATGCAGTGGTTGATGCTGCCGATGTTATGGAGAGCATTTAGCATTTTAGATGACTGTTTATCTTTCACCCTTCCCACAAAAAATATCTCCTGATTTGAGCCATGACACCCATGGCTCCCAGAGGCAACTGCTGTCTTTCTAGGGGAAGCGGTATAATGTAATGTTGGGAGCAAGACCTCTGGAGCTAGCCTCGGTTTGAATCCCAGCTCCTGCTAGAATAGCTGTGTGACTTTGGCAAGTTGCTTAACCTTTCTGTGTCTCAGTTTCCTGAACTGTAAAATGAGGCTGATGATAATAATAGTTCCTACCTTGTAGGGTTGTTACGAGGTTGTTATGCCTGGCACATAATAAATAAAGCCCTGGGAAACGTACAGTCACTATCCTGTCTTGGAATTCCTTTATCTCAGTTCATTGTCTGTACTTTCACTCTGCTTCTGGAACTCACTCTCATGGTCACACTTTGGATCCAGTCACCATTAGGAACTCATCTGCTTTTGGACCACTGCCTTTCTCTTTTTAGCTGTCCCACTTTCTAAGTTCCATCATTTATTATTTATTTATTTATTATTAAAATAATAATCCAAGCCTCTACTCTAGTATGTCAAAGGAACTAGGTATTAGATCTCTATGAAGTTTTTTCTTCTAGAAAAGTTTTTCCTCTATGATTAGTACAAAAGCATAGAAATATTCAGTAATTAAATAAATTCTCGACTGGGTTAAGTGACGAGCAAATTTACTAACACTGGTAATTTACATGGAAATCAGAGAAATAGTGAACCTAACATTGCATTCCAGTAAGTTTTTTTTAGACAGAAATGATTAAACATGTAAATTCAAATTTAAATTATTCAGACTATAGTAGTTGCAGTATTAACTTCCAGAATTATTAAAAGTAACTGTTTTGCTAATTTGATAAACCATATATTAAATTTATGATAAATCAAAGCATTTCAAATCTTTAATATGAGCCTCCTGAATTTTTAATAACACGATGAGGACTGGACTCTCCCCAGTGAATCTTTCTTTGTGAAGACATTTTCCAAGGGGGAAATAAGTCCAGAAACAAGATTAATGCTATTCTGTCCATCATGCTTAATATTTTAGCACATGTGTTTGGTTTTTTTCTTTCTGTTTCTAAATTCAGAGCATAGGCTATTTTTGTTCTACTTACAACCTCAAACAGCTTTGGAAAAAAACCCAACTTTATATAATAATCCAAAATTGGAGCTGTAGTGTCTAGTTGGTTGCCACAGATGCAAAGGTGGAGTGCATTCACCCGTGTCTGCAGAGTAAAAACTAATCTGTTATGTATCTAACATAGGAAATAAAAGACATTTCATATTCAACAGTTTTTCTTTTTTGACACCATTAAAGGTTTTGTTTTGTGTCTATCATAGATAAAGTCATAAGTCAATTAATGTTGCTTTATAATCAACACATCAAAAGATTGATTTTGGGTACCATTTTATTAGGAGATCTTAGCGCTTCAAGAGGTTATTAATATTAACTCTTAGCCTTGGGAATTAGAGTATGCATAAACATAAATGATCATTTTGCTAAGTTTAACAAAATTGTGGATGTACAAACTATCTGAGGGATGAAATTAGCCATAGAGTTTTAGAGATAAATCAGTTAAACCTTTAAGTTGATACCAGAAGTGTCAATATAAGCGAAGTACACTGATTTGCCTATTAAAGACGGACATCAGCTGTTGCAAAGACATTACACCTGACATTTCTACTTGTACTGTTAAGGCTGACCCATGTTCATCTGAAATACTCAGATAATAGAGGCTACGCTTCTTTTTCACTGTCTGAAGACAGCGATTTTTGCTTTGTGTTTGCATACACAGAACCTGTGGCTTTACAGATGAACATATCAAGTGATGGATTAGTGACAGTCTGGATCTTTGCTGAATTACCAGCCTGGGAGTTTCTTTTGGTTTGTAAGATGGTTTTGTGCTAGCTTGTGGAATGCATTTTGTGCTACTGTAGACTTGAAATATTGAGTATATCTTTCTCAACTTGCTTGTTGGCTAGGAGGAAGTAGACAAAATTGAACTTAACCAACAAAGGGATTAATTTCAAAGGTTATGGGAAGAAATTTATGTGTGGTATGTTCAGGTATAATAACAGGGAAGAGCTTAGAGGGAAAGTACAATTCATTGTTATGGAGGAACAGTTTCCCAAGGAAGAGGTGTGTTTAAAGAAAATAAAAGGCTAAATTAACTGGGAACATAAAATTTTACAGAGTCTCTTACTGTTGAATCAAGCCATGATATCTGAGATTTTCTTTTCTCAGCCACCTATGGCACACACAGCTGAAGAAAGCAATGTGGGAAAGTTCTTACCAACATAGCAGGAAAAAATCATGTTCTCTGGGGTGACAAAATGTGAAAGAGTTCTTGCTTGGCTGTTTTGGTTTAACAGAATTTGGTGAAAGGAAGTTTGAGCTGCAAGGAAAATCTACTTTTCTTCTTGAAAGGCTGATTTTCCCTATGAGAAACTCTGAAGTGAAAATTGCTACTTTCATGCTACCCTTTACAGAAATATTAATAAATGCCATTTAAGTATTAATTAAAATAGTACTTGTTCAATTTTATTTTATTACATATTGTAAGAAGAGTGGAGATAAAGCTCTCGCACTGTCTTTTTGGATGTGTTAATCTCTCTATCGGACATGTAGAAGTATACAAGCAAATTGGATTCTCTAGGAGTTGTTATATTCATTCATTCATTCATTCATTCAGCATTTATTTATTGAGCAGTAGGTACTGGGAATATCATGATGAGAGATAGTCTGTTTCCTTGGGAACCCACAGTCCAAAGGGGGAAGACAGACGTGTAAATAAATTTAAATATAATGTTGGAGTTCTTCCTGAAGTATGTACAAGGCAATTGGGAAGGATTATCAGGGAATGATTCAGAATTACATTTTTAGGGGAGACTGAGGTATTGCCAGTCAAGCTAGACCTTCAAAGTCAAAGGATTTTGTTGGATGAAAATATGGGCTAGGCATTCTAGGCAGAGTAAAGCCCTGGAAGCATAAAAAGGCTGATGGGTTAAATGCTGCGACAGGGTTCCTTTTCCTCTTGTTAGGGAATTGCTTCTTGAGGGATGTATAGTTTTAAAAACACCTTTAAATTCTGAAATGGGCTTGGTTATGGAAGAGAGCAGCAGGAGTTGTCTGGTCGTGGGGACCCATGTGGGAGGGTAAATTTTCACTGGGGACAGCAAGTAGGCACATAACAAATATTTGTTGCTTTGATGTTGGTGAATTTTATTTGCCCAAGTAGAATGGAGGAAAACAGTGTAGAACGATGTCTGGGAAGTAAGGGTGAGGCATTGGGGGAGGGCTTGTGTCCTTAAAGGTTTGTGAAAGAGATTATCAGGACCACAGCTCTAAAAGAGAAGCAATTCAAATGCCAAACATCCTAGTGTTTACCAGCAGGAGATTTAGTTTGTACTGCAAGAGAGTGTGGACTTACCCCCAAAGCAAATACACAGTTGTGTGTGTTTTACTCTGCTGAAGGCTCTTGAAATCAATTTCTAACCCATAAAATAGAAGTTTCCCAAACCAAACCCACTATAAAATTTATCTCTGTAGAAAGGCCATAGCTGTTACAGGAGGGCAGGATGGTAGATCAGGAGGCTTTTCTGTTTAAATATTTAAATAGATTTCTATTTGAACAGCTAAATGAAACCAAACTCCCTTTCTTATCTCAATAATTAAAAAGAAAATTGCTGAGCTTTCTTTGCCAAGTGTTCATCCCATTTACCCCTTTCTTGAGCATTCTTAGGGTATTCAGGTGCCTTTGGTTTGGTTTCTTTTTGGAATAACTCAAAGCAGCCTCTCAGCAAGCCATATTTCCAGAGCCCTGACTTCATTGGCTTCTTAATGAAGAACAGACTGGCTTAATGATTAATTGCTGCGTAAATGGGACTGAACGATTCCTCAAAGGGCCTGCTCCCTGAGAGGACAGCTTTCTGGGGCTCAGCACATTTCTTCCTGTAATTGACATCTATAGATCTGTTTCTGTTAGTGATGTTTGCATTGGAAGATGCCTCCTTAACTTATACTAGGCAGGAGAGCTTTATTATTATTTAAAAATTTTTTATTGGAGTATAGTTGATTTACAATTTTGTGTTAGTTTCAGGTGTACAGTGAAGTGAATCAGTTATGCATATACAAATATCTACTCTTTTTTAAATGCAGTCACAGAACCTGCTTCCTGGAGAAGCCAGCCTATGATAATGATCCTTTTTTAAAATTCTTATTTTATTTTTTGGGTGCATTGGGTCTTCGTTGCTGTGAGTGGGCTTCCTCTAGTTGAAGCGAGCGGGGGCTACTCTTTAATTGCAGTGCGCGGGCTTCTCATTGCGGTGGCTTCTCTTGTTGCGGAGCATGGACTCTAGGCACATGGGCTTCAGTAGTTGCAGCATACAGGCTCAGTAGTTGTGGCACATGGGCCCTAGAACACGTGGGCTTCAGTAGTTGTGGCACGTGAGCTTAGTAGTTGTGGTTCATGGGCTCTAGAGCACAGGCTCAGTGGTTGTGACTCATGGGCTTAGCTGCTCCACGGCATGTGGGATCTTCCCGGACCAGGGATCAAACTCATGTCCCCTGCATTGGCAGGCAGAGTCTTAACCACTACACCACCAGGGAAGTCCCTATCCACTCCTTTTTGATTCTTTTCCCATATAGGCCATTACAGAGTATTGAGTAGATTTCCCTGTGCTATACTGTAGGTCCTTATTAGTTATTTATTTTATATATAGTAGTGTGGGAGAGTTTTGATGTTAGGTCTTACCTATCAGTGTTTCACCTGGTAACATTATCTGTGAATTTTTCTCTCTTCATTTTTTCATTACTCTGGTAATTCATGGTTACTTCAGAAAAAAATTAGAAAGATATAGATACACAAAAAATTAAAAGCAGCTGAAAATTTTGTCATCTACTGATTACAATCATTAGCATTTTGACATATTATTCTTGACCTTTCTTCCTACAGATAGGTGTATATAAAATATGTATTTACAAAATTAGATGCACACCACATATATGTATCTATATCTATTTATATATACGTACATGCACTGTATGTGTAATACTGTTTTAATCTATTGTTAATGTATTTTCAAGTCAATACATACATATTTATTTTGTAGTTTTGTAGAATCAAAGATTGGGACCATCAGTTACTTGAAGCTCTTCACTTTCCCTGAGATCATGGAACTTCGGTGACATTAATATTTTATATTTCTTTGGTATGGTTATATGGTCCCAGCAAGACTGGCATAAAGCCACTTAAAATTATGGCCGTAATAAAAATGATACAAATATTAAAGCAAGTCAGGGCCACTATAAAACAGCTATAAAGAGATTTACCAGTCTTTGTTTCCTATTTAATATCCTGCCTATCATTTACAGACTAAAATGAAAGTGAACATTCTGCACTACTGGCCTTTTGTAAATAGTTTATGACCATGTGGTTATCTGGGGTCCAGCACACCAGGGGGTTTAGAACCACCACTTAAACAAAGGCCAGCCTTGCACTGTAGGTACCAAATTTGCGCTTGTTTAAAAAGACACCAGCAGAGGGCACCATGCCTCCAAGACATAATCCACTACAGTCAAGGGCTGCTCTATAAATACAAACCGACACACTATTTTATTGGAACATTATTCATCTCTTAGTGAAATATTTTAAGAATGTAAAGTCCGAACATTATACGATGCGGGCAGTATAGCAAAAGTGAAATATTTATTCATGTAATAGACTTTTATTGGCTACATAAAAATGCCGTGCAGTAAAAAAATATATATATATTTATACATATATTTATATAAATATAACACCAAATATATATACATAAGACCGAATCCCAGCCACAGATCAGGAAATGAAGATGTATTAAAAGGGTCCAAAGCTGCCATGACAACACTCATGATGGATGAGTTAATTCTATTCTACAGGAAGTCAGACAAGACTCAGCAGAAGAGTTACATTTGAACTGAGTCTTAAAGGATAGTAGGAATTCTCTAGGTAGGTGGGATCAGGGATGCAGGAAGGGAGGTACACAGGTGAAAAAGTGTGGTTAAAATGTTGGGGCGATGGTAGGTGATTTTGTTTTTTAGTATCCCAAAATTTAAGCCTAAATTTCCAGAAGAAGGTTCCAGATCACAACAAAACAGTAGTGAGAAAGATGCTATTTGCTACTGGATTTCACGCTGCTGTTTAGAACAAGTGGCTGAAATGTAATAAATTCATTAAATGCAAAAAGTACCAGCATCAACAATGATGTTTATTACCACCTGCCTTCAGATAATCACCAACTTCTGACTAGTGCCTTGTCTTCTGGTGGCCTCAGTTAGTCAGCCAGTATTTACATATACATGTACTGTGGTTTCTTCTGACATGCATAGGAAAGGGGAAGTGAAATATGTGTTCATCTTGTATCTCTTCATTGTTCTTACAGCTGGTGGACTCTTGGTACAATGGGGCTTTCAGCAGTGATATGTTCCTATGACCTGCTTATTTCACATATTGTTTCACATTCACTGAGAGCCTGTAATGCCTTTGGATCTGGACGGGGGTCTGTTTTTCCTTTGTATTTTCCGACAGTGGCTAGCCAATACAACATACATACACAGCACAGCCATAAATGTCAACCGACTTTATCTATAAGGCCATGCTCTCTTCTCACAAAAAAGAAAATGATGCTAGAGGAAGAGAGGATGATGGAAAATACGTAGGGAGGCTACAATTAACTTGACAGGACACATGACACATGACACATGACAGGACAATCCTAATGTTAGATCTGAGTTGTAGCCTGGAGGAATAATTTCTGGGGGGAAGACAATGTAGAACTTTCCACTGAACAATGCCTTCCGTGTTTCCAGCTGCTCAAGCCTCTTGCTTAATTAACAAATGTTTGTATAGAATGGTGAAGACATTCAATCTGCTAGAAGAACTAATTATTTATGATTATTTTATATTAAATCCCTCTCTGCAGCTGCTTTAAGTCTGTATTTTGGAAAGTATTCACAGAAATTACTCAAAGGAGCTAGAGTGGTTTGTGTTCATGGCTCTTATATAAATTTCCTTTGTCTTTCTTTTCCTTTTTTGTCTATATCAGGAAGTAGCTGGCAGCCAGTCATAACCAAGGTGAGAGTATTTGTTTTCTTTTGACTAGTCTTTCCATAATTGGATAATCACCTGCTGTAGAGTTTTAAATGAAATTTAGGGGATCTTCCTAAGCAAGGCAGGAACCCCAGAAGCCGAGGAACGGAAGACTACTGAAATAGAACAAAAAACCAAACTGCTATTGCAAAGAGCCTCCTCCTCCAAGTGACTCAAAAAGCACAAAAGCTTATTTCTCTCTCATGTTATGTTTCAGGTGGTGGTGGGCTGTGGGTGGACCATGTGGTCGTTCAGGAACTCAAGCCCTTTCCAAGTTAAGTCGCAGTGTGCCAGTTATCACTTTATTGCCACATTCACATTATGTGAATACGTGTTCTGTGATGGTGAATAGAATTCCTTTAGCATCTTTCCTTTATAGCATGCAAAATATTAAGCTTTCTCAACAGGGGGTGCTGGACAGACATTGCTGGAAGAAGGGGCATCTGTGGTTTCTGGTGGTTGCATGGTGGATCATCAGTGTGGGTATGAGGACATCCAGCAGAGTTCCACCCCAAATGTGCACCCAGAATGAGAGATCCTTGGCAACCTTACAGCCTCAGCTTGGCTTGGCGATAACTTTCCTGGGGCCTACTTCACACAGAAGCCGGCTCTTGAAGGCCTCCCGCCTGTGAAGGTGCCACAATTCCCTTTGCAGACCTGTGCCCCAGGCCCCACCCCCTCTGCCACCAGGCTACCGGTTGCCAATCACCTGTGCCTGCCTGCACTCTGGAGGACTGCTTCCTGCTCTTCCAGTGACAGAGACCAGCGCTGGCTTGAGCAAACAAGTAAAATTCTCTCCTGTCTAGTGGGCTGAACTTTACTTCTAAATGAGGTCTGACCCCAGCCTTAGGGAAAGGGCTCCTTTCTAAGTGGGCCTTGGATGCCCTCCCTCAGCTCTAGGGTCCCATATAGTGTTTCGTTATAGTTATTCGTTTATCAGAGTTTAATAATCATTTATATTAAATTTATCCGTGGTTTCTGTTTCCTGATTGGACCCTGGCCGATACATGTGCCTTTGTCATCTCTTAAGATTTTGTCCCCTCCATGGTCAAACTGGGCTGTAATGTTCAGGTTCCAGCTGGTGGAAGGAGAAACAGAGCTTGGAAGAAGCGTGGCTACTTTTTAAGGCCTCAGTCTGAGAAGAGATGTACACTACTTCTGCTGACATTAGACTGGTGAGAGTAGTCCCAGGCCACACCTAACTGCAGGGGAGCAGGAAAGTATAGTCCAACCATGTGTCAAAGAAGAAAGCAGAATGGATTTTAGTGGGTGACTGGTAGTCTCCGCCATAATTATATAAAAAACTTTAAAACCATATGGCAAAAGATATCATAAAGATAAGCAAACCATAGACTGAGAAGTAAGTTTATAACACATATAGAGATCTGTAGAAGAGTTTTGAGGGATATTAACCACTTACCAGATGAAGGGTTAATATCCCTCAAAGATCTCCCACAAACTGATTAAAATAAAACTCAAGTTAGGAAACTGAAAAGGCTAAACAAACCAATAAAAAACAGAACAGTAAATACTGTAGAGGAGATATTCAACCTCAGGAGTAGTTAGGGAAGTACAAATTAAAGCAGCCATGAGATAGTACTTTCTGTCTATCAGATCAGCAAAAATTAAAGAGTAACAATAGCCATTGAGAGAATATGCACTCATTTCTTCCTAGTAGAGCTATAAATTTCTATAACATTTAAGAAAAGTAGGCTGTATATCTAAAAATAAATAATACATGGGACTCTTTTACTGAGGAGCCCCGTTTTTGAAAATCTATCCTATTGAAATAAAAACTCCATTATGTAAGAAGTTTATTGATGTATTACGTGTAGAAGCAAAAGTCTGAATGTAGCCTGAATGGACTTTAATGCGGAAATGATTAAATAAATTGTATTACATGCATACTATGATATATTATTCAGCTGTTAACAAGAATGAATCTGTCCTATTTTTCTGATCTTTATATCCACTATATATATATATATATATATAAAACCAGTAAAAGTAATTTTCAGAATAATATGTATAAGAAAATTCCATCTGTGTACAAATAAATAGCCAAGAAACTCTATTACATGTATACCTGTGTTTCAGTATGTTTGTATGAAAAAGGTATGGGAGGATGTATACAGGGCTCTCATGGGGAGGGAATAGAGAGGGTTTGGAGGATGCTTAGTTAGAAAAATAATTTCAAAAATAGTGAATCTTTTTCCCCTCCATTATTTTTGCAAAAGAGAAAAAGAAACTT
This sequence comes from Leucopleurus acutus, assembly GCF_964270905.1. Lineage (NCBI taxonomy): Eukaryota > Metazoa > Chordata > Mammalia > Artiodactyla > Delphinidae > Leucopleurus > Leucopleurus acutus. Next base: position 59,699,914 of record NC_139142.1, read on the forward strand.
GCCCCTTGACAGGTGAAAATTTCTGCACACCCTACCTGCAAACCACCAAGGCCTAAAGAGAAAGAGCTCATCTGAGTTTCACAGTTTAGTTGTAAAACTTTGAAGTGTTTAAGGAATGGTTAATTTTCTAGAAGTCCGATTCAATGAAACCCTTGATCCTTGGGAAAGCAAATCAATACCGGTCTGTCTGCCTTGGTGGTTGGTTTTGTTGATACTGTTATAGATACGTTATTTTGCTGATAAGGAGAAAAAGTAAGCACTTCCTAAGAGTAGTGGTGAACTAATTGCAGATCCAGGATTGAAACTCTCCATCATCAGTTGCCTGAGTTACCCCTTGTTTTCAGATTCTTCTCTTAATCACAGTGTATGTTCCTACAGGTGAAATGAGATCACTGAAGGAACCTGAGTCAAGAAAAGCACATTTGACATTCTTTTTCTTGTTGTGGTTGAAGATTTTTGCCGTTTGCTAGAATAAGGACATGGATTGTTTTGTCAAACTTCTGGCAAACTTTTTGTCAGACTTCTGGCACACATGTTGAGGGGATCCTCCTGCCTCTCGTGCTTCAGGGGCAACAGGGAAACTGATGGAAGTCAAAAGGTGAGATACTCTCAGGCCATGCCTGTAAGCAATAGGTAGGAACTGGGGCAGCCACCCTGCAGCCCAGGATGCTGAGCCGGGGGAGTGAAACAAGGACACAACCCACCTAACAAATGCAGCAACAAATCTTCTGTTGAAGAGCAACACTTCCTGTTAGTGGTTTTCAACAATTCAGTTAGTGCAAGATGATCTTAATTGTGTCACTGGTAGCACTGAGCAGAGAACCTTGGCTGAGCAAATCTGGGGAGGCACATGAAACAAGTCCAGTACGTTATTTGTCGTAAAAATTTAATTTTGTTTTGTCAGCTATTCAATACCTTTTTTGAGTAATTTATTCTGAGGATATATTTGTGAATTACTTAAATATTAAATTATTTGAGACATATATATTCTGAAAATGCAAATTGAATAATAATTTAATAACGAATTAGCCCAACCTCCTGTTCCCTCAGCTCCCTCCTAAAAGAAAAAATATATATCAGGTTATGAAAGTTGTGTTCAATTAGTCAGTATTTGACTATTTTTTTGCATTAGTTTCAATAATTGAGAATCAACCTATTTCTGTAACTATTGCAGAAACTGAATCAGTAATTACAAACCTTCCAACTAAGAATAGTCCAGGCCCCTAACACTTTACCCATGGTTTCTATCAAACATTTTAAGAAGAAAATCATCCCAATCCTGTACCAACTATTCCAGTGAATAGACAAGGAGCATTTCTTCTCCAACTCTGTGCAGATAGCCTAACCTTGATGCTAGAAACAGAAAAACTAAACATATCATTAGGTCTGAATATTTAGGTGGTAAAACTATAAAGAGAAGTAAAGAAGTGATTATCGTTAACACTCAGGATAATACTTAGCTCTAGGCAGGTAAGAGTGGACACTTTGATCAGAAAGGGCACATTGTGGCATGTGTGCTTGACAGTAATGATGACTTTCGGCAGATTTTTCTTCTTTCCCCTCACTTCCAAGTGTGGGAGGTTCTCTGTCATTCTCACAGTGGTCTTCGCTATTCCTAAATGTATATGCCCAGCTCAGATGTCTTCTTCGACCTCTAGATTCATGTATGTGAGCACCTAGATGACAGTCTCACAGGCATTCCAAACTCGACATGTTCAAAACTGAATTCTTGGTTCCGTCTCCCAAACCTGCTCCTTTTCCTCCACCTTAGTCAGTGGCACCATCATCCAGCCAGTTGTCCGAGTCATCACACTGGGAGTTATTTCTTTTTTTAAAATTTATTTATTTATTTTTGGCTGTGTTGGGTCTTTGTTGCTGCACGTGGGCTTTCTCTAGTTGTGGCGAGAGGGGGATACTCTTCTTTGCCGTGCGCGGGCTTCTCATTGCAGCGGCTTCTCTTGTTGCAGAGCATGGGCTCTAGGTGCGTGGGCTTCAGGAGTTGTGGCACATGGGCTCAGTAGTTGTGACTCGCGGGCTCCTAGAGCTCAGGCTCAGTAGTTGTGGTGCATGGGCTTAGTTGCTCCGCGGCATGTGGGACCAGGGCTCGAACACGATTCCCCTGCATTGGCAGGCGGATTCTTAACCACTGCTCCACCAGGGAAGCCCCTGGGAGTTATTCTTGATTCCTCCCTGTCCATCACCTCTCTATTCCAATCTGTCCTTAATTCCTGTCAGTTTTATCTGAGATATCTCTTGAATATATCCATCTCCTAATTTCTCAGCTGGATTGTTCAAAGAGCCTCCTTCTGTGTCTTCTGTCTTCTATTCTTGCCACTTACTGAGTATCTGGAGTTTGCCAAGCTCTGTGCTATTTATTCTCTATACAGCAAAAAAGATAAACTTTTAAGCAAGAAAATTAGACCATGTTTCCCAGCCTAAAGTTCTTCTTCAGCTTCCCATTGTGCTCAGACATAGTTCCCAACTTTGTGGTGCCCTAGCAGGCTTGCTCAGTCTTGCTCCTGCTATTCTTGGCAGCCTATCTTGTGCCTTTCTTGTCTTCCCTCCCTTCGTACCATGCAGAGTGGTCTTTTCCTTCAGTTCCTTGAACATGCTGGGGTTTTCTTGTCTTAGGGTATTTTAACCATGCATTTTGGCAGAAACATTCTCTCTTCCAGTTCTTATAAAGTTGGTGGTTTCTCATCCTAAGAGCTCAGCTTAAAGGTCAGCTTCTTAGAGAGGGCTTCCATGCCCACCCTATCTAAAGTAGATGTCCTCTACTCATTATTTTCTATCACAGCATCTTTTGTTTGTTTCACCTACTTATTTGTTGGTTTCCTTATATTTTGTCTATAATCTCCCTGTGAGTATGGGTCATATGTTTTTTTGCTTCTCCAGTGCCAGTGTCTGGTCTATAGCAGGTGCTGCTGAATGAAGGAGGCTACACTTTTCCTTTAGCATTTCCTTTCCATTATCTATAACACATTCTTCTTCTGGTTAGTAATTTCTGTATCTGTATTAATTTAATAATTGAGAGTTCCATTTTTTCCGTTCAGAATAAGGAGAACTTTCAAATGGGGTTCTTACAGTTTTCCAGAGTGCATAATTTAACATGTATAACTAGATATCCTAGTGCCCTTAAAAATATTAATTAACTTTGACCTAGAAATTTGCACATTCCTTTTTAAAAGTCATTATATTTACAATGCTTCTTGTTATACGTTCTGCTTAGTAAAATATGTGCACTTGGGGATTTGCACAAGCTTTATTTTCCCTTTTGAATCAGACAGAGCACTAACCTGTGGGCCCCCTGTAGGTCCTTGGTCTATTTTCCAAGGCAGACATCTCCACCCCTCTCCAAGATTCCCCAGGACAGATGAGCTGGGGAAAAAGTTGTCCTGTGTCCCAGTCAAGACTGTGGCTTGTGGCTTATTCAACCTCAAATCGTGGTGCTTTCTGATACCTCAGGGGATCCATACATGTGACCTGTTGAGATGTTATTAAGTATGTTTAGAGTCTTTCCCCCCACCATTTTTCCTTTGTCTTCCCCCCGACTCCCAGCTCAACGCTATATACCTTAGGCTGAGATATGAACTGGCTCTGAGACTTCTCAAGCAAGAATGAAGCATCTTTGTGTAGCAGGCAAGAATTCAGATTAACCTGGCATAAATCAGCTTCTCAAACTGTTATTTTCCCTAAGTCCATCTCCCTTCCAACTTAACTATCTCTGTTAATGATGTCTCTCTCATCTTAGTCACCCAGGCTCAGTTATTTTTCATTTATTCTTTTCATCCGTATGTGAAATCAAGTGTTTAGAACTTTCAATTCTATCTTGACAAAGCTTATACTTCTGTTTCTTTTGTTTCTTGCCTCTATTCAATTTTGTATTATTATTTTCTTGGACTACTACAGTGACTTCCTAACTGGTTTTCACCTTCTTTTCTGTTTCTCTCCTTTCCCCAAGCCACGCTACATACACTGACACATTAATCTTCCTAAGCTTGGCTCTGATCAAATCACATGTTGCCAAAAGGAGTTCAATAGCTGTTTATTAGTTATGGGTTAAGTCAGAGCTCCTTAGACTGCTCTGCTCCATATGGCTTCAGCCATATTGTAGTCTTACCTCCCTCTATTCCATACACACTTTGTGGCATGTTCAAATTGGACTTCCTGGTGTTTCCCAAACATGACCAGCCTTTTCCTACTGCTCCCCTTCACTCATGCGGTATTTGTCTACTGGGTTGTCTTCTATCATCTCAACTTATTGAAATAATATCTGATTATTAAAATACAGTTCAAATGTTGCTTGCTTCATGATACTTTCTCCAGTTGCCTCAATGCAGGCTCATCTCTGCCCCTTGTTCCCATTCTCAAGGCAGGTCTCTTAGTTTTCTAGTGCTGCCATAACAAATTACCACAAACTTGGTGGTTTAAAACAGTAGAAGTTTATCACAGCTTTGAAGCCTATTCTGAAATCAAGGTGTTGGCAGGGCCATACTCTCTTAAGAGGGGGTCCTTCCTTGCCTCTTCCTAGCTCCTCATGGTTGCTGGTAATTTTGGTGTAGACACATCGCTTTGGCTTGTAAACATGTCACTCCAATCACATGTATTTCTCTGTATGTCTTCATATCATCTTCCCTCAGTGCATGTGTCTGTGTCTCTTCTCTTCCTGTAAGGACGCGGGTCATATCAGATTAGGGTCCACTCTAATCCATTGTGGATCTTAACTTGATTACATCTACAAAGACCCTATATTGAAATAAGGTTACATTCACAGGTACCAGGAGTTAAGATTTCAATGTATCTTTTCGGGGGCACGATTTAACCCACAACAGGAGGAGTTTGTTTATTCTCATTCCTGGTTTAGTCTTGACTTTGGAGATGCAGTGCAACTTCATGCTTTGGACAGGAAATGAGAGTTGATTCTGCGTAGCTCAAAGTACAACTCCTTGGGTCCAGAGTGTTTTCTAGACCCATTCTGATACCCAGGCTCAGAGAGTTTGACCCACTCCAAGTCATTGCCTAGCAGAGCCAGCTGGCACCCTGTCTAGACTCCACCTACGTTCCTCACCAGGGAGTCTCCAGGTCTATGGGTATTTTTAGTAGAACTTGATCTCTTTCTCTCTCTCACTCTCTCAAGGCTGAATTGCAAAAAACCTCATTTCTGTCCTGTCAACAATTTATCTCCATTTCCTCTTAGCAAAAATATTTTTATACCAAAATACCGCATTTCTGTGTTCTATGGTCACTGCCCATATTGTTCCAGAAACATTTCTCTGGCTGTGATGGAAGTATGCAGGCCTCAAGGCAGCCCTTGAGGATATTCACAGTAGGGGACCCAGGTGGGGGTGTGGCATATCACTAATGGACTCTACAGTCCAGGAAACTGCCTCTTTCAGTATCTTTACTTGGGGCATGAATCAGGTTAATGTTTTGAAAGAAAAACAAACTAAGTGTGCACTTAGGTGAGACTTAGATGTCAGAAATAATTTATTGTTGGATTCTTTGTTAGTTATCAATCTTTAAGGACTATTTTGACATCCTTTCTTAGTTTTGAAAACTTGATAGGATGCACTAACTAGTATAGCTTCTGTTGAATAAGACATAGAATTCCCTTCTTAGTACAAAAATGCACAGTCTTATCCTTACATATTTGAAGAGTTACACAGAAATTGGGGCATAATCATATACAGGTACATGGAAACATTCCAGTAGAAAATGAAAACATACGCCTGATGAAAACAGCAGGAAACATGTCAGTGCTTTTAATAGAAAATTGTTTGAAATAACTAAAAATGGGCTTTCACAGTGTAAAGAGTATACAAGTTCTGTTAAAATCAACAGCTTGCATTTTTTGTTTTCATGTTCAGTGAGAGTTTAACATCAGTTTAAGTTATCTTCCTGTCTATGACAAAAAGAGGAGTCATTTCATCCTGAACTATGTATTTTCAGCTTCCTCTTTTTGGTATGAATCCTTAACATTAAAGTTGCTGTTGACAAAATAAAAAGCAGAACTAGGAATGGAATACATTAAAGAAAATGCTGTGTTGCACATGTAATGTGGAATTCTTAAATAGATGAAATAAAGCTGCTCTTTTGCAAAAAGCTATTCTTCATGAAGCTCAGTGCCAGGAAAAGATCAATGCCCTCTATTTTTAGTTCTCTCTGCTTTGTTCCTCTAAGGGAAAAAGATGCTACACAAGTCCTAATAGAGTGAGACAGTAAATCCAATGTAGTCATTTTAGGTTTTTTTGTACCTCTCCTGGGCAGTTATATTAAAGTGTCCAAATAAAGATGGCTGACTTTCATACATTTGGAAAAGCAGATGACTTTTCTTTATCAGTTGACTGTTCTGAGTAATGGGGACCCCAGATGTAGCTAAGGACCTTTTCAAAGAGGGACAGAAGATAATAAAGGAGGTAGTGTGGGCTATTCCACTTCTCAGTAGAAGAAACATAGCACAACTAGGTTTTACAAGGATAATCACATTCATGATGGGTTCACTGCAGTTTTATTTCTTTGAAAAAATGAATGATGATGGAGTTAGGGTTAAAGAAGTTCCTTTGAATTCCCAGTTTGAAGCCAGCAGCCTGGGATTCTAGCCTCAGCGCTAGAATTCTATGATCAATCATCTTCATTCTTCCTCTTCAGGGACTTAAATTTCGCTCTTAGATTTAGTTAAAAGGTACCTGTATTAATACTATCAGAGGAACTTGAAAATTACTTTGGAGTTTTGGGATCTAATCTGACTGGGAAATAATGGAATCCAAGACTTTAAAATCTAAGTGAAACTAAACTTTTTATGAGGCATGGACTACATTTGAAATCCTTTCCTCTTGATTTTGCTGAAAATTAAGGCACCCAAATTAGGGTTGTCAAAGTAGGAGAGACCATAGGTGATTCTCTTGTCAAAACTCTGATTTTACAGCTGAGGACAGAGAGGAAAAGTGACTTTCCAAAAGCCACAAATTTTTTTTTAGTGGAAGTGACAAGATAACATATAGTTCCTTTGATTCTCAGCCCAGTAACCTCTGTGACATGCCTCTTGGTCAGAAGCTTTAGATTTAAAAAATGTTTCCTGTTATTCCTGTGTGGTAGATGCTGAATTATGCTGTCCAAATCCCCTCTCCTCAGGACTACAGCACTCATTTTACCAATTTCTGGGAATGTTGGCAGCTGACAGCCCTCACCTGAGTCTCTGGGACTTGACCTTGGCTGAAAAGAGCTGCGTTGGCCAAGGTCGCCCTCACTCCCTGGTGGGGAAGGCAGCCCACATCCAAAGATATGTCCATGTGGGACTATAAAAGCTCTATTTCTTCCCAACACAGGACAACCTCAAAGGGTCATTCCAGCTCCAAAGCTTTTTATGGGATTAGCTGAGGCCTTTGTTGAGATTGCTATAAAGTGTATCTTCTTCATCTGCCCAATCCTTCTTTCTTCACTCCTTTGCAAGTACTGTATTGGTCCTGAGAGCACACCTCAGTAAACTCCCCCACACTAATGTCCTCTGACCTGACCTGTGGTATCTTCTAAATTTGAATTGCTTCATGCTGCATATGGAAAGAATCAATGTATGCTTTTCCCAAGTGGATCTTGAGTGGCGCCTAAATTAGTATTATCAGCCAAAATAGTGTGAAGTGTTCCTACTTGTTAATTTAGTCCATTATAAAAAGACAACGCCTTTAGAGATTATTTTTTTAGCTTTGTGTCTTAAAGTATGACCCACTCATCACTTTCATAATTAGTGCCGAAAAGAGGAAAATTGTAAAAAGGGGACTAATTAAAAGACTAAACAGAAGAGGAAAGAAGAGAAAAAGAGCTCAACAGCCTGTTTTAAATATAAGAATTCATTTTATTTTTATACTAAAAATAAAAAATATTTTAATCTCTGTAGCTTTATATTTGTATAAATCCCAGTGCTAATAGCTTAGTGGCTGGGAACCTGAATACTTAATAAAAAATGATTTTTAAAAAATCTCAACAAAATCGTGATTCTTCCCATATATATATAGAGCCAAGACAGAAGTGATTCAGTATGATCCAAACTCACATTTACATAGTGCACACTGTGTGGTGGGACTGACTTCATACATCAGTATCTACCATGGTTATTTTTGATATTCAAGATAAAATATCATGTGGAAACAATGCCAGCAAAGTGGAAAAGAGAAAAGTTTCAAAGCAAAATTCCCACTCACTCTCTTTCCTGTGTAATTATGCAAATAAAATTATAATCATGGAGTATAGATTTTGTTTTGACCAAGTTCACGCTAGCAGTATGCAATGAAGAATTGAAGCACTTATCTGCACGATCAAAGTAATATATTACGTTTATCTTTAAAAGACAAATTATTATGATTATCAGGATATGTGTTTCAATTACACTAATTATTGATGGAGATCAGGTCAAAATAATTTCTTTCTTTTGTTCTGATTTTCCCACAATCAGACAAACAGGGAAATGGTATTTCCATGACTGTAATTCACTACAGCACAAGGTCAGGTCAGGGAGAAGAAAGAACAGTTGTTAGTAAAATGTCTAATGTGGTCAGGGAACTAGGCCAGTGCATTCATAAATTAACTTGTTTACTTAGGTGAATTTATCAATTTGCCTTTTTCTCCCAATTACACTTAACATTTTGTTTTCAAGGGAGTCCTCCCCGTTGGCTTATATACCTGCTTATGACTCATCTAATTTGAAAGAAAAAACATCCCTAAAACAAACCTACCCAAATCCTGTTTCTCTGGCCATTCCTTCTCTGTCTCCATTGGAGTTCAATAAATGTTATCTGCGGTGGTATTACTATTGTCATTCCTGGTATTTAAAAAATATATTTGCTGCTATTATGAGAGGAAACTTTTTTTCTCATTATCAGTTGCACCTATTTATTGCTGGTATATAGCAATGCTATTTATGTTTGTATACGTAAATTTATCTGCCTATTTATTGAATTCTCCCATTAATTTTATAAAATTTACCATTGATAATTGTTTCTTTTCAATACTTTTATCTCATTTTTATTTCATGCCTCATTTTATTGGCCAGTATTTCTAGAACAGTGTTAACTAGTAAGGGAGAAAGCATACTTTCTTATTTTATTCAAGATTTTAATGGGAATGATTCTAGTATTTTACCATTAAGCGTGGTATTGGTTTGGATAGATATTATTATGTTGAGAAAGTCTCCTTTTTTATTAATTCATCACTTATTCCAAACATCTTATAATATTATGTGCTATTCTCTTAAGCTTTTTAGTCTTTTTTGGTATTGGTTGGGTCTCTATTCTTATCCTATATTTTTATTTTTCTTTCTTGAATGGAATTTCCAAGGATATATATTTTACTGGTTTATTAAAGGATCAGATTTTGAATTTGTATATCAATACTATTTTATGTTTTCTAATTTATTTCTCTATTAAGTAATTTCTATATTTATTTTATTATTTTCTTCTGTTTTCCTCAGTTATTTGGATGTTTTACTTGTATACTTAATTTATTTTTACTCTCTACTTTTTTATGACCAAATCAAAACATTTAAGGTTACATTTGCTTCTACATTTAAGTTTTGTCACATGCCTTAGTTTTGATGAAATAGTGTACTCACTGTCTTTATAAATAATCTGATGTGGTGTTTGGATTTCTTTTTCACTCTAGTATTTATATGGAGAAGTTACGTTTTTTTCCATATGGTTTTTATTTTTGTTTAAACTCTCTTGATTAATTTCTAGCTTTATTGCTTTGTGTTCAGAGAATGTGGCCAGTCCAGTTTCTGCTTTTGGGGATTTACTGAATTTATCTTTATGGCTTAGAATATGATTGTTTTTGTAATTGTTTCACTTTCCAAAGCAAATATATTCTCTGAGAAGGACTAATGTTTGATATTTGCTACAAATTCAGTCTTATTCATTATATTTGAGCACATCTTCTTCTCCACTTGATCTGTTAAGGGCTGAGAGAGTTGTGTAATTATCTTTCACAATTGTGTTTATTTTGAGTTCCAGTGCTTGTAACAGTTCATGTCTTTTATATCTTTATTGTGATTATACTTTCGGTAAAAACTTCTTTATTACATTTAATACTTTTTGTCTTGAATTTATAGTATCTGAAATTAATGATTATTTCTGTTGTATTTTTTGCTAGTTTTCCCCTGAAGTTTGTACTCAATTAAAAATTTTTAAAATTGTCTTAAATTTGTTGTAGGTGAGTCTCTTTTCAGCTTATGATTATATTATTATTTTGTTTTTTAATTTTGATTTAAAAAAATGGTGTTTTGATATGTAATTGACATACCATACAATTCTTGAAAACATGCTAAGTGTAAAAAACCAGTCACAGAAGACCACATATTGTATGATTCCATTTACATGAAAGACCCAGAAAAGGCAAATCTATAGAGATAAAATGTAGATTAGATTAATTTTATAACATAAATAGTCTTTTATAAAAATCAAAAAAATTGAATTACAATATTAGTTTCAGGTGTACAATATAGTGATTCAGTATTTTTATAGATTATATTTCATTTAAAGTTACTACAAAATAATGGCTAGATTTCCCTGTGCTATACAATATATCCTTGTTGCTTATTTATTTTATACATAGTAGTTTGTATTTCTTAATCTCCTATCCATATCTTGCCCCTTCACCCTTCCCTCTCCCCACTGGTAACCACCACTTCTCTATATCTTTGAGTCTGCTTGTTTTGTTATATACATTCATTTTATTTTTTAGATTCCACATATAAGTAATAATAAGAGTATTTGTGTTTCTCTGTCTGACTTATTTTACTAAGCAAAATACCCTCTAGGTCCATCCACGTTGTTGCAAATCACAGAATTTCATTCTTTTTTATGGCTGAGTAATATTTCATTGTATATATGTACCACATCTTTAAGTAGAATCTTTTTAATAGAGGATTTTATACCTGCTTCTTATATTGTATATAATGAATAAAACATGATGGAATAGATAATTTTAAATACATACAGATACAGTTTCTGCATAACATGTTTTATTTTTTTTTGTTTATTTTTTTTGTTTTTTTTTGCGGTACGCGGGCCTCTCACTGTTCGGGCCTCTCCCGCTGCGGATCACAGGCTCTGGACACGCAGGCTCAGCGGCCATGGCTCGCGGGCCCAGCCGCTCCGTGGCACATGGGATCCTCCTGGACTGGGGCATGAACCTGTGTCCCCTGCGTCGGCAGGCGGACTCCCAACCACTGCGCCACCAGGGAAGCCCTGCATAACATGTTTTAAAGTTGCCTGCCAATATGTGTTGGGTCTTCTGTGGGCTAGATAATTAGGAAACCTGCAAAATCAACGTGAATTGGGTGAAGAGATTTCCCAGACTCCCCCTCCTCCTTTCCAGTTGCCATATGACACTGCATGGTTTGGGGATTCTGAGATTTGTTCTGTGTGGTTAGATGTTTCCTGAGTGTGTTTATTATGTATTTAAAAGTGTCTTAGCCGTTTAAAGAGATATCATGACTGGGCAACACAGCTGATATTGCAGAGAACCCCATTGTGGAAAATATAGAGGATATTGGCTGCACTGAAAAAGGCAAACACATGAGTAATACTGGTCAGTGCTACCCAGTTGGAAGGGGAGGGGTAAGTCTGGGGCATCACTGATATGGCCAGAACTCCTATAATGGGAAATATAAAGAATAAAGCAGCCAGTGATATGACCAGTGCTATTTACAGCTTTCCTGGACATTTTCAAAAGATCTTCCACCTACAAACTCCTTACTTATGGCTCTTATTAAAATATCAGAAAGACATGTCTGCTTTTTCCAACCTACTGAAACATATCCCTTTGCCTCTTATTTATTATAAGAAAATTGCAGTTAGTTATTTTGATTTTCTTACTACTTCATATGAATCTAAATGAGGTATAAATTGAGAGATGAGTGTTTTATTATTGCTGATAAATGTCTGATCTCATGCTGGGGCTGAGGCAGCTATGGCAGAAACTGCTGGTAGATTGCTAGCTGCCCAACCTAAATTCATTTTCTCCTTCTTCCAAGGAACAAAATTCTGAGTGTTTGTGTGCATATATGTGTGGATTTTACAGCTGGCCAAATTAAAGCTAGCCTTCCTTACTGCTGGGTGAATCTATGTAGGTGAGTTGGGACAATGAGAAGTAAGCATTAAGCTTTGAATGGGACTTTCAGAACATCTTTAGGAGCTGCCTTGGCTGAGAAGTGTGTCCTCTATGACTTTCTGCTCCTCTTCTTTCCTGCTGCCTGTAAGGTGTATGTGAGCTATGGTTCTAGCAGCCATCTCCATCTATGAGATGACCTTGAGAATAGAGGCCATATGTTTAGATAGTGGAACATAACGATAGATGTTTGACCATGGAAAAGCCACTAATAGCCTTGGACTACATATCCTTGGACTTCTCTTAACTGATGTCAATAAACTGTTAACTTATTCAATCCTGATTTTATTTTATTCCTGTTACATGTGCTGATCTTAACAGATACAGTAGGGCTTGCCTATGGCTATGGGGTACTGAACACAGGCAAGCTAAATCTTGTATTCTGTGTGAGGAGAGGTTTTAAACCGTCCAAAGTGTATAGTGAAAGGCTTTGGGTAAATGACAAAAGATGACTCTGAAGTGATGAGATAAAGATATAATAATATCTCTATGTGATATTACATGATAGAGAATAAGCAAGTCAGAGTGAACAGGTCTGGAGGGAGAAACTAGTAAGGGCTCTGAGAGTCGAAATAGAGAGGAGGGTATGTTTTATGACTCAGCTGTGAATGAACCTGAGAAGTAAGGGAAACATAGTCTGATCCTTTCCATCATTAAAGCAAATCTTAAAAAACTTCAATGTAACATAGGTTGTTCAAAATTGTAATGGCATTTCCACTGAATGCTATTCTAGATTGTTCAGGTACTTGGAGTGTACCACAGCTGTGTCAGGAATACACAACCTCCTGTGTTAAACCTGACATTTCCCTAAGGTCAGATGGCAAGGGCCTTGCCACCCTCTCAGTGGGTTGGATAGAATAGTAATTGTTTGAACAGAGAATAAATGTGCCTAGAGAAAAGCAATTGGTAATGAGTCTTGGGGGTGGAAAGTTTCATCACTTTAAAGAAGCCTGAGTACTGCTTCTCCAGCTTTCAGCATGGGCAGGTAGTTTAGGTATTCAGGAAGGAGAGTCAGGCGCGACTCCTCCGCCTCCATGAATGTCTTCTAAAATTGAGAGCCCAGTGGAGACTGTAGAAAGAAATCAGTTGTCTTGAGAGTCAGTGTGTCCAGAGAGGTAGAGCATGTTACTGATGAATAAACTGGTTAGGGTTGCTATAAGAAAGTGAGCCTTTTGGGTGAGTTGATCTACTCGAGTTCCCTGATATCTTACTTGAAACCCTTCAATGTGTTCTGGAATTCCGAAATACTTTGGATTTTAGAAAGGATGAATATTGCATATTATATAATATTCCAGCAGAATACATGATAATAGGCTGTAATCCAATTTACTAATATTTATGCAACAAAATGATGAATATTAACACTTGTGGGATTAAAAATCCCCTACAAATCATTCCACATCAGTTCACTTTGCCACGAAATGATTTATAAGAACATCTTTCTGTTTTCAGAGTTTCGTAGATTTTGACATTGTGGATAAGGCACTATGGGCCATTCCTATTGGGAGAGCATCTGTCCATGTTGAGGGGTAGGGGTCTGATATGCAGTCTGTTTTCAGAGACCAAGATTACATCTACTGGAAAGTTTGGACTTACCAGGAGCTACGTTGGAAGAGCTAGTATTTCCTTATATAACTGACCAAGTTCTAATTTACCTCTCTATCCACATTCTTGAATTTAAAATTTTTATTCATCTGGTTTTTGTCTGGGCTGTGTCTTCAAGGAACTTTCAATGCCTGAGAGTTATATTTTATGAGAATGTTAACACTGAGAATGTCTTTCTACTTCACACATGAATAACAGCTCAGTTGAGTATAAAACAGTTTCTCTTAAAACACTGTAGCCATTTCTCCGTTGCCTAACAGTGTATATTTATTTATTTGTATATATTATTGTATATTTCTATATTTATTTGTAGTTAACTTCTTCGCCTAAATGATTGTTGGATTTTTTAAATTATAATTTAAAAAATTTGCCAGAATATGTCTACTTACTAACTTTGCATGGAGTATGATGAGTTCTTTAGATATGTATACATTTCAGCTAAATAGGTTTTTTTCCTTGATTTATTGCATTTGTACTAATTGTTGTGATTTATTCTTAGGGTGTATCTATAGTTCTTAGTTTGGAGTTTTGTTCTCCATCCTCCATATCTAGCATGCCTGCATTGTTTGCAGTTATTTATCCCTGTTTTTCATGTTGTGGAATAATTTTTCAACTTTATGCTTTCTATCACGAATGCATTTTTTTCCAGAGCAAATTCCACACTAATGTACATTTAACTCTCAGTGCCTTGTTGATTTTCTTACCTTGTATTTTCATTTCAGGTTTTTGTTTTTTCATTTGCTTCTCCTTTAATCCTATTATTTTTTTCATTTCATCTCAACATATTCTTACCTATGACTTTCAGGTGTTATATCCTATTGTCAAAAGTTTTCTGAAATGTTATCTTGGTTTCTGTAGCAAATTATTTTCAGAAGTCTGCCCGTCCCCTGAATCTTTAAGATAATTTTTTTGTTGTTGAAGTTAAAAAAATAGATTCCGTGTTGTTATTGTTTTTTTTTTAGTTTCTACTACTAGATCTGCTCCTTGGATCGAGGTGTCAGTCAGAGCTCTTTCTCAGATTTATAGCAGTAAGGCCAGTTGATGTATGTAGCCCAGTTCTGTGTCAATCAGGTATTTATATGGGCAGCTCTGCTGTATGTAACTGTGATTGTATCCCATCCCAGTGCGTATTTCTCTGATGCTTTGAGAAAACAGGGTATGCAGAAACTACAGCCTTTCACTTGCACTGTTACAGGGCTCTTCCTATCTTGCTTTGCTTGCAGAAGTTCATTTGGGAGAAACATTATTTTAGAGCAATGAGCCATTTTTAGACCCCTCTAAAAATGGGGTGAGGATGGAGATATAGTGGGGGTTAAGGATATGTGGGTAGTTCAGTAGGACTTTACTGCTTCAAAAATCAGCAATTTTGTCTAGAGTTAGTTGTCCATTTCTTTAGTTTATGTGATGGTCTGTGAGTAAAGGGATACTTTTCAATTTTCTTTCTGGTAGGAGGGAGTTTATGTTTCATGAGGAAAAAAGGGGTTATGCAATAATTGTTTCATTTTTGTCTCAGTGTTTCTCAAACTTTAGTCATTTATAAGCCCCCTTTAAAGGACTGATTTCTCATGGATCCCCAACATTGACTTAAAAGAATTTTTATGATAATGTTTCTCAAATGTATAAGCCTAAAACTCGGGATAAGCTTGTATTGTAATAACTCTTACATCGCTGTAAAATCAAAATAAATTAGCAAATTATATACAGGCCTTTCTCAGAAAAAACAATACATTAAAATTAATTTAATGTGATTTATACTTTTTTTGCTGAAACTACACTGTTGCTGGCAAAATAAACATACTACTTCTAAGGTACAGATTCTACTTTTTAAAAAATTTATTTATCTTATTTTATTTTTGGCTGTGTTGGGCCTTAGTGTGGCACGTGGGATCTTTCGTTGTGGCATGTGGGCTCCTCTCTAGTTGTGGTGCGTGGGCTTCTCTCTAGTTGCAGCGTGCAGGCTCCTCTCTAGTTGAGGCATGCTTAGTTGCCCTGTGGCATGTGGAATCTTAGTTCCCCCACCAGGGATCGAACCCGCGTCCCTTGCATTGGAAGGTGGATTCCCAACCACTGGACTACCAGGGAAGTCCCCAGGGACAGATTCTATTCATGTCAGTACATCTGTACTGCTGTTTGCCATATAATAACAGTAGGCAAAATTTTAAAAAAGTTTTATTATGTTATCTATTCTTGGGCTTTTTTAAAAAAATTGAAGTATACTTGATTTACAGTGTTGTGTTAGTTTCAGGTGTACAGCAAAGTGATTGTTACATATATATATTTATGTATTTATATGTGTGTATATATATATTCTTTTTCAGATTCTTTTCCATTATAGATTATTACAAGATATTGAATATAGTTCCCTGTGCTATACAGTAGGTCCTTGTTGTTTGTCTATTTTATATACTTTATATATAGTAGTGTTTATCTGTTAATCCCAAACTCCCAATTTATCCCTCCCCTGCCTTTCCCTTTGGTAACCATAAGTTTGTTTTCTATGTCTGTGAGTCTATTTCTGCTTTGTAAATAAGTTCATTTGTATCACTTTTTTAGATTCCACATGTAAGTGATATCATATGATATTTGTCTTTCTCTGACTTACTTCACTTAATATGATAATCTCTAGGTCCATCCATGTTGCTGCAAATGTCATTATTTCATTCTTTTTTTTATGGCTGGGTAATATACCATTGTATATATAAACCACATCTTCTTTATCTGTTCATCTGTTGGCAGGCATTTAGGTTGCTTCCCTTTCTTGGCTATTGTAAATAGTGCTGCTGTGAACATTGGGGTGCATGTATCTTTTCAAATTAGAGTTTTAGTCTTTCCTGGATATATGCCGAGGAATGGGATTGCTGGATCTTATGTTAACTCTATTTTTCGTTTTATAAGGAACCTCCGTACTGGTCTCCATTGTGGCTACACCATTTACATTCCCATCAACAGTGTACGAGGGTTCCCTTTTCTCCACACCCTCTCTAGCATTTATTATTTGCAGGCATTTTGATGATGGCCATTCTGAGGTGAGTTGATACCTCATTGTAGTTTTGATATGCATTTCGCTAATAATTAGTGATGTTTAGCATCTTTTCATTTGCCTGTTGGCCACCACCTGTATGTCTTCTTTGGAGAAATGTCTATTTAGGTCTTCTTTTGGGCATTGGGTTTTGTCTTTTCCTTTTTATTTAAAAAAAAGTGAAAGTAAATGAAGGCAATACTAATATTCAGAATTTGGGTAGTAAATGTACTTTGGTTTAAAATAACGAATAATTCAACAGGACCTGTATACACAAATAATCTGACTTATTGAATTTATTTCCTTCAGCTAAATAAAGTAGTTGAGTTACTAGAAGATAGTAAATACTTTATCCTCTGTCTGTGTCTTAGGAATAAATAAGCCCTGAGATAGAGGGATCAGTGAGAAGCTAGTTTTGTTCTAATGGACCAGAGTATGTGCGTGTGTGCACATGTGCAGGTACGTGTGTGTGTGTCCTGTTCACAGCATGGGACTTCTGTTCTTGGTATTATAGCTGTTCATTAGGATGATGTTGTAATGTCCCTACCTGTAATGGGAAAGATGGGGACCCAAGCAGCCAAGCCATGATGCAGGAGGGGAGATGTGTCTGGAGCCATAATGGTCTACTATTCTGAGACCCAGAGTGGGATTTGTATGATGGGTCAATTGGTGATATTTCTATATTTTCCTTTTGTCCATATACCCAATATATGGAACCTCCCTTTCATTTTAAGTGCCCAGTGTAAGAACCCTTAAGTTTAACCATGTGAGTAGGCTGTAGACAACCAAAACAGTTGCAAAAATATTGAAGTTAGCCCACAGAAGTCATTCAGCAACATATAGTACCAGGAGTGGGGTGGATTATTATAGAATTGTCACATTCTAGGGTCTTTAAGACTTCTCTTGTCAGTGTTATTGTACTTGTAGTGACTTTGAAGTAATTCAAAACCTCAATTCTCCAGTTTCAGAAATACTGAACTTGTTTCAATCTGCTTCAGTACAAATTCCTTCTGGACTCCAGCATTGGACTTATTCATTTATTCAGTCAATATTTATTTAGTCCCTACAATGGCTAGGCTAGGTATGGCTTGCAAATGTTGGGGATGTGACAGGGGACAAAACAAAATGCTGTCCCTAATGGAGTTTATAGTCTAGGTAATAAACAGAGAGAAAAATATGTATAATATAATTTTAGACAATGATAAGTGGTATGAAGCAAATAACACAGGATGAGAGATAAAGACATGG
Source organism: Leucopleurus acutus (assembly GCF_964270905.1). NCBI lineage: Eukaryota > Metazoa > Chordata > Mammalia > Artiodactyla > Delphinidae > Leucopleurus > Leucopleurus acutus. Next base: position 59,717,942 of record NC_139142.1, read on the forward strand.
GTAGTGGTGGTTGTGGTTAAGGGAGGTCTTTTTGAGAAGATTGTCAGTCTTAGTTTTTGGGAAAAGTATGAAAGTTCAAGGTTTTCAGTAGTCACACAAAGAATGGAGGTGTTGTATCAGGACCTGCTAGGCATTTAAGATGGGAAATATCTGCAGTCATTTTCATGGCCTGTGTTTCATATCTTCTGTGTGTGTGTCATTAATTAATTGGTGAAAAATTTAAACGATGTTGAGTGATCACATGCTGTGATAATAGCAGAGTTAATATTGGAGCCCAGAGCTTCTGAATTCCTGTGTCCTGTATTGAACCATGCTTTGTCCTCTTCCTTTTCACTTTCTCATTAAGCCCATGAAAGTAGTTAGTGTCTTTTCTTCCTTCAGGTTAGATTTTCTCATCTCCTAACTTCTTTGATCTTTCCTCTGGACCATTGCAGAGTGGATGTGGTGCGGTGAAATGTGCTGGACTTGAAGAGCTCACACCTTTCAGTGTGTTCCTGTGAAGAGCTCTTGGCTAGGAAGAAAGCTTTTCATGGAGATAAGGGTAGGGCAGATGTTTTTGTCCTACAGTTAGAAGTTTTACTTCCATTCCTACCAGAAGGTAGCTCAGAGTTATGAAGTTAGTTTCAATTTTCAAAAAAAAAGTCTGCCCACAACTCAAATATTTTATGAGCTTTAAGGATACTGTCACATAAAATAGATGTTTCTACAAAATTGCACTTTATAGTGGTGATATAACTTACGATATGGAATTTTTGAGATTCATGGTTTTGAATTTTTGTACTGTGCAGCAGGAGCACATGAATCCTAGCAGGCAGTTCTCATTTCTCTCTAGAACTCCCCCTTTAAATCTCAGCACTGCCTTTTCAATACTGATTACCAGACATCAATCTCTTCTATCGCTTTCTAGTTTGGTCATCACCAGTTGCTCTCATGGTTATGAATTTTCTGTTTCCCAGGATTTCTAAAAAATATCCCATAAATGGACAGGGTCTTCTGTGTGCTTATGTGCTCTCACAATTGCTCCCTTTTCCCTTTTAGAGAGAAGAGGGGGAAATTAAGTAGTAGAGTGGAATTAGAAAGTTTTCCTCTGGTCTTATATTCATCTATTTTCAGGAAAGCTTTTAAGGTGTGTTTATTAAAGAGAAATATAATACTTGTTTACAGAGATAAAATGCAAAGTAAGTAGTTCTTAAAGTCCATTAATGGAAATGATGTATCTCAGTATTAGATCCTTTTGTGATGTGACTGGGGGAGGGGGCAGGTAAAAATTGGAAATCTGAGTCAAAGTTTAGAATATGAATATTTTTCTCAAAATTATCCTGGGATCTTAGGTTACTGTTTCTGGTAATGACGGTGCAGCTTATATCAGACTAATTCTCCTGCAGTAACAATGATAAACTCTGTACAAAATATGAAAAACAACTATTTGAAGGCATGGGGGAGCAGGTAAACACAGGCAGAAACACAGACAAAATCCAAACTCATAGTTGAAGATTTTTGATAATTCTCTTTTTGTAGCTGATAGACCACCTAGACAAAAAATGAGCAGGAATACAGAAAATCTGAAAAACATTATTAACCAACATGACCTCATTGACATAGGATACTGCACCCAACAATAGAAGAATATTTATTCTTCTCAAATGCACATGGAACAGTCATCAGGATTAACCATGTGCTGGACCATAAAATAAGTCTCAATAAATTTCAAAAGATTTAAACTTTACAGAGTATGTTTTCTCATCATGACAGATTAAATTAGAAATCAATAGCAATAAGGTATCTGGGAAATCCCCCATTGTTTTAAAATTAAATAACACTCTTCTAAGTAACCCATAAATCAAAGAATAAATCACAGGAGGAATTAGAAAACATTTTTAAATGAACAATTATGAAAATATATCAGAATTTGTGGATTGTGGCTAAAAATTGCCTAAAGGGAAATTTATGGCTTTAAATGTTTATATTAGAGAAGAAAAGTTTCTATCTTATTAAGCTACAAAAGAAGAGAAAGTGAAACCTGAAGTAAGTAGAAATAAAAAAATAAAGAATAAAATAAAATTAATGAAATCAAAAGTTGTTTCTTTGGAAAGATTATTTAAATAGATATACCTATAGCAAAAGCCATCAAGAAAAAAAAGAGGAAAAACACAAATTTATCAATATAAAGAATGAAAGAGCAGGCTATCACTGCAGATATTTTAGGCATCGAAAGGATACTAAAAGAGTATAATAAATAATTCATTCTAGGGGAGGACAGTCTCCTGTAGCTTTCAGAGAATAATGCATAGCAGGTAATATATTTTTGAAAACTTACATAGTATTTGAAAGTGTCTTATTCATTATCATCCTTGATACTTTGGTTGGGTATAGAATTCCTTAACTGAGCACAATTTCATGTCATATTGAAAGGTAGCACTCCATTGTCTTCTATCGATAGCTTCTATTGCTGTTGAAAAGTCTGGTAGTGTTCTGTTTTTTCCCCCATTAGGTTGATTTATTAGTTTATTTATTATTTTAAATTTCTTAAAAAATTTTTTAATGATATTGTTTTCTTTCTAATTTTACAAGCAACACATACTCATTGCAGACAACTAGAAATACATAAAAGTATCCAGTAAAAATGAACAATCACCCCTAATCCCCATCCCCTAGTGAAAACCATCATTAGCATTTTGAAGCATTTTCTCCAAGTGTCTACATATTGTTTTTTCAACTGAGGTATAATTGACCTGCATACTATGTTAATTCCAGGTGCATAACACAGTGATTCAATATGGCTGTAGATTACAAAATGATCATCTTGATATGTCTAGTTAACATCTGTCACCATACAAGTATATTAAAATATCGTAGACCAAATTCCCCATGCTGTAGATTTCATACCTATGACTCATTTATTTTGTAACTGGAAGTGTGTACCTCTTAATCTCCTTCAACTATTTCACTCATCCTCACCCCTTTCCCCTCTGGTAACTACCTGTTTGTTATCTGTATCTATGAGTCTGTTTTGTTATTTTTGTTCAATTTTTTTGATTCCACATGTAAATGAAATCATATTGTATTTGTCTTTGTCTGACTTACTTCACTTATCATAATACCCTCTAGGTCCATCCATGTTGTCACAAATGGCAAGATTTCATTCTTTTTTATGGCTGAGTAATATTCTATTATATACATACACACACATATAAATCATATCTTTATCCATTTATTGATGAACACTTAGGTTGCTTCCATATCTTGGCTGTTGTAAATAATGCTGCACTGAATATAGAGATGCATATATCTTTTCAAATTAGTGTTTTTGTTTTCCTCAGAAAAATACCCAGAGCAAAATTTGCTGGATCATATGTTAGTTCTATTTTTGTTTTTTTGAAGACCCTCCATTACTGTTTTCCATAGTGGTGGCATCAATTGACATTCCCATCAACAGTATAATAGGGCTCTCTTTTCTCCACATTCTCACCAACACTTGATATTTGTTGTCTTTTGATGATAGCCATTCACCATTCTGACAGGTGTGAGGAGATATCTCATCATGGTCTTGATTTGCATTTCCCGGATAATTAGTGATCTTGAGCATCTTTTCACATGTCTATTGGTTATATGTATGTCTTCTTTGGAAAAATGTCTATTCAGGTTCTCTGCCCATTTTTAAAATGGGTGTTTGTTTTTTGACATTGAATTATATGAGTTCTTTACATATTTTAGATAGTAACTCCTTATCAGATATATAGTTTGTCAATATCTTGTCCCATTCAGTTGGCAGCCTTTTCATTTTGTTGATAGTTTCCCTCACTGTGCAAAGATTTTTAGTTTGATATAGTCCTATCTTTTTCTTTTTTCTTTTGTTTCCCTTGCCTGAGGAAACATATGCAAAAAAAAAAAAATTACTAAGGCCAGTGTCAAAGAGTGTATTGCCTATGGTTTCTTCTAGGAATTTTATGGTTTTATGTTTTAAATTTAAGTGTTTAATCCATTTTGAGAGTTTTTTTTTTAATATGGTTTGAGGAAGTAGTCCAGTTTGATTCTTTTTCATGTAGCTGTCCAGTTTTCCCAGCACCATTTATTAAAGAGACTGACTTTTCCCCATTGTATATTCTTCCTTTCATGTACATTTAATCGACCATATAAATGTGGGTTTATTTCTGGGTTCTCTAGTCTGGTCCATTGATCTGTGTGTCTGTTTTTTTGCCAGTACCATACTGTTTTGATTAATGTAGCTTAGTGATATAGTTTGAAATTAGTGAATACCTCCAACTTTGTTCTTATTTCTCAAGATTGTTTTAGCTATTCAGGATATTTTGTTTTTCCATACAAGTTTTAGAATTATTTGTTCTAGTTATGGTATATAATTTTGAAAAGTGCCATTAGTATTTTGATAAAAAATGCATTGAATCTGTAGATTGCCTTGGGTAGTACAGTCATTTTAACAGTATTAACTCTTCCAATCAATAAGTGTGGTATATTTTTCCGTTTGTGTCATCTTCAATTTCTCTATCAATGTCTTATAGTTTTCTGAGTACAGGTCTTTTGCCTCCTTGGTTAGATTTATTCCAAGGTATTTTATTCTTTTGGATAAAACTATAAATGGTATTTTTTTCCTTAATTTCTTTTTCTGATAGTTCATTGTTAGAAATGCAACAGATTTTTATGTATTAATTATGTATCTTGCAACTTTACTGAATTCATTGGTTAATTCTAATAGTTTTTTGGTCTTGTCTTTAGGATTTTCTATATAAAGCTTCATGTCATCTGCAAACAGTGACAGTTTTACTTCTTCCTTTCCAATTTGGATGTCTTTTATTTCTTTTCTTATTTGATTGCTGTGGCTAGGACATCCAATACTATACTGAATAAAAGTGGCAAGAATGGGCACTCTTGTCTTGTTCCTGATATTAGAGGAAATGCTTTAAGCCCTTCACCATTGAGTATGATATTAGCTGTGGGTTTGTCATATGTGGCCTTTATTATGTTGAGGTATATTCTCTCTATACCCACTTTGCTGAGAGTTTTTATCATAAACATATGTTGAATTTTGTCAGAAGCTTTTTCTGTATCTACTGAGATGATCAGATGATTTTTTTCAGTTAATGTGGTGTATTAATTGATTGATTTGCAGATTTTGAACCACCTTGCATCCCTGGGATAAATCCCGCTTGATCATGGTGTTTGATACTTTTAGTGTATGGTTGAATTTGGTTTGCTAATCTTTTGTTGAGGATTTTTGCATCTATATTCATCAGGGATATTGGCCTGTAATTTTCTTTTTTTGTTGTATCTTTGTCTGGTTTTGGTATCACAGTAATGCTGGCCTCATAAAATGAGTTCAGAAGTGTTCCTTCCTCTGTAATTTTTTGGACTAGTTTGAAAGCATAGGGGTTAACTCTTCTCTAAATGTTTGTTAGAACTCACCTGTGAAGCCATCTTGTTCTGGACTTTCGTTTGTTGGGAGTGATTTTATTATTGACTCAGTTTTATTACTGGTAATTGGTCTGTACATATTTTTGATTTCTTCCTGGTTCAGTCTTGGGAGATTGTACATTTCTAGGAATTTGTGTGTATCTTCTAGGTTGTCCATTTTATGGGAGTATATTTATTCTTAGTAATTTCTTATGATCCTTTGTGTTTCTGTGGTGTTGGTTGTAACTTCTCCTTTTTCATTTCTAATTTTATTGATTTGGGGCCTCTTTCTTTTTTTTCATGATGTGTCTGGGTAAAGGTTTATCAATTTTGTTTATCTTTTCAAAGAACCAGCTCTTAGTGTCATTGATATTTCCTATTTTTTTAGTCTCTATTTCATTTATTTCTGCTCTGATCTTTATTATTTTTTCTTCTACTAACCTTGGGTTTTGTTTGTTCTTTTTCTAGCTCCTTTCTAGCTCTACATGTAAGATTAGGTTGTATATTTGAGATTTTTCTTGTTTCCTGAGATAGGCTTTTATTGCTATAAACTTCCCTCTTAGAACTGCTTTTACGGTATCCTGTAGATTTTGGATCATTGTATTTTGGTTTTCATTTGTCTCCAGGTATTTTCTGATTTCCTATTTGATTTCTTCAGTGATACTTTTCGTTGTTTAGTAGCATATTGTTTAGTTTCTGCATGTTTGTGTTTTTTTAAGTTTTTTTCTTGTAGTTGATTTCCAATCTCACAGTGTTGTGGTTGGAGAAGATGCTTGATATGATTTCAGTTTTCTTAAATTTACCAAGGCTTGTTTTGCGATCTAGCACGTGATCTATCTTGGTGAATTTCCATATGCACTTGGAAAGAATGTGTATTCTGATGCTTTTGGATGAAATGTTCTATATGTATCTATTAAGTCCATCTAGCCTAATGTGCCATTTAAAGCTGGTGTTCCCTTACTGATTTTCTGTCTGGGTGATCTATCCATTGATAAGTGGAGTCTTTTTTCTTTTTAAGTGGAGTCTTAAAGTCCCCTACTATTATTGTGTTACTGTCAGTTTCTCCCTTTATGTCTATTAATATTTGCTGTAGGTAAATAGGTGCTCCTATGTTGGATGCATATATATTTACAATTGTTAGATCTTCTTTGTGGATTGATCCTTTGATCATTATTTAATGTCCTTCTTTGTCTCTTGTTACAGTCTTTGTTTTAAAGTCTATTTTGTCTAATATAAGTAATGCTATCCCAGCTTTCTGTTTCCATTTGCATGGAATATCGTTTTTCATCCCCTCACTTTCAGTCTGTGTGTTTCTTTAGATCTGAAGTGGGTCTCCTGTAGGCAGCATATATATGTGTCTTGTTTTTGTATCCAGTCATCTGCTCTTTGTGTTTTGATTGGAGCATGTAGTCCATTTACGGTTAAATTAAGTATTTTTAACTATGTACTTAATGCCATTTTGTTGTTTTCTGGTTGTTTTCATAGTTATTTTTGTTCCTTTCTTCTTCTTTTTCATCCTTCCCTTGTAGTTTGATGACCATCTTTAGTGTTAGACTTGGATTTCTTTATTCTTTTTGATTGTGTATTTTTATAGATTTTTGGTCTGTGGTTATCATGAGGTTTATATATGCCAGCCTATTTATATATGATTATTTTTAGTTGATGATTTCTTAAGTTTGAACAATTCTAACAACTCTGCATTTTCACTACCCCCCACGTTTAATGCTTTTGACCTCATACTTTACACATTTTTGTTTTGTGTATCCCTTAACTACTTATTGTGAATAGATGATTTTACTACTTTTCTTTTAACCTTCCTACTAGCTTTATAAGTGGTTGATTTACTACCTTTACTGAATATTTGCCTTTACCAATAAGTTTTTTTTTTTTTAGTAATTTTCATATTTCTGGTTGTGGCTTTTTCTTTTCTATTTAGAGAATTCTCTTTAACACTTCTTGTAAAGTCTCTTTAGTGGTGCTGAACTCTTTTAGCTTTTGCTTCTCTGTAAAACTCTTTCTCTTTCCTTCAAATCTGTATGATAGCCTTGCTTGGTAAGATATTCTTGGTTGTAGATGTTTTCCTTTCATTACTTTAAATATATCATGCCACTCTTTTCTGGCCTGCAAATTTTCTGGTGAAAAGTCAGCTAACAGTCTAGTGTGAGTTCCCTTGTATGTAACTAGTTGCTTTCCCTTGCTTCTTTTAAGATTCTCTCTTTATCTTTAATTTTTGCCATTGTAGTTACACTGTTTCTTGGTTTAGACCTCTTTGGGTTGATCTATTTGGGACTCTCTGTGCTTCCTGGACCTCAATATCTGTTTCCTTTCCCAGGTTAGGGAAGTTTTCAACTATTATGTCTTCAAATATCTTCTCTGCCCTTTTCTCTCTCCAGATTCTGGGACCCCTATAATGTGAATGTTAGTACGCTTGATGTTGTCCGAAAGGTCTCTCAAGGTGTTCTTATTTCAAAAATTATTTTTTCTTGTTTATGTTCAGTTTGAGTGATTTCCACTACTCTGTTTTTCAGTTTGTGAATCCATTCCTTTGTGTCATGTGATCTACCACTGATTCTTTCTTTTTTTTTTTTTTTGCTGTATGCGGGCCTGTCACTGTTGTGGCCTCTCCCGTTGTGGAGCACAGGCTCCGGACGCGCAGTCCCAGCGGCCATGGCCCATGGGCCCAGCCGCTCCGCGGCATGCGGCATCCTCCCGGACTGGGGCACGAACCAGCCTCCCCTGCATCAGCAGGTGGATTCTCAGCCACTACGCCAGGGAAGCCCTGTCATGGACTTTTGATGACTTAAAATTGGGTTCTCCATCTAAGTCATTTGGAGCTCTTACAATACTCAGCCAGCCAGTTAGCAATTGTTTTTTAATCACTGATATTGTGCCAGGCTCTGAAAATACCAAAGTAGACAGGAAAGAAAGAGCCCCTTTCCTATAGGAACTGGTGTTCTAGTTTGAGAATTAGACAATAAATGCCCAAACCAAAAAAGTATGTAAGAAGCTTTTTAGTTTATCATTTCACAATATATAAGTATCATATCATGCACCTTAAACTTACACAATGTTTTATGTCAATTGTATCTCAATAAAGCTGGGAATTATATACACACACACATATATTTATATATATATATTTATACAGACATATGCAGAAAAGTTAGGTTCCCAATATAGTAGTCGTTACAGCAAAATTATGGGCCAGAGATCTTAGCGGGGCAGCAAAAACAGCTCAAAAAGAGGAAGAGCAGAAGGAGGTAAATACAGAAGGGGGATACTGCAAGCTGGGAGATCCAGCTGAAACGACAGATGCTGATTTCCTGTTTGATCACGCCAAATAAGTTTACCTTTTTTTTCAAATCATGTGGCTGACACTTCTTGCTGAGAATAAGAGGAAAGATTGAATCTTTTCCCTATAATAAATTAATCTCTAGTAAAATATAAAATGAAGCGCTTGAAAGTTCTTCCAGATAGCACGTAAATGTCTTTACAGGAAAGTGTTTTGCTGTTAAATCAATCTGTACAGTTAGGCTGGTATGTCTCCTTTCTAAGTTGATTTTGTGGCTGAGCTTTTATTATGTTTTGAAGGTGTTACGTAAGTAAGACAAATGAAAGGTAAGTTTGAATAAGGATAGTATTTGGCATTATGTTCGTTTTATGCAGTTAGATATTTTTTCTACTTTGAAGTTCTATTCTCTTTGTTCTAACATTTATCTCCCATCTTAAAAATTTTATTAGGAAAGAGTTTTAAATAGTTTTTTTACCGTGACATCTCAGCCAAGGCACTTGTATTGAGGCAGTTTTTCTAACTGTGGTCAGTTGCAGTATTAAATAGTTCTTCATAATAATAATGATATTTGGCTCTCCAGTTTATCTTTTCATATAATTTTAATGGATGTACTTCATGTTCACTCATCCCTTGTTTTCCTCATTTTTGTGCTATTTTTAACCACTCACTTCCCAGTGGAGCATGAAAAGAATTATCTTCTGAATCACTCATGTCACTCAGCAGGGTCAGTTATGATTTAGTCAACTGGAGAATGTCCATAGAGCCAACCTGAATCCTTTGGGCCAGTAATTCCACTTTGTTCTAAAGAATAGCAAGGAAATTGTATCTGACTGAAGTGTGGAGGAAGGCTCCAAGCAGGTGGGAATGCAAAGGCTGGTAGAATGGCATGGTAAAATGCACGCCCTCTGTAGAGCAGGGGAGCATGTGCTTTTCAAGTACAAGATTTGGAGTCTGGCATGGTTCACATGCGGTGTCTGCCACTCACCAGTTGAGTGACTTTGGCCAGATCCTTTCTGAACCTCAGTTTCTTCATCTGTAAAACAGAGACCTTAATGTATCTGCTGTATGATGACTCTGTATTCTTTAAATGAGACTATTTGTAAGACACTACATATATAGAATAGCACAAAGTAAGTGCTCCATATGTATAAAGACAAAAGTAGAGGGAGATAGATCCTGTCCTAATATTTTCTAGTTTCCACACTTGATAACGTTGAAAAAACTTCAAGGATATTGGCTAAATACTCAAAATGGAGTTCAAGGCAGATTGGGCAATACAGCCTAATTAGAAGAAGGATGGGAAGGTAGCAGACAGGGCTATTGAATAAGCAGCCAGGTAGCAACTCTTTCATATTGTCTAAATTGGATCAACCAATTTAAATATCTGAATATTTTCAGTACTCCTGTGTAAGGCAGGCATCTGTAATGGATCACTAGTATTTAAATTTTGTATTAATAAAGGAAAAATAAAATCAGAGTATTCCAGAGGAAAAAAGTTATTAATGGGTTGACATAAAAGAGATAAAATCTTATAGTGTATCAGATTCAACAGCTGTCTTTTTCACAAATCACTGAGAGGGCTTTTCTTCTGATTTGATGGACAGTTTTTCTTTTGCATTCTCCATCTCAGTCTAGGGCAGCACTCAGTGGTGTTCAGTGAATATTCATGATGACTGATTTCTTCCCAGTGACAGCACTGCATGCAGACAGCGAGGTTCTCACTGTTCACTCAAGATATGTAGACCAGAATTAAAAAATCAGCCTGGTTAATTCACAAACTGAAAATTAATATGTTTACACAAAACATTGTATTTGGAATATCCAGATCTACAAATCATTTTTTAAAGATATTTCAAACATAGCAATCACACTTAAAAAAGGAATTTCCTGAATAATTAAAGTAGCTCACCTACCTTCCCTGAATGTTTGTTAGGAAATCAGCCTCATACATGAAAGGGCTCTGCATTTATTATTTCCTGATTTATGGGACAGTAGGAATCTTTAGATAAGGTTTCTCTTTGTTCACATGTTAGAAATGTACTCTGTATTAAGATTTGGTGGACCATTGCTGAAGGATCTGGAAGAACATCATGATGACAACACAACTGGCAAGATAGTTAAATCAACAGCTGATTATAAAATCCAACTACTTATTTGACATGCTACAGATTTTAAAATGCAGATAATGAAAAATTTTCATAATTCAATCATTTGTATCTAAACTTGAAGACATTGCCTTGAATTCAGAATATTCCAGCTGAGTAGGAAATGTGAGTGCTGGCAAAACCAGTGTGCATTGGTGAGTTGAGATGTAAATGCTCAGAGAATTTCAGATTTCTCGGTGAAAGGTGCTATTGCAAAACAAAACAAAGAGGTATGAAGTCTACTGGTACCAGCATGCACGACCGTTTATAGTTATTTTAAAAGCTTTCACAATGTCCTACCTACCATGGCTTTTTCATTTTAATTTGTGTGTGTGTGTGTGTGTGTGTGTGTGTGTGTTATGTGGTGTGTTTTGATGGGGTTAGGAAGAGGCTTTGTCAATAAGATCCTACTTCTTTAATTATAAACAAAACCACACCGGAGTAGTATGGCTTAATTAGAAACCCGGGCCAGAGAGTATTAATTCAGGAATATATTTATTTTCAGCTCTACAGAGCTCATAGAAAGATCTTATTATTGGAGAAAACAGTGAAAAAAAAAGAAAATTGTGACAGAAGTATCTAATAGACAATAGATACTGAGTAAGAAGAAAGTTTGGAGAAACCTCAAATCAAAAGTTGATTGTTGTTTGCAAAATATATCTTGAAAACAAATCTTGTTAATACTGGGTTTGGAGATTTCATAGCATTTCTGAGATAATAGGCTGAAAGAAAATGTATTACCAGTCTCTGATTGAAATAGTGTGAGTTGTAGTTATTTTTATTTCGTAACAGTAACTTGCTATTACATCTTACAAGGAGAAAGGGAACCCACTGATTTAAATCTGATTTTGTAATAATAAATAGAAAATATTTCAAGCAATACAGAGAATAATGTAATGCCCATGTTTTGTAACATAAATTTAACACATCTGATTTTCCTCAGATTGTTTAATTATCTTTAAAGAAATAAATTCTCTTAGCCCTCTTTGTGCCCATGTCCATTCCTTTGTCTCATTCACCAGCCTGAAGTTGCTGTGCATTCACCCATGTTTTTATATGTATCTATTACCAATAGATAACTGTTTTTTGTTTATAGAGCTATATGTTAATGGTATCATATTAAATCGATCATTCTACAGCTATTTTCACTCATTCTTATGTTTTCAAGCATTTTATATATTGATATATGTGGCTCTAACTCATTTAAGTGTTGCATAATATCCTGTTGTATGAATAAACTATAATATGTTTGTGCATTTTTTATTGATAGGCAGTACAGTTTTTTCCTATGTTTTTGCTATTATAGACAATGCTGTAATATTGTAGTATACGTCTCCTCTCCTGTACTACAGTCCTTTAGGGTACACTTCTAGAAGTGTAACTCTTGTGTCCTAGGGTATATGCATCTCCAGTTTTAGTAGATATTATTGTCCACTTGCATTTGAAAGAAGTAATAGCAATTTATACTCCCACCAGCAGTGTCTGAGATACAGGGAGTTCTTTCCCCACATTTTGCCAACTTTCTTTCGGCTGGCATTTATTTTTTTAGCAACTACTTGTTGAGTTGGGATATTGCCATGGGAATTCTGTGTTTTAGCCCTGGTGATGTATAATAAAAAAGTCCTTTCTCTCATGAAGCTTTCATTCCAGTGGGGAAGAGACAGACACTATACAAACAAATGTGTATTATAGCAGTGGGTGATAAGTGCCATGGGGAAATGTAATGCAGGGTGTGATACAGGTTTCCTCTTCTGTGTATAGCTAGTTTCATTTTCAGTTTTTTCTTATTGGTTGGAGGAAGTTCTTTAGATATTTTGGATACTGTTTCTTTACCAGTTATATGTGTTCTTTAAAAAATTGTTATTCCTTGCCTGGGCTCTATACCCAAAAGAGCTCTAGCAATTTATTTCTGAATAGGCGTAGAAATCCTTATAAGGCATATGTAAATGCAGGAAGCAGTGATTACGTTAAAAAAACTTCATATAGAACTAAGTTAATCACATAGATAATTTGGGGGGGCAACACTTGTATTAGTAATGGAAAAACTTTTTTGGAAAAACAATATGGATTATTTTGAATATTTTCTCAATTCTGTACCTTTAAGTTTACTTGTGTATTCACATTCATGGAAATGGTCTATTTAGCCACAGTTTTCCGGATCATCATGGTCCAATAGAAATATAATGTGAGCCATAAATGGGAGCCACATATGTAATTTAAAAATTTCCAATAGCTACATTAAAAAAAGTAAAAAGAAACAGGTGAAACTTAATTTAATTATATTTTATTGAACTCAATATATTATCATTTCAACATATCAGTTTAAAAATTATTTATATTTTATATTATTCAAAAATACGAAATCTTTGAAATTTGATGTAGATTTTACACTTACAGCACATCTCAGTTACAATTAACTATATTATTTTTTTACTTATTTTTATTGAGGTATAGTTGGTTTACAATGTTGTGTTGGTTTCAGATGTATAGCAAAGTGATTCAGTTATACACACACACACACACACACACACACACACACACACACGTCTATTCTTTTTCACATTCTTTTCCCTTATGGATTATTACAAAATATTGAGTATAGTTCCCTGTGCTATACAGTAGATCCTTGATGGTTGGATTGCTGAACATTTTAAGTGTTCAGTAACCATATGAAGTTGATGGCTACCGCACTGGACAGTGGAGCTCGGTATCATTTGACATGATAGGGTGTCTTCTATCCCCCAATTGTCTGTGTGGTTGCATAGATCTAAAAGCACAGAGCTTAACGGGATTCCAAAGTAGCTGTGTTGATATTTTTTCCTTGTAAGAAGTGACATATACTGCTACCCCAGAAAAAGGATTTGAAATCTGAACTGTTTTATACTGCTGGATAAATGTGGTGCTTGCCAAGAACACAAAAAATATGGTCTTTTTTAAAAAACATATTCTTATAATATCATTTGTATAGCAAAGAATAAAGTAAAAGTTGTCTCTAAGGACTCAAATAGACATTTTTCCAAAGAGTATATACAAATGGCCACTAAGCACATGGAAAGATGCCTAGCATCAATAATCCTTAAAGAAATGCAAATTAAACCACATTGAGATACCACTTCATACCCATTAGTATGGCTATTATCAAAAAACCAGAAAACGATGTGTTAGCGAGGGTGTGGAGAAAGGATGTGGGAATGTAAAACATTGCAGCTGCTATGGAAAACAGTATGGTGGTTCCTCAAAAATTAAAAATAGAATTACCGTAAGATCCAATAATTCCACTTCAGGGTATAAACCAAAAAGAATTGAAAGCAGGGTCTTGAAGAGATATTTGTATACCCATGTTCAAAGCAGTTTTACTTACAGTGACCAAAAGATGGAAGCAAGTCAAGTGTCCACCAATGAATGAATGAATAAACCAAGTATGACATATACATGCAATGGAATATTATTCAGTCTTAAAAAGGAAGGAAATTGTGACACATGCTATGACATGGATGAACCTTGAGGACATTATACTAAGTGAAATAAGCCAGGTACAAAAGGCAAATACTGTATGATTCTGCTCTTATGAGATACTTAGAGTAGTCAAATTCATAGAGACAGAAGGTGAAGTGGTGGTTGCCAGGGGTGGAGGGAGGGGGAAATGGGAAGATATTATCTCACGGGTACATAGTTTCAGTTTTGCAAGATGAAACTGTTCTGTGAATGGATGGTGGAGATTGTTCCACAACAATGTGAATGTAATTAATGCCACTGAATTGTATACTTAAAAATGGTTAAAATGGTAAATTTTATGTTATGTCTATTTTGTCACAATTAAAAAATAATTTTTAAAAAGTACAAGGTTGCTTTGAAAAAGTCTGAATTATTATCTTTTGTCTCTTCTTTGTTTTTTTTCCTCCATACTAACTCATTATCCTCATTTTCATAAGCCAGTTGGTCAATGTTATTTTATATGAGGAAGGGGTTACTCCTAGAAAATTCCAGGGTACACTTCAATAATTCATCTTGTATAAAGTCTATATGGAAAGGCCTTTGAAAACATGAACAGAAAGCTTTATGTTTTTTTAGCATATTTACTGAAATTACTTTTTACGTGACACCTGTAACTTATGGATGATTTCAAAAAAAAAATAAATTCTGCAGGTTTAAAAAGATTAGAAGTATCAACATGCAAACAACTGAATGTTTTCAATTCTCAATATTTTTAGGGCATACTTTTGATAACTTGGAGTAATTATCTGATTTTTCATAAGAACTGTGACTTTGTTTTCTAGCTTATATGTGCTTTGGCAAAATAAAATCCATTTTCTTTTTTTTCAAAAAAATTAACGTTAGGTCTTGAATTTGCCTGAAAATTTCCCTTATCTCATGTAGACTTTGATTTCATTCTTGGTTCTTAATCTACTTGGTCAATTACAGACTCAGGCAACTTTGAGATGTAGAGCCCTCTTATAAAACAGTCTGAAAAGGCCAGATTTTTGGTGTGCAGCTCAGAGAAGTTCCATAAAGTTTAAAGCAAGCATGAAAAGGTTTTACATGTATAGGTATTCTCTGTTTTAAGCACCTTTCAGGATAGCCTATAACATGAATAAATACAAAACAAGTTAATTTTTTATCCTTCATGGTCCTTTAAAATATATCCACTGGTAGTGGTTTTTCTCTCCCCACGGAAGAAATCTGGGTGGGCCCCAGGACTTTTCTGGTGGCTTTAAGTAAAAGAAAGTCCTAGAGTCACATTAAGCTCTAGATAGTCTCAACTCAGAAAATACATACCCAGTGTCCAACAATCCTCAAAACTCTTTAGCGTGATTTAATATCAAAATTTTCTTCTCCCCCAGAAAGGACCTAACACAGCTGCTGAGGATAGAGGGCAAGAAACTTTTTGTTTTCTCATATACTGGTAACCAAAATTTCAGAAACGGAGACCTGATTGACATAAAAAGGTGTTTATTTGGGGTTTGTTAGGACTGTAGCCTGGGAGACAGATTCGAGAAGCTCTTGAATTGTGTTATGCTGAACTAAAAAATGGGGGAGGCTTATAAAGGCAAAAAGCTGCAAGGTTCCAGTTAGTTAAATGAGTTGTTTATTAAGGATTATAATTGGATCTGGCAAGAAGTAAAGGTGCTTGTTAAGTAAGGATTGGTTGAGGTCTGAAATATTTGCATAGTCACAAGGGGAGATGCTGAGAGGTTGCAGCTGGCAGGTGTTTTCTGAATATGGCTGGTGCTGTCCTTGGGTCTGGTACAGTTCAGTAAAGTTCAAGTTCTCACTGGTGCACAGACTGTCTGAGATCAGATCCTCAATGGCTACTCAACTCCATTTTTGTATGCCTGAACTGTGATTACTCCACTATAATTTCAGTTTGTCATCATTCCTTATCCATTTGCTAGTTTTGTAGTGTGGAAGGGAGGAGGAAGAAGGAGGATCTGGACGTTTTTACTTGAACAGGCAATGGCACAGAATGGTGGTGTGCTGTAGTGTAAAAGTGTAACAGTTAGCTTTTTTGATTGTAATGTGTCTGACATTAAGCTTCTTTTTTTTTAACATCTTTATTGGAATATAATTGCTTTACGGTGTTGTGTTAGTTTCTGCTGTGTAACAAAGTGAATCAGCTATATGCATACATATATCCCCATATCCCCTCCCTCTGGCGTCTCCCACCCACCCTCCTTATCCCGCCCCTCTAGATGGTCACAAAGCACGGAGCTGATCTCCTTGTGCCATGCAGCTACTTCCCACTAGCTAGCTATTTTACATTTGGGAGTGTATATATGTCAGTGCTACTCTCTTACTTTGTCCCAGCTTACTCCTCCCCCTCCCCGTGACATTAAGCTTTTGATTGTGGATCCACTTCAAAGACATCCATCTCAAATAAACCCAATGCCAACTACACAGCTAGATACTTATAAGAGCTAGGTTGGCCCACCTATGTAGTTCCGCCTCTGGTTGACCTAGATAACTGACCATTTGGCTGCTTGCTTTTCCTTTCCCATGCTTTGATTCCTGCTTTTATGTTTTAAGCTCACGAATAAAGAGTTAACCTATGAAACCCTAGGCACCTCACCCTCAACCCCAATAAATCCAGAACCCCAGGTCTGCACTCTCTCTCTTTATCAATCTCTATCCATGATGCCCGAGGCAAGCTGTGTACTCTCCAGGACCTGTGAGTAATAAACCTTGTTTTTTCAAAGTTCCCTGATGGTTGTTGCTGAGGTGCATCTTGCAATCATAAGAACTACTAGGGCCAGACCAGCTGCAACACTGGCTTCAGTGGGGGAAATGCCTGTGGCAGCTCTGCACAAGTAGTTCTGGCCCAGGTGAGTGCCCCAGCCATTTCTAGCTGATGGCATCACTGTTGATGGGCTGATACTGATCTAAAACATGTGCTCTCTGGGCCTGGCAGACATATAAAGCTGCCCTTACCCTGCACACTTTTGTGGGCACTTCAAGCCTCCCTCATGGACTCCTCTGGCTCTGTATTGCTAGTTCTCAGAGAACCCCTTACTTCAGACCTTTGTTGATGTGTCATTGCTCCTTCTTTCTGGGTAGAAGTAAGATGGGTAGGACTTAAAACAACTTCAGACTGTTTCACCAGAATAGTCCACATCTGGTCCACAGGAACTCCTCCCACATTCTTAGACCTACTGTGGGAAGGCAGAGCTGTTTCTTTCTACATTAAGCAGCATATCTTCACTCTGCAGCGGTGAAGTGTTGACCACCTTGTCACTCCTGCTCCGCATATTTTCTGGCAGGAGTGCCACTGTGTTTCCCAACAAAACAACAAAGTGACAGTATTTTGTCATAGACAACAAGGACTGATGAGACCATGAACCATTTGTCATATATAATTCATGGGAATTAACTCAATAAAGATGTAGAAATAACTTTAAGATAATTTTTATGAGATTTTACCTTAACTATAAATATTCAGGACTAATTGTTTGCTTGGTATGGGTTGGTGGATTATAGATAAACTATAGAAAGGATGATCTCTATAAAGCTAATCATATTAAGCTGATGTCCCACCATGGTTTTAGGTATGCCAAGATGTTGATCCCCTCATTTCTCACGGTGGCCAGGGGGGGACCTGGTACAAATTTTATTATCTTCTGTGTGTGTAATAAAAAATGTTGGGAAGACTTGTACTGTACTTCATGTTAATGAAAGAGACATTAACATGAAGGTTGAAAATCAATTAAAAAAACTGAATTTAGCAAAATTTCATTATGGGCTCTGGATATGCAAATTGCTGTTAGTAATTACTATGATTAGTGATATCCAGTGTTAACTATATATAAATGTCAGCAATTAATGGTACATGTTATATGTTTTTGTCATCTCCAAAGCTGACTTGTTCCTACTTGCTTTGAAAATGTGTCACTCTTTGAAGACCACTCAGGAAGGACCTATAATTTGTCAGTATCAATCATTTTCAGATTCTGGTACACAGGGTTTTTTTTTTTTTTTTTTTTTAAATCTTTATTGGAGTATAATTGCTTTGCAATGGTGTGTTAGTTTCTGCTTTATAACAAAGTGAATCAGCTATACATATACATATATCCCCATATCTCTTCCCTCTTGCATCTGCCTCCCTCCCTCCCACCCTCCCTATCCCACCCCTTTCGTGGTCAGAGGGCACCGAGCTGATCTTCCTGTGCTATGCGGCTGCTTCCCACTAGCTATCTGTTTTACATTTGGTAGTGTATATATGTCCATGCCACTCTCTCACTTTGTCCCAGCTTACCCTTACCCCTCACTGTGTCCTCAAGTCCATTCTCTAGTAGGTCTGCGTCTTTATTCCTGTCCTGCCCCTAGGTTCTTCAGAACCTTTTTTTTTTTTTTTTTAGATTCCATATATATGTGTTAGCATAGGATATTTGTTTTTTCTCTTTTTGACTTACTTCACTCTGTATGACAGACTCTGGGTCCATCCACCTCACTACAAATAACTCAATTTTGTTTCTTTTTATGGCTGAGTAATATTCCATTATATATATATGTGCCACATCTTCTTTAACCATTCATCTGTCGATGGACACTTAGGTTGCTTCCATGTCCTGGCTATTGTAAATAGAGCTGCAATGAACATTGTGGTGCATGACTCTTTTTTTTTTGCGGTACGCAGGCCTCTCACTGTTGTGGCCTCTCCCGTTGCAGAGCACAGTCTCCGGACGCGCAGGCTCAGTGGCCATGGCTCACAGGCCCAGCCGCTTTGTGGCATGTGGGATCTTCCCGGACCGGGACACAAACCCGTGTCCCCTGCATCAGCAGGCGGACTCTCAACCACTGCGCCACCAGGGAAGCCCAACATGACTCTTTTTGAATTATCGTTTTCTCAGGGTATATGCCCAGTAGTGGGATTGCTGGGTCATATGGTAGTTTTATTTTTAGTTTTCTAAGGCACCTCCATACTGTTCTCCATAGTGGCTGTTATCAATTTACATTCCTAGCAACAGTGCAAGAGGGTTCCCTTTTCTCCACACCCTCTCCAGCATTTGTTGCTTGTAGATTTTTTTGTGATGGCCATTCTGACTGGTGTGAGATGATATCTCATTGTAGTTCTGATTTGCATTTCTCTAATATTAATGATGTTGAGCATTCTTTCATGTGTTTGTTGGCAATCTGTATATCTTCTTTGGAGAAATGTCTATTTAGGTCTTCTGCCCATTTTTGGATTGGGTTGTTTGTGTTTTTGATATTGAGCTGCATGAGCTGATTGTAAATTTTGGAGATTAATCCTTTGTCAGTTACTTCATTTGCAAATATTTTCTCCCATTCTGAGGGTTGTCTTTTCATCTTGTTTATGGTTTCCTTTGCTGTGCAAAAGCTTTGAAGTTTCATTAGGTCCCATTTGTTTATTTTTGTTTTTATTTCCATTTCTCTAGGAGGTAGGTCAAAAAGGATCTTGCTGTGATTTATGTCATAGAGTGTTCTGCCTATGTTTTCCTCTAAGAGTTTGATAGTTTCTGGCCTTACATTTAGGTCTTTAATCCATTTGGAGTTTATTTTTGTGTATGGTGTTAGGGAGTGTTCTAATTTCATTCTTTCACATGTAGCTGTCCAGTTTTCCCAGCACCACTTATTGAAGAGGCTGTCTTTTCTCCATTGTATATTCTTGCCTCCTTTATCAAAGATAAGGTGACCATATGTGCGTGGGTTGATGTCTGGGCTTTCTATCCTGTTCCATTGATCTATATTTCTGTTTTTGTGCCAGTAGGCATACTGTCTTGATTACTGTAGCTTTGTAGTATAGTCTGAAGCCAGGGAGCCTGATTCCTCCAGCTCCATTTTTCTTTCTCAAGAGTGCTCTGGCTATTCGGGGTCTTTTGTGTTTCCATACAAATTGTGAAATTTTTTGTTCTAGTTCTGGGTACACAGGGTTTTATGTGTCAGGTTTTGCAGTGCTAGCCAAAGTTTAAATCTCTTATTTGATGACAGATAAATTCAGTCACATAGATGATTAGCAATGATCATGTACCTTTGCTAAATCTTTGAGTTTACCAAGCATTTTCATCCATTTTATCTCATCTAATCATATTTCTATACTAAATATTGGGCTAAGTTTCAGCAGTAATGTCCAGTTGAATTAAAATTATTCATATTTTATGGTAATGAAATCTTTCTTCATTTTTTTCATGATGGTGTGTACAAAAGATATTTATTTCCTTGATTTTATTTGTGCAGAGAGATGGAAAAGGCAATGAATAAGTGTAACCAAAGTGTTTGTATCTTCTAGTAGATCAAATATAGGAACATTTAAAATTTTTTAATGTATTGTGCTATTAAAAAAGAACTCTACATTTCTTTTACCATGGAGACCATTGAATTACCCTGCTGGAACCCAGACTTGATTCTGTTAAAATTTTTTAATCAGGGCTGTGAAGTTGAAAATATCTTTTCCTACCTTATTCTTCTAAGGAGATTGAAGGAGTGTCTTAGTGACAGCTCCTAAAATTTTAGAGAGGGAATATAGTTCCAGAGTGAATAATTTGGTTCTCATTAAGAATTTTAAAAATCATGAAAGATGGAGAGTCCCCTAAGTTTAGTTTGTTCATTTTTCCTCTGATTCAGAATTACTTCCTGTTAGAAACTTAGTTGAACAGATTGACAGGTGTAGCAAACTACTGTCAGGTGGAATGCTTTGAACGTAAAAGTAAATATCCTTTTCCTTTTCTTCATATTCTTAAGAGTGATACACATATATATTTTTTTGATGCACAAAATAGGCTCAAATGATGTTTGTTGATTGAATGAACTAAATTTTGTAAATCCTGAGTATGCTGCCTTTAAATGACACAAATAATGAAGTACTCTAGTCAGTAGTCCCATGACATCAAATACTTCCCAAATTGTGCCATTTAACTTAAAGAAATGTTTTGATTATTTTAAATGTAATTAAACAAGTATAACTTGTATATATGCCTGATACAGATTAAGATCAACAAAATGAATTGCATTCAGTAAAGCATTCCTTTAGTTTCTTCAGAATGTAATAAAAATTACCTTCTCTAATCAATTTTAACACTTATTCAATGTATAAAGTTACAAAGTCCAAATAATGCTGCTTGGAATATATACTGGCAGCTTCACGGTTATACTCTCGTGGCCCAAACAGATAGTGTGAAAAAGATACCATAAACCTTAGTTCTTATCGATCAGCAAGTACATTTTCACACTGTCCTGAAAAAGGGCAGCAAGAAATTTCAGAACTTGGGTGTCTTCTGAACATGTGTATATGAGTCATGAGGTGAAAAAATTGAGAGATTTAATGAAAACTAGGACTTCTCAGAGAAGCATAACAATAGTGATCATCTTTTCCATATAGTCATTAGGTTCTTAATGGCACAAAAGGCAGGTCTGGTTTTCCAGTATGTTTTTTTTTTTTTAATTTTATTTTTATTTATTTTTGGCTGCGTTGGGTCTTTGTTGCTGCAGGCGGGCTTTCTCTAGTTGTGGCAAGCGGGGGCTACTCTTCATTGCGGTGGCTTCTCTTGTTGCGGAGCACAGGCTCCAGAGCGCAGGCTCAGTAGTTGTGGCACACGGGCTTAGTTGCTCCGTGGCATGTGGGACCTTCCTGGACCAGGGCTCGAACCTGTGTTCCCTGCACTGGCAGGTGGATCCTTAACTGCTGCGCTACCAGGGAAGCCCTCCAGTATGGTTTTATACTTGAGAGTACTTACCAAAATGGATGTATCAAACTGAAGTGTTGGAGTTAAGTTTATTTATAGGAGGAGTAGGTGACACAGGCGAATTTTCCCAAGAAACCGAGCCTTTGAAGGATATTCACATGCAGAAAGTTTATTGGGAAGTAATCTAGGGATCAACAGCTATGGGGTAGTGAAAGATGCAGGATTAAGTAGAGGTTGAACTCCAGTGCAGTTTTGTATTGGTTGATTTTATATGTCAACTTTACTGGGCCATGGGGTGCCCAGATGTTTGGTTAAACATTATTCTGAGTGTGTCTGTCAGAGTGTTTCTGGATGAGATAGTACTTGAATTGGTGGACTCAGTAAAGCAGATTGCCTTCCCCAATGTGGGTGGACCTTATCCAATCTACTGAAGACCTGAATAGAACAAAAGACAGAAGAAGGGAGAATTAATTTGTTTTCTGCCTGTTTGAGCTGGAACATCAGTCTTCTCCTGCCCTTGGAGTGAGATTTAGAGCATCAGCTCCCCTGGTTCTTAGGCCTTCAGACTCAGACTGAAGTATACCACTGACCTACCTGGGTCTCCAGCTTGAAAATGGCAGATTGAGGGACTTCTTAACTTCCATAATCATGTGAGCCAACTCTTTATAATAAATTGTCATATATGTGTGTATATATCTCTTATTGGGTTTATTTCTCTGGAGAACATTGACTAATACAAGTTGCAACAGGGGCCTCAGTTGATCCCACAGAGAATTCTGGAGCAAGGGTGGAACTTTAGAATTGGCCCTAATTAAGACAAGAAAACTGAAATTTTATACCCCTAGGGAGGAGGTATGATTTTGAGTGAGTTGGCTCTCTTTAGGAAGGGAAAGTCTGGGAAAGGGACTTAGCTGAAAGCTGTGGACCACCAACACTCTCAGTGGTTGGGAGAATGATTCAGTCCTGGAGTAGGAATCTGGCCATTGCACAGGGGTATCTACTACTGTAGGTGATCATATAAAAAGTCAGTGGAGGATATGGGCTCAACACGTAGCCTCTTTAGTTCCTCAAAACCTCAGCGTATTATCTTTTGCAATCCTTTTGGAATTTAAACTTGAAATTTTGAGAGATATAGACCCTTTTCTAAGAGATGTTGAGTATTTTTGATTGATTACTCTGTTAGGCATTATGCAATATGGGAATATGATGGTAAAGAAGAATTAAGACTTGCCCTAGGGTATTGACCACATATTAAAGTGAATTTTCAGTGGTGGAATGTCAAGCATTTTAGTAGACTAAGGGTGAGGGATGGACTTATTTCCTTTCTGAAGAGTTGGTTTTCAGTGCCTCCCATATCCCACTGCATAGATGGTTAACCCACTCTTCTTATTCTTAAAGTTATCTTTCACACTTTCATCAAATATGTCACTTTTGAAGTCTCTGAACTAGCAGGTAGTAATAATAGCTAGTACTTCTCTAATATTTTGTGGTTTACAAAGTGCAGTATCTCTTTGTCACCATTTGAAAATAAGAAAACAGAGACCCAAAGAAGTTACATGATTTGCTGAAGTTCCAGCACCAGAAAGTGATAGAATCAGCATTCAAACACTATGTGGTCTCCCTGTATATGACTCTGGTCACATTGTGCAACTGCAAAGGTACCAAAAGAGGCTACTTGTTGAGCTCATACCCTCCAACCAGGTGAGTCCCCATTGTCCAAAACAAAGGTAGTTTTCCTTAACACTGTGGAAGTATTTGGTGCCATTATGAGAAAGAGCATTTTGTACATATATATGTGAGATCTATAAGGTTTATTATAAAGTATTTCCTTATTTTTCTTCAATTCGAATGTGTTTCCTTTGAATTTGTTTTCTAGATGAAGAAAATTTACTCATACCTACTCTATTTCTCGTGTTTTCTTTTTCACAAAGCCCTGTTTTCCAATCTTGTTGCTCTCACCATATTCTGCCTTTCTCTTAAAGCATGAAGCTCAAACTGGAGGCCAGAAGTTTTATTTTTTTTACCCATAACCTCACAAAGGAGAAACCATTGTCAAATGTAGTTGAAAGATTACTGTCTTAAACCCTTTTTATTTTGAGGTAATTGCAGATTCACCTGCATTTGCAAGAGATAGTACAGACAGGTCCCATGTACCCTTCCCCCAGTCTTCCCCCATGTAACATCTTGTGTACCTGTATCACAACATCACAGCCAGGATTACTTTTTATAACTTGCATGATGTTCTTGGTAAAGAATCTCTCTATTTTGTACTATGTGGCTAATTTATTCATTAGTCAGAGGCAATAGAGTGATTATAGTCTTTGGAGTCAGAACTAAGTTTGAATCTGAAATCACTCATTGCAAGTTAGAGAAATTGCTTCACTTTAGTTTCTTGTTTGCAGTTATTGTTGTAATATAAAAACATGTCATAAAAAGCAAGTGAAGTATTAAGTGTAAAAGTCTTTGTAAATTATAAAGACCTATGCACATGATGGCTTTTATTAGTATAGTTTATTGTGTACTGTGCTTAACAGGATGTTTGGGGGCCATATAGATAGCAATTTCTTGCCCATTGTTTTACCAAAGTAAGATTAAATAAAATTATTTACATGATTTACCTCAAAGCTGTGGTGGTTAAAATCTGTTATGTTATGCTTTTTCTGTTTTATAAATCAATTATAAGAAAAATATCTGGAGGAAGTAACAAAGAATCAAGGTTAAGATCATTATTTTGCAATTTCCAGAGCTGCCCATTTCTCCTTTTTTTTTTAGATAAATAAGACATTTTTCCTTCTAAATAATCAGATAATCCTCTTCACCTACACAAGAGGTCTTAGGTGACATCGTTGGCCATTGATATAGATATTTATCCTTAAATAGTACCCTTTATGTGGAAACCATGTAACAAAAATATCTCATTTATCTGTTAATAAGTTTATGCTCTTTCTAATTTATTGGGGTTTTTTTTGTTTTCTTTTTTTGCGGTACGTGGGCCTCTCACTGTTGTGGCCTCTCCCATTACAGAGCACAGGCTCTGGATGCGCAGGCTCAGCGGCCATGGCTCACGGGCCCAGCCGCTCCGTGGCACGTGTGATCTTCCCGGACCGGGGCACGAACCCGTGTCCCCTGCATCGGCAGGCGGACTCTCAACCACTGTGCCACCAGGGAAGCCCTATTGGTTTGTTTTTACCAATGAACATTGAATTTTATAACAGAGCATGATTTTTCTCTTTGAATTGCCTATTAGGTAGGTCAGAAACAGACATGTAACCCATGTTTAGAATTTTGCAAGGAAATGGAACTTCTTGGCATGCATTTTTTTTTTGAGTACTAAACTTACTCATGACACCAATTTACTTTCCTACCCGCATTTTCCCTTTATCTCCATTTCTTTATTTCTTGCTTTATATTGTATTTTTAAGCCTCCTTAAATCCTTTATGGCACAACGTGGAGTCGACATAAATAAATAATATCAGAGTCTTAACTTTAGCCCAAGAAGATATACAGAGCACTCACTGTAACTGTGGATATGTGATAGATGCTGCCTGTGCACAAGGAATTCAGTAGTTGCTCCAACATGCTCTCCACGGACAGTTTACAGTTCATGAGCCTAAAATTAAATTGATGTCCTAAAAATCATCTCAGTTGTAAACAAGATAACTAATTGTTGGTAATAACATCCTGGAAAGTAAATAATTATGTTAAAGTATTATGTGATTTCACAATTCAAGGGGCTCAGCCCTGTGGCAGCAAATATTAAAACGTAAAGGTATGAAGCAAACACTGAAATATTTGTCAATTTTATGGGTATGAACAATCAAGTTTGCCACCCACTGTTTCCATAGCAACCTAACTGCCTATATGAAGTAAGCAACTAAATTTCATTGCTCCTTGCTGTAAAAAATAGCAGCTGTGAATGGTTCTTCTCTCTGTTGGAGCACATCATAAAAAAATTTAAATATACCCTCACACACCAATCCCAAACCGAAGCTGATGGTCTGCGAGGGTGACTGACCTTTCCAGTTTGCCTGGAGCTGAGGGGTTTCCCAGCACATGGCACTTTCAGTGCTAAAACCAGGACAATCCTGGGAAAACTGGGATGGCTGATCATGCTACCAGCCCTCCTCAGTAGTTAGAATCACATTTTATGTTGCCCACAGTCACACCGTATTTTGTGGAATAGAGTAAGTTTTGAACAGGAAAATGATACGATGAAATGTTATTTGGGGATGATATCATGCAGCCTACAGGAAGGAGAGTCTGGAGGCAGGGAGGCCAGTTAGAAGGCTACTGCAGAAACCACAGGCTACTGAAATGGACCCTCACTTAAATAAATGTGCCATGTCACACAGTAGTGTGTGATTGTAAAACAAGGCTACCCTTCCTTTCTCTATCCAAAATTAAGATGGGAACGGGCCTATTAACTTGATTAGATATCTCCAAAGGTGTGCTTCATGTAGGCCCATGCATGAATCAGCCTATTAGCTGCCACATTACATCTGTTTTGTGCTGCCCTGGTGCCCCCTTGTCCATGCCTACTACCTACAAAAGTGATTTTGCTGCTGCCAATCATGAGATGCCAGTGCCTCTGCTGAGAGTGCTACCATTGGGTGCTCCCAAAGCCACTGCTTCTTGGAGTGGTGAGCATTGCTGTTTATTTTTAAAATTTTAAAATTTTGTTGAAGAATAGTTGATTTACAGTGTTGTGTTAATTTCTGCTGTATAGCAAAGTGACATATATATATATATATATATATATATATATATATATATATATATACTTTTCATATTCTTTTCCGTTATGGTTTATCACAGGATATTGAATATAGTTCCCTGTGCTGTACAGTAGGACCTTGCTCTTTATCCATCCTATACATACTAGTTTGCATCTGCTAGCACTTCTGATTAGAGTGGCCTCCTCTCCAGCTCTGGGCCACACTTAGTCACTTTGACCCCAGTGCAGCTATGCTTATGCCAGAGTCATACAAAGTCTCTAACCTCTTTCTCCAAAGGGGCTCAAAGCCAACTCAAGAGATTAGGTGAGGGCCAGATGCCATTCTGTCTCTTCAAGGGCCCTCATTTTTCTTCTAGCCCGTTTCCAATAAAACTCTTCCCTCCTCTCCATTTATTGGGTTGGCCAAAAAGTTCATTCGGGTTTTTCCATCCGATGTTATGGAAAAACTCGAACAAACTTGTTGACCAACCCAATACAAAGCCAAGGTTCCCAAGCACATTAATGAAGGCAAACAGGTTGGAATGGGGGAAAGGAAAAGGGAGAAATGAGATGCTGTTTATGATTTCTGAGCAAAAGCTCAGCCTGTCAGAATCATCCTGTTTCACAGACTTGGTTAAGGGTAGAGTGGCATTTTTTTTTTAATTGAAGTATAGTTGATTTATAACATCATAAGAGTTTCAGGTATGCAACATAGTGATTTGATAATTTTATAGATTCTGCTTCATTTAAAGTTATTATAAAAATTTGGCTATATTTCCTGTGCTGTACATCTTTTTATCTTATTTTGTACCTAGTAGTTCATACCTTCAGTCCCCTCCCCCTGTCTTGTCCTTCCCTCCACCCTTCTCCTTACTGGTAACAACTAGTTTGTTCTCTGTAACTGTGAGTCTGTTTCTGTTTTGTTACTTTCATTCATTTGTTTTATTTTTTAGATTCCACATATAAGTGAAAACATATTGTATTTGTCTTTCTGTGTCTGACATTTCACTAAGCATAGTATTTCATTATATATTGTATATATGTCTCACCACATCTTCTTTATTCATTCATCTGTTGATGGACACTTAGGTTGCTTCCATATCTTGGTTATTGTAAAAAATGCTGCTATGAACATTGGGGTGCATGTATCTTTTTGAATTAGTGTTTTCATTTTCATTGGTTATATACCCAGGAGTGGAATTGCTGGATCGTAGTTCCATTTTTAGTTTTTTGAGAAGCCTCGATACTTTTTTCCACAGTGACTGCACCAGTTTACATTCTGGAGTGGCATTTTTGGCTGGTGCTTCTCATGGCCAGCAGCATGGGTGTTGTGGGCCGGAGGGCACTTGAAGTGATGTTTCACCACTGTCCTGCCCCACTGTCCTTCCTAAGAAAAGTGAAATCCCTTCCTGAAGTGTTGATTTTTAGCAGTCCTTGCGGTGGGTGAACAACCATTTGTTCCGTTCTGCTGTCCCTGGGTGGGAGCCACGCAGTGGTCAGAGCAGAACTGGCAAGAAGTGCATGCATCCATAGAGGCGAGGCTGCTTTATGGCATGAGTCGGGGCGATACTCCATGTTCACTGGAGGCTCTCCTAAGACTGTGAACTGCACGCTATATTCTGCTGACTATGTCTTCTTTCCCTGTTTACATCCATGCAATACAAATATTGAGCTTACTCAAATCAGAGGTGAAAAAAACCTGTAAAGACCCAAGAATGGACACCTAGGCTGTTCCTGTCCTTATGTCTAATTTAAAGCTATTGCATATCCCCAGTGCTGGAGTCAATACTAGTTCTTGAGTAAAGCCCATTTAATGTCCTAATTAATCCCGGGGGGAGATGTTGATGATGTGGAGACAGTTTTTCTTTTTCCTGATAGCCAATCTGCATTTAATTTTGTCTTAATTTCTTCTTACTCTCTCTGTTGAAAGTGTTTGTGGTGTTTACAGTTCACAGAAAGAGTACTTGTAAGAGGTGTTCTTTCCTTAGGCAAGCTAAGTGTGTTAAATGATGTTTTCACACAAACATCAATTCTCTTTTCCAGATTACTTTTGATGTTCTCCTTGGAGCTTCAGGCAATCTGTGTATTTTGAGGTAGACTCAATTTACAATATTGCTGAAGATTGTGTTCAGAATTCTCAAATTATATCATACTGTTCCATTGACTGACTTACAAAATTGGAACTGTGTTTCCCTGGGGGTGGAGGGAAATCCCATAATAGTCTTAATTAAAACTTTTGTGAGAGAAGGGGTAAACATCAAGGCTACTTTTCTGGGATTATTAGTCTTAGTGTTGGTTTATTTGAGGCTTCACAGTAAAACTAGGGTGTCTCTAAATGTGTCCCATGGTCCTTTGGCATCGCAGAGAGGCTCTGCCTGCCTTTCTAAGCTAGTTTTAGTGCATTTCCTAGTTTTAGCAACCTTTGGCCTTTGGCCCAGGGGAGATGGTGCCAAGGACCCTGGCTTTTTTTTTTTTTTGACCAGTGCCAATGGTCAAAATGGCATAATGACTACGTTTTGGATTTTTGAGGTTAGCTGGATATTACATACCCTGTTCCATTGCCTCCGTGAGAATATTCATTGTTTCTACTGTTGTTCTATTGTTGGGTTCTGAGAGGTAAAACAAAATAATATAAGAAGATGACACCACTGAGAGGTGAATAATGTTTATTTATCAGTCTAGAGATATTTTCCCCTAACTTTATTAATGTAGTTTTAGTAAAATTTACACCTAGCTGATTGATTTTTGTTACCAAAAGAATGTTTATTTCTCTTGTGTATGTGTGAATAGGGAGGAAGTAACTATACACTCAGACATAGAAGCCAAGCATAATGACAACTAATAGGAATGAGAGGAAATACTGAGTTTAGAGAACATTCTTGCTGGAAATGCTAGATGGAAATAAGAAAAAAAAAGTGGCTGTTACTTTTTATAAATAACTTTCTAGTCACTTTTCTCACCTAACTTACTGTTCCACATGCATATTATTTTCTTTTTATTAATCGTATTTTTCACTTTTTCTGTCCTCGGCCACATATGTAACTTCCTCAACTCATAGTCCTTCTGAGGGCTTGTATGGGTTAAGTTGGCAATCTTGCACTTTCCTTTATTTTATGTTGAGGGGTTTTAACTACATATTTCTGAGTAATTTCTGCATATTTCTGTTAAAATTTCTTAGAAGCCTCTTCTAAGAATAAAATAGAAGGAAGATGAAAAAGAGATGGCAAGAAGATGAAGGGATTACTTGGACTGGAGAGCAGAAAATGGTGATAAAAATGAAAGGGAAATAAACAAGAAGTTCTAGAAGTTTATATCAGTCAGTGTGACAGTGGGTCTGGCTCTGAATAGACATAGAGAGGGCTCAAAATATCTCCCTCAGTCAATTGCCATGGGACTTGACATTCCACCAAGACAGACTGATCCTGTAGGTTCACTCCCTGGGCATCCTAATTTAAAATGCAGACATTTTTTACAGGTGCTGGCCCTTTCCAGGAAGGCATCCATCATAAAACACATTTGAGCATGAAGTTGCATATTAGGGTTATTCTTCTTAGGTAGATAGTTAGGATCTGGTCACTGAAGGAAATGAAGTTTTGAATAAAGTGATCTCACCTAGCACATGGCTTTAAATACCATCTGTGTGATGATGGCTCCCATTTTATATCTCTGCTTCTAAACCTGAACCATAGACTGCCTAGTAGACATCTTTATTTGGGTGTTTGTTTATTAGCATCTCAAACTCAGCAAGTTTGGGTCTGCCAAGAAGCAGATACCGAGAGAGCAGATATATGTGATCCCACTTACTGGGAAGAACACCTGTGAGAAAAAATGGGGGGGGTGTTACTGAAGGAGAGTGGGAGACTCAGAGGAGTCTGGAAGAGTTGTCAGACTGTGATGTAGGGCTGACCCATGTAGGGGACAGAGGGAAGGAAGGTTGGGTAGGAGGTCATAGACTTTGGTACAGTTTTAAGACAGTTCCTGCAATGTAACTGTGGAATTCTTGAGCCAAAGTTGGCATCAGAGGAGTCCTGCATCTCTCAAGTATGGTCATGACAGTATCCCTAACAGTTATCAGCTGGAAGTAGTCTGGAAGAAGCATGACGTTGAGGCAAATTTGGTTCACAAACTGGGCCATCCATTAACACACTCCCTGCACTTGGAGATCTGAGAGGCATGTTTTCATGGCTGCCTCATGTCCCTAAACAAGCCTTGGATTATTCCTCACACCTATTACTCTAAAAGTTCTCCTCTCCCAATTTCCTCTTCCAGTCAGTGTTGGCTCAACTCCAGTATGTACTCATCAGCTCCACCATCACCTAGTGTAACATCTTGCTTTTGCCATTCCTCACATCTGTTTTTCACAAAAAACTGTGTTCCCCTAAAAATTTAAGTCTCTTGTTACCCCTATGCTCAAAATGCTGCCATGGCTTCCCATCTAATTCAAAATTAAGTCCAAATTCTCTACCAAGAACTTTATTCTCTTTCAAGAACACAAACTCATGCTTGCCTCAGGGCTTTTGTACTTCCTGTTGCCTTTGCTTGAAAGTCCTTTTCTCAGACAAAATACCCGGTGCTCACTCCTTCAGGTCTCTGCTCAAATGTTACCTGATCAGAGCATCCTTCTGTGGCCAGTTTATATTACTCAATCTTTTTCCATAAAATTCAATATCATATATTTATCATTTTTATTAATTTTGTATTTCTCTTAATTAGAATGTAAGCCCTATGAGGTCAAAACCTTTATCTGTTTTGTTTATAGCTATTTCCCTAGGGCCTGTCATAAATAGATTTTAAATAAATATTTATTGAGTGAATAAATAGCTTTAAAATATACAAAATTTGGACTACACTGAACATGTATTTTACTTGATAACATTATATTTTATAATCTGTTTTTGTATAGTGTATCACGAACATTTTCTAATACCTTAAGTGTTCTTCTACAACATAGTATTCCATTTTATGGCTGCAGTTGATTACATATTATAGATGTGCTATAATTTAATCCCGATTATATCCAAAATTTTGGCTATTATGTGAATAATATTATAATGAACATCTCTACCCTTAGACTTAATGGGGACATTGACCAAGTATGTCTTGCTTATTATTCTGTCCCAAGTGCCTGGCAAATATTTTTTAACTGAGTGAATGCATAAATAAATACATAGAAAATGTTTGACTCATTTTTATTGTTTCCTAAGGTAGAAACTTCCAAGTTGAATTGTTACTTTTTAAAAAATTGAAGTATAGTTTATTTACAATATTATGTAAGTTTCAGATGTACAATATTGTAACAATTTTTAAGGATTATATTCTATTTATAGTTATTATAAAATATTAGCTATATTCCCTGTGTTGTACAATATATCCTTGTAGCTTATTTATTTTATACATAGTAGTATGGACCTCTTAATTCCCTGCCCCTAACTTGCCCCTCCCTGCTTCTTCCTCCCCACTGGTAACCACTAGTTTGTTCTCTAGATCTGTGAGTCTGTTTCTTTTTTGTTATATTCACTAGTTTTATTTTTTAGATTCCACATATAAGTGATAACATACAGTATTTGTCTTTCTCTGTCTGACTTATTTCACTTAGCATAATACCCTCCAGGTTGTTCAAATGGCAGAATTTCATTCTTTTTTGTGGCTAAGTAGGACTACATTGTATATATATATACCACATATTCTCTATGTATTTATCTGTTGATGGACACTTAGGTTGCTTCCATATCTTAGGTATTGTAAATAATGCTGTTATGAACATTGGGGTGCATGTATCTTTGTTTTGAATTTTTTAGAAAACATTTTATTGGGGGTTTAAGTGGCATACAGAAACTGCACATATTTGAAGCATACAATTTGATAGGTTTTGACGTGTCTACACCTGTAAAACTACAGTCATACAATATCCCTTTGTAATCCTCACTGTCTTCCTGTATCCCCTCCCTTGACAATCTGCTTTCTGTCACTGGACATTAGTTTGTATTTTATAGAAATTTATATAAAATAAATAAAATCAAACAGTAATTACTGTTTAAAATATTGTGGTAAAAAACAGAATACAAAATTTACTGTTTTAACCACTTTTAAGTGTACGGTTTGTGGCATTAAGTATATTCACAGTGCTGTGTAACCGTCACCACCATCCATCTTCAAAACGCTTTTCATCTTGCAAAATTGAAACTTTTTTTGTTGAAGTACAGTTGATATACAATACTGTATAAGTTAGGGGTGTGCAACATAGTGATTGACATTTATAGTTATTATAAAATATTTGCTATATTCTCCATGTTGTGCAATATATTCTTGTAGCTTATTTTGTACCTAATAGTTTGTACTTCTTGATCCCCTAACCATATATTGCCCCTCGTCACTACCTTCTCCCCACTGGTAACCACTAGTTTATTCTCTATATCTGTGAGTCTGATTCTTTTTTGTTATAGTCACTAGTTTGGTGTATTTTTAGGTTCCACATTTAAGTGATATCATACAGTATTTGTCTTTCTCTGTCTGACTTACTTCATTTAGCATAATGCCCTCCAAGTCCATCCCTGTTGCTGCAAATGGCAGAATTCCATTCTTTTTTATGGCTGAGTAGTATTCTGTTGTGTGTATGTGTGTGTGTGTGTGTGTGTGTGTGTGTGTGTGTGTATGTATATATATGTATATATATATACACACACCACATCTTTATCCATTCATATATCAATGGACATTTAGGTTGCTTCCATGTCTTGGCTATCGTAGACAGTGTTGCAGTGAACATTGGGGTGCATGTATCTTTTCGAATTATAGTTTTGTCTGGATATATTCCCAGGAGTGGGATTGCAGAATCATATGGGAACTCTATTTTTAGTATTTAAAGAAACCTCCATACTGTTCTCCATAGTGGCTGCACCAATTTACATTCCCACCATCAGGGTACAAGGATTCCCTTTTCTCCACATCTTTGCCAGTGTTTGTTATTTGTGGTCTTTTTGACGATAGCCATTCTGACAGGTATGAGGTGATATCACATTGTGGTTTTGATTTGCATTTCTCTGATCATTAGCAATGTTAAGCTTCTTTTCATGTGCCTATTGGCCATCTGTATATCTCCTTTGGAAAAATGTCTATTCAGGTCTTCTGCCCATTTTTTAATTAGGTTGTTTGTTGTTTTTGATGTTGAGTTATATGAGCTGTTTATATATGTTTGATATAGCCCCTTATTTGTCATATCATTTGCAAATATTTTTTCCCATTCAGTAGGTTGTCTTTTCATTTTGCTGATGATTTCTTTTGCTGTGTAAAAGTTTTAAAGTTTAATTAGGTCTCATTTATTTACTTTTGCTTTTGTTTCCTTTGCCTTAGAAGATGGATCCAAAAAAAATATTGCTACTATTTATGTCAAAGAGTGTTCTGCCTATGTTTTCTTCTAGGAGTTTTATGGTTTCCAATCTTTTTTGGTTTTTTAAATTCATTCTGTGTTTATTTTTGTGTATCGTGTGAGAGAATGTTCAAATTTCATTCTTTTACATGTAGCTGTCCAGTTTTCCCAGAACCACTTATTGAAGAGCCTGTCTTTTCTCCATTGTATATTTTTGCCTTCTTTTTGTAGTTTAATTGACCATAAGTGCATGGGTTTAATGCTGCTGTGAACATGGAGATGCAATATCTTTTTGAGTTAATGTGTTTGTTTACTTTGGATATATTCTGGAAGTGGAATTGCTGAATCATATGGTAGTTCTATTTTTAGTAAAGTGTCCTCTTGAAAATGGTTACTTTATGTTTCCCCCAGCAAGTTATGAGTGCCTACTACTTTGTCAAAAACATTCAACAAGGTAAAACTTCCCTAATTTGACCAATGACAAATACTATCTCATTTTAATTTGCATTCTTTTGTTACCAGAGAAGTTAGATTTTTATCGTAGATTTATTGGCCGTTTGCATTTTCCCTTTACATATTTCAGACATGGTAAAAAGTACAGTTATGAGACCTGGTTCTGCCATTCACTAACTAACTGTCTTGTTTTCATAAGTAACTTAGCTTATTTGAACTTCAACTTCTTAACCTTGATGTGGGAAAAATAGTGGTGCCTGCCACCTTGGGCCTTTCTGGGCAGGTTGGCAAGGGATCTGGGCTGGAGTCAGCCTCATGCTTATAGTGCTTTCCTTACTGTTAGGATGGCCCAGGAGAGTTGGGTTGTAAAGGAAAAAAGTTTTTTTTTCTGAAGATTGTGGTAAGGAGTGAATGAGAAAAGACGTGTAAAATGCACAGCACAGTTCCTGGTACAGAGTAAGTGCTAATAAATGGGAGTTCCTATTGCAGCTGTTACTTTATCTCTGTGTTACATTGCGTTGTTCTGGGGGTGGTAACCATATTTCACAAATCATTGGAATCCTGGGGCCTCATGGAGTGCCTGGGATACTGGTAAATATTAGTAGTGCCATAGCTACTCAATCAATGTTACAAGATAAAAGATTGTATAAACCTTTGGTAACAGGGGGACTCTTTTGTCTTAGCTAATGTCTCTGTCTTCTGATTCAGCTCCCTGTTCATCTTGTCTTAGAGTATCTGCCTCAGTCTTCCAAGCCTGTCTGCTCCTCCAAACCTTGACCTCAGGTCAGCCAAGCTATGGCGTAACAGTTTCATACTACCCAACAGAGTTTTCAGACCTGATTCTTCCTAGAGAGTTGTGGGCTGTTGCTGCCTATGAGTTGTTTAAATGGAGAGTCAACAGAGATGTCATTTCATCTGTTTTTTTCCTGTCCCATAGGTATTTCATTGAACATTGTTTCTCTGTATCTAAGAATATCCTTACTATATTTTATTTAATCACTTGGGGAATACTCAGGAGAAAGCAGAGTTGAATTTATCCATAAATAACCAGGAGAGGGCCTTCTTTAGAAGGAAAGTGTTCTAAGGGGACTGATAACTGATGGCATTTTCTTTGCCCCTCAGATATCCTTTAGAGAGATACCCTAGAATGATGTATGATAAAGTATGAATAAGATGGGAAAAAAGCCAAAGACACTAAACATGCTTTGGAAAATAAATCAGAGAAAGGACCTAAATTCATGAAATCGAATGTTCCATTAAAATATTTCCCCCTCCCTGATGCCATTACCCATTTAATTTCACTGTGTGCTGGTCTGTTGGGGTTTCTGGAGGTCTCAGTTTAATTTGAGACTTTCCTATGGCACAAACCAGCAAAAACAGAAAGCCCAGCACAATGAATCCTCTGACTGCACTAATTATATTTATTGAGGCTGTGTTGAGAGGGTGGTCAAGCTTCCTTTTGGGAAACCCTTACTTGATGGGAGATTTAACATTTATAGTTGACATTCCTGAATTAACATAACTGTGGCTAGAATCATTTTTCTTTTTTATCATTCTTTGCCATGCCTTACTTAGCCACTAAATGCTGTCTGCTCTGAGCAACCTTGATAGATGAGGCAACACGCTTGTAAATAACAGATATATTTGTACTGCTTGCCAAGTAAGAAAGAAATGCATCTTTGCCATTGCAGTGTAACTGGAACAGAAGTCTGAATATTTTAAAACATGGCTGATGTTGCAAATTAAGATTTTGGTCATTAGAATAAATTAAAATTTATACCTAATTATTTTATGATGTGTTAGTAAACAGTGTGGTTCACATGGTGGCCCTCTTGACAAGTCACCAACCATCTGGAGAAAAAACAAACACTCCTCTCCAATTAATTATTTAGATGTTTAAAAATATGCAGTATAGAAATACTCAGTCCCCACAAAGAATAATAAATTCAGTAATAATTAACATTAACTCTAACATAGAAAATATAAACTTATTGTACAATAGTACAGAAAATAATAGCACAAAAATGAATCCAAGTTATTTGTGTCATTTAATTAGCTGGTTTATATGTAACATGACTGGTTTCAAAAAAGTTTTAACAGTATGCAGTTATATATTCAAACAGCAAGATAAGATAGCTTTTTAAAATGTGAGAAAATAGAGGTAAAGGGAAAAGAGAATGCCTGGAAGTAGAATGAAACTCTGGGCAAGAGGCACACAGTAAAAGCATGTGCAGTTTTTTGCCACAGGTGGGTCATAGATTGAATGCTAAACTTTCTGGCAGCAAATAAGTTGAGGGAAATATGATCAGTTACATGATTCTCCATGTTCACAAGATGAAAACCAAACACATTGTCCTAGAGAAGTGTGACTATTCCTGAAATAGAGACCAGAGAGAGTATTCCTCAGTTGATCCTCACGAGAGTACACTGCATAATTAGGGAACAGTATTTTACTTCCAAAAATATCCTTACATTAAATACAGGGAATTGCTTCAAGGACAGTTTAAGTTATCCCTAACATAGGCCAAAGGCATCATGCAAATATGCAAGTACCAGAACTGCACAGTGCATGTGCAGTGTGATTCAGTGGGATCTAGTGTCCTGAGTCCACCAGAGGTTGGCTCTGTGCAGGGGGGAAGAAATTCACCTTGGCTTGTGAGGTGTGATCATGCAGTGCTTCCTAAAAGAGAGTCTTAAACTGAGTAATTGAAAGCAGAGTGGGGGCACCCCAGGTAGACAGCCTGGTATGCTCTT
Source organism: Leucopleurus acutus (assembly GCF_964270905.1). Lineage (NCBI taxonomy): Eukaryota > Metazoa > Chordata > Mammalia > Artiodactyla > Delphinidae > Leucopleurus > Leucopleurus acutus. Next base: position 59,755,204 of record NC_139142.1, read on the forward strand.
TTGTAACATATTTAAATGATAAGATATTAACATTGCTTAAATTTTCTTTTATTATTTTAGGTAAGGATTTCTGTCAAAATAACATTTGTTTCTCTCTTTTCAAAAATTAAAAAAAAATACATAGTTTTTAGAACATTTAAAAAGATAAAAGTATAGAGAAGAAAATAAAAATCATCCAGAAATAAAAATGATTAGTGTAGCCATATATTTTCTTCCAGTTTTTTGTTTGTGCATTATATATGTACATATGTGTTCCAAAATTGAGATCATACTGTATGTATAATCTTGCATCCTTTTTTTTTTTAACATCTTTATTGGAGTATAATTGCTTTACAATGGCGTGTTAGTTTCTGCTTTATAACAAAGTGAATCAGTTATACGTATACATATGTCCCCATATCTCTTCCCTCTTGCGTCTCCCTCCTTCCCACTGTCCCTATCCCACTCCTCTAGGTGGTCACAAAGCACCAAGCTGATGTCCCTGTGCTATGTGGCTGCTTCCCACTAGCTATCTATTTTACATTTGGTAGTGTATATATGTCCATGCCACTCTCTCACTTTGTCCCAGCTTACCCTTCCCCCTCCCCGTATCCTCAAGTCCATTCTCTAGTAGGTCTGTGTCTTTATTCCCGTCTTGCCCCTAGGTTCTTCATGAACATTTTATTTTTTTTTAGATTCCATATATATGTGTTAGCATACGGTATTTGTTTTTCTCTTTCTGACTTACTTCACTCTGTATGACAGACTCTAGGTCCATCCACCTCACTACAAATAACTCAATTTTGTTTCTTTTTATGGCTGAGTAATATTCCATTGTATATAGATGCCACAGCTTCTTTATCTATTCATCTGTCAATGGACACTTAGGTTGCTTCCATGTCCTGGCTATTGTAAATAGAGCTGCAGTGAACATTTTGGTACATGACTCTTTTTGAATTATGGTTTCTTCAGGGTATATGCCCAGTAGTGGGATTGCTGGGTCGTATGGTAGTTCTATTTTTAGTTTTCTAAGGAACCTCCATACTGTTCTCCATAGTGGCTGTTATCAATTTACATTCCTACCAACAGTGCAAGAGGGTTCCCTTTTCTCCACATCCTCTCCAGCATTTATTGCTTGTAGATTTTTTGGTGAGGGCCATTCTGACTGGTATGAGATGATATCTCATTGTAGTTTTCATTTGCATTTCTCTAATGATTAATGGTGTTAAGCATTCTTTCATGTGTCTGTTGGCAATCTGTGTATCTTCTTTGGAGAAATGTCTATTTAGGTCTTCTGCCCAATTTTGGATTGGGTTGTTTGATTTTTTGATGTTGAACTGCATGAGCTGCTTGTAAATTTTGGAGATTAATCCTTTGTCAGTTGCTTCATTTGCAAATATTTTCTCCCATTCTGAGGGTTGTCTTTTCGTCTTGTTTATGGTTTCCTTTGCTGTGCAAAAGCTTTGAAGTTTCATTAGGTCCCATTTGTTTGTTTTTGTTTTTATTTCCATTTCTCTAGGAGGTGGGTCAGAAAGGATCTTGCTGTGATTTATGTCATAGAGTGTTCTGCCTGTGTTTTCCTCTAAGAGTTTGATAGTGTCTGGCCTTACATTTAGGTCTTTAATCCATTTTGAGTTTATTTTTGTGTCTGGTGGTAGGGAGTGTTCTAATTTCATTCTTTTACATGTAGCTGTCCAGTTTTCCCTGCACCACTTATTGAAGACACTGTCTCTTCTCCACTGTATATTCTTGTTTTTTTAATTTTTGCGGTACGCAGGCCTCTCACTTTTGTGGCCTCTCCTGTTGCGGAGCACAGGCTCCAGACGTGCAGGCTCAGCAGCCATGGCTCACGGGCCTAGCCACTCCGTGGCATGTGGGATCTTCCTGGACTGGGGCACGAACCTGTGTCCCCTGTATCAGCAGGTGGACTCCCAACCACTGTGCCACCAGGGAAGCCCTCCACTGTATATTCTTGCCTCCTTTATCAAAGATAAGGTGACCATATGTGCATGGGTTTATCTCTGGGCTTTGTATCCCATTCCACTGATCTATATTTCTGTTTTTTTGCCAGTACTATACTTTTAAATGTAACATTACATCTGTTTTTCAAGTAACTAACTTTCTTTGAAAACTTCAACTACATATTATGAACTTTTATAGTCATTTTGGTTCTTTTTTTTTTTTCCTAAGTAAAAGTGGGCTTCACTAAACATTCTTAGGCACAGTTTTTTGAATAACTTCTGATTATTTACTTAGGATAGGTTTTTTTGATGTGTAATTATTGAGTTAAAGAATCTAAATATTTTTAAATCATTTGATAACTGTTGGCAAATTGAAAATGTTTCTGCCTTAGTTTACATAAAACTTTGTGCTTATACCTGTATAGGTTTTTTTTTAATTTTTATTTTATATTGGAGTACAGTTGATTTAGAATGTTGTGTTAGTTTCTGGTACAACAAAGTGATTCAGTTATACATATACATATATCCATTCTTTTTCAGATTCCTTTCCCATATAGGTTATTACAGAATATTGAGTAGAGGTCCCTGTGCTATAAAGTAGGTCCTTGTTATCTATTTTATACATAGTAGTGTGTATATGTTAATCACAAACTCCTAATTTATCCCTCCCCCCACCTTTTCCCTGTGGTAACCATAAGTTTGTTTTCAAAGTCTGTGAGTCTGTTTCTGTTTTGTAAATAAGTTCATTTTGTATCATTTTTTTAGGTTCCACATATAAGTGATATCCTATATGTCTCTGTCTGACTTACTTCACTTAGTAGATAATCTCTAGGTCCATCCATGTTGCTGCAAATGTCATTATTTCATTCTTTTTTTAATGGCTAAGTAATATTCCATTGTATATATACCTGCCACATCTTCTTTATCCATTCGTCTGTTGATGGGCATCTAGGTTGCTTCCATGCCTTGGTTATTGTAAATAATGCTTCAATAAACATTTGGGTGCATGTATCTTTTTGAATTATGGTTTTCCCCAGATCTATGCCCAGGAGTGGGATTACTGTATCATATGGTACATATCATACATGTATATGTATTTACTTGTTTATATTTATGTATTTCGGAGTTTATTTTATTCCTGTAATAATCACATGTATTAGTAAAGTCAATTTTTTTTTCACAGAAGAGCAAACCTATAAAGAGAACAAATGATTTGCCCAAAGTCAAAAAAAGTGTTTATGTGTTTTGCTAGAGTTGAGCCATGCTTTGTTTTTCTCCTTCATTCTGCATGAGTAGACATTACAATGGCATTTTAAAAATTGTTTTCTTCTTACATGGAAATCATAAGATGGCCTGGTGATTTGTTTTGGTGTTTCTTTTCATTATTATCTTGTCTTCTAAATGGTAAAGTTATAGATGAATTATAAAGCACCCCTTGGGGGAATGGAATTGCTTAACAGAGATATGAGTTTGCCTGCACGATAAATTACCAAGGTGATCTAACAACAGCAATAACAGCCTTGGCTAAGACTGTCCTGAAAGGATCCTTGCACATTTCAAGCATATTGTTAAGTGGCAGTAAAGATGGAGTTTCATTTGGCAAACCCAGGTGTGATGAGAATCTTTATAAAATAGAATAGTGAGAACTACAGTCCTGCAGCCTGTGGAACAAAACCCACATTTATAGAAAGACAAGATGAAAAGGCAGAGGGCTATGTACCAGATGAAGGAACAATATAAACCCCAGAAAAACAACTAAATGAAGTGGAGATAGGCAACCTTCCAGAAAAAGAATTCACAATAATAATAGTGAAGATGATCCAGGACCTCGGAAAAAGAATGGAGGCAAAGATCGAGAAGATGCAAGAAATGTTTAAAAAAGATCTAGAAGAATTAAAGAACAAACAGAGAAGAACAATATAATAATTGAAATGAAAAATACACTAGAAGGAATCAATAGCAGAATAACTGAGGCAGAAGAACGGATAAATGACCTGGAAGACAGAATGGTGCAATTCACTGCTACAGAACAGAATAAAGAGAAAAGAATGAAAAGAAATGAAGACAGCCTAAGAGACCTCTGGGACATTAAATGCAACAACATTCGCATAATAGGGGTCCCAGAAGGAGAAGAGAGAGAAAGGACCCAAGAAAATATTTGAAGAGATTATAGTCGAAAACTTCCCTAACATAGGAAAGGAAATAGCCACCCAAGTCCAGGAAGCACAGAGAGTCCCATACAAGATAAACCCAAGGAGAAACATGCCAGACACATGGTAATCGTATTGGCAAAAATTAAAGACAAAAAATAATTATTAAAACCAACAAGGGAAAAACAACAAATAACATACAAGGGAACTCCCATAAGGTTAACAGCTGATTCCTCAGCAGAAACTATACAATACAGAAGGGAGTGGCTTGATATACTTAAAGTGATGAACGGGAGAAACCTACAACCAAGATTACTCTACCCAGCAAGGATCTCATTCAGATTCGATGGAGAAATCAAAAGCTTTACAGACAAGTAAAAGCTAAGAGAATTCAGCACCACCAAACCAGCTCTACAACAAACGCTAAAGGAAATTCTCTGAGTGGGAAACACAAGAGAAGAAAAGGACCTACAAACACAAAGTCAAAACAATTAAAAAAATGTTAATAGGAACATACATATCAATAATTACCTTAAACGTGAATGGATTAAATGCTCCAACCAAAAGACACAGGCTTGCTGAATGGATACAAAAACAAGACCCATATATATACTGTCTACAAGAGACCCATTTCAGACCTAGAGACACATATGGACTGAAAGTGAGAGGATGGAAAAAGATATTCCATGCAAATGGAAATCAAAAGAAAGCTGGAGTAGCAATACTCATATCAGATAAAATAGACTTTAAAATGAAGAATGTTACAAGAGACAAGGAAGAACACTACACAATGATCAAGGGATCAATCCAAGAAGAAGATAAAACAATTGTAAGTATATATGCACCCAACATAGGAGCACCTCTATACATAAAGAAACTGCTAACAGCTATAAAAGAGGAAATCGACAGTGACACAGTAATAGTGAGGGACTTTAACACCTGACTTACACCAATGGACAGATCATCAAGACAGAAAATTAATAAGCAAACACAAGCTTTAAATGACACAGTAGACCAGATAGATTTAATTGACATTTATAGGGTATTCAATCCAAAAACAGCAGATTACACTTTCTTCTCAAGTGCGCATGGAACATTCTTCAGGATAGATCACATCTTGGCTCACAAATCAAGCCTCAGTAAATTTAAGAAAATTGAAAACATACCAAGCATCTTTTCTGACCACAATGCTATGAGATTAGAAATCAATTATAGCGGAAAAAGACGTAAAAAACCCACAAACACATGGAGGCTAAACGATATGTTACTAAATAACCAAGAGATCACTGAAGAAATCAAAGAGGAAATTAAAAAAACCCCTAGAGACAAATGACAATGAAAACAAGACTATCCAAAGCCTATGGGATGTGGCAAAAGCAGTTCTAAGAGGGAAGTTTATGGCTATACAAGCCTACCTCAAGAAACAAGAAAAATCTCAAATAAACAATCTAACCTTACACCTAAAGGAGCTAGAGAAAGAAGAACAAACAAAACCCAAAGTTAGCAGAGGAAAGATATCATAAAGATCAGAGCAGAAGTAAATGAAATACAAACAAAGAAAACAATAGCAAAGATCAATAAAACTAAAAGCTGGTTCTTTCAGAAGATAAACAAAATTGGTAAACCATTAGCGAGACTCATCAAGAAAAAGAGGGAGAGGACTCAAGTCAATAAAATTAGAAATGAAAAAGAATTTACAACAGTAACTGCAGAAATACAAAGCATCCTAAGAGATTACTACAAGCAACTCTATGCCAATAAAATGGACAACCTGGAAGAAATGGACAAATTCTTAGGAAGGTATAACCTCCCAAGACTGAACCAGGAAGAAATAGAAAATATGAACAGACCAATCAGAAGTAATGAAATTGAAACTGTGATTGAAAATCTTCCAACAAACAAAAGTCCAACCAGATGGTTTCACAGGTGAATTATATCAAACATTTAGAGAAGCGCTAACACCCATCCTTCTCAAACTCTTCCAAAAATTGCAGAGGAAGGAACACTCCCAAACTTATTCTATGAGGCCACCATCACCCTGATACCAAAACCAGAAAAAGATACTACAAAAAAAGAAAATTACAGACCAATATCACTGATGAATATAGATGGAAAAATCCGCAACAAAATACTAGCAAACAGAATCCAACAACACATTAAAAGGATCATACACCATGACCAAGTGGGATTTATCCCAAGGATGCAAGGATTCTTCAATACATGCAAATCAATCAATGTGATACACCATATTAACAAATTGAAGAATAAAAACCATATGACCATCTCAATAGATGCAGAAAAAGCTTTTGACAAAATTCAACACCCATTTATGATAAAAACTCTCCAGAAGTGGGCGTAGATGGAACCTACCTCAACATAATAAAGGCCATTTATGACAAACCCACTGCAAACATCATTCTCAATGGTGAAAAATTGAACGCATTTCCCCTAAGATCAGGAACAAGTCAAGGATGTCCACTCTCACCGCTATTATTCAACATAGTTTTGGAAGTCCTAGCCACGGCAATCAGAGAAGAAAAAGAAATAAAAGGAATACAAGTTGGAAAAGAAGAAGTAAAACTGTCAGTATTTGCATATCACATGATACTATACATACAGAATCCTAAAGATGCCACCAGAAAACAACTAGAGCTAATCAATGAAATTGGTAAAGTTGCAGGATACAGCATTAATGCACAAAAATCTCTTGCATTCCTATACACTAATGATGAAAAATCTGAAAGAGAAATTAAGGAAACACTCCCATTTACCACTGTAACAAAAAGAATAAAATTCCTAGGAATAAATCTACTTAGGGAGACAAAAGACCTGTATGCAGAAAACTAAAAGACACTGATTGAAGAAATTAAAGATGATTCTAGTAGATGGAGAGATATACAATGTTCTTGGATTGGAAGAATCAATATTGTGAAAATGAGTGTACTACCCAAAGCAATCTACTGATTCAATGCAATCTCTATCAAATTACCAATGACATTTTTTATGGAAGTAGAAGAAAAAGTCTTCAAATTTGTATGGAGACACAAAAGAGCCCAAATAGCGAAAGCAGTCTTGAGGGAAAAAAATGGAGCTGGAGGAATCAGACTCCCTGACTTCAGACTATTCTACAAAGCTACAGTGATGAAGACAATATGGTATTGGCACAAAAACAGAAACATAGATCAATGGAACAAGATAGAAAGCCCAGAGATAAACCCATGCACCTATGGTCAACTAATCTATGACAAAGGAGGCAAGGATATACAATGGAGAAAAGACAGTCTCTTCAATAAGTGGTGCTGGGAAAACTGGACAGCTACATGTAAAAGAATGAAATTAGAACACTCCCTAACACCATACACAAAAATAAACTCAAAATGGATTAGAAACCTAAATGTAAGACAGGACACTATAAAACTCTTAGAGGAAAACTAAGGACGAGCACTCCTTGACATAAATCACAGCAAGATCTTTTTTGACCCACCTTGTAGAGTAATGGAATTAAAAACATAAACAAACAAATGGGATCTAATGAAACTTAGAAGCTTTTGCACAGCAAAGAAAACCGTAAACAAGACCAAAACACCACCCTCAAAATGGGAGAATATATTTGCAAACGAATCAACGGATAAAGGATTAATCTCCAAAATATATAAACAGCTCATGCAGCTCATATTAAAAAAACAACTCAATCCAAAAATGGGAGAAGACCTAAATAGACATTTCTCCAAAGAAGACGTACAGATGGCCAAGAAGCACATGAAAAGCTGCTCAACATCACTAATTATTAGAGAAATGCAAATGAAAACTACAATGAGGTATCACCTCACAGCAGTTAGAATGGGCATCATCAGAAAATGTAGAAACAGCAAATGCTGGAGAGGGTGTGGAGAAAAGGAAACCCTCTTGCACTGTTGGTGGGAATGTAAATTGATACAGCCACTATGGAGAACAGTATGGAGGTTCCTTAAAAAACTGAAATTAGAACTACCATACGAACCAGCAATCCCACTACTGGGCATATACCCAGAGAAAACCATAATTCAAAAAGACACGTGCACTCCAATGTTCATTGCAGCACTATTTACGATAGCCAGGTCATAGAAGCAACCTAAATGCCCATCGACAGACAAATGGATAAAGAAGATGTGGTACATATATTCAATGGAGTATTACTCAGCCATAAAAAGGAACAAAACTGGGTCATTTGTAGAGATGTGGATGGATCTAGAGACTGTCATACAGAGTGAAGTAAGTCAGAAAGAGAAAAACAAATATCGTATATTAACACATATATGTGGAATCAGAAAAATGGTACAGATGAACTGGTTTGCAGGGCAGATATTGAGACACAGATGTAGTGAACAAACTTATGGATACCAAGGGGGGAAAGCGACGGGGGGGAGTGGTCGTGGTGTGATAAATTGAGAGATTGGGATTGACATGTATACACTGATGTGTATAAAGTTGATGACTAATAAGAACCTGCTGTATAAAAAAATAAATAAAATAAAATTCAAAAAAAAGAAGAATGGGGAAATAAGGCAAATGCATAAATGGTTCAGCTAAATAAACATTTTCACCAGAAACATTGCATTATTACAGCAAATGCTGTTTATCCCCCTGCATTGATCTATTTCAGAGAATTTCACAAGTTTCATTTCAGTTTTTTTGTGAAGGCACATATTGAAAGAAACATTTTGTTCCTTGGACATAATCAAAACTTGTGAGACAGCAGTGTCCTGAAGTCTGCCTGTAATACTTTCCTTCTTTCTTTTATTTAATAAAGAAAGAAAGAAAGAAATTTATGGCTGCATTGGGTCTTTGTTGCTACACATGGCATTTCTCTAGTTGTGGTGAGCGGGGACTACTCTTTGTTGTGGTGCGCAGGCTTCTCAGTGCGGTGGCTTCTCTTGTTTTGGAGCACGGGTTCTAGGCGCGCAGCCTTCAGTAGTTGCGGTGTGTGGGCTCAGTAGTTGTGACTGTCTGGCTCTGGAGTGCAGACTCAGTAGTTGTGGCATATAGGCTTAGTTGTTTTGCGGTGTGTGGGATCTTCCTGGACCAGGGCTCGAACTCGTGTCCCCTGCATTGGCAGGTGGATTCTTATCCACTGTGCCACCAGGGAAGTCCCTGTAATACTTTCTTTGGTTCTGTGCCAGAGGTGGCTTCATAGGAGAGGCCACTTCATATGAGGTCCCTCTAGTCCTCCAGGACATGAATAGGGCACCTGAGAATTCTGCTCAGGAGTTGAGAGTGGTAAATAAAGTTCACTTATGCTACTGTTGATCACAAAAGGCCTTGAAGGTGGGAATATTAAATGTTTCGCGGGGAAAGTGAGGCTGTGGAAAAAGACTCGGACCTTAAATGTGAATCAAAGAGTCTTGATCCATCAGCAATTTATCACCTTGGAATGAAACATTTTGCCATCCATAAAATTTGGAATGCAGTTGCTTGCAGTTTTAAAAGTCCTTCAGGGTACAGTTTTTCTTAGTTCTTTATGCAAATGTATTCGAGTCAGACAAGGGGGAGGGTCTGTTATCTTTACAAATTTAATTGTAACAATACATTTTCAATAGTTTATTAACAATAAAACTATCAGCATATGAGTAGATAAAAGCCGTCTGGAATATCTCTTTGGTTGTGTATAAATGATATTAAAATACAGTATTTTGCCAAATGCAAACTTATTGGGTAGCTTCCCAAAGGAAATATACAACCCAGTGGTTTCAGTGCATGAATTCATTAGAACTTGGCTCATTTCTGTGTAGCTGAAAAGCCAGATACAGGACATCCCTGCCCTGAATCCATTACAGAATTTTGGTCTGTCTGTCTTTGCAGCAAGGGGTGTCACTGAACCTGGTGATCCCAACGCAGTGAGCTGCTGGTCTGTTCCTGTCCCTCCAGAAAGCTGTGCCTTAGAATTGTGTGAAGCCACCTGTTCTTAATGCTTCTGGTCTGTTTGGCAATTAATACCAATATGTGCCAGTTGATGTTTTACCTAGTTCCTAAGAAGTTTGCCTTGTCCTCTCTCAGCAAGTTCCTCTTTCTTCCAGTAAAGCTTGGGATTTCACATGTGGGCGAATCCACACATTTACTTTAATTTTTTTTCTGGATATATATTGGTCCTTTCTTCTGGGAGTCAAGCCACCGTTTTATTTAGAAGAGGAAGCTTTTGTTTGAAAAAAATATATCCTCTGCCTTTACAGAGGCATGAACAAGATCTTGTTATTTTTAAATAATTTAAAATCTTTTAACATGGTTTTCTACTTTTTGCTTTGGTGCATCCTTGTTATTTTGTATTCATTGCAGCTATTGTCAAAAGTTATATCAAATTAACAGAGAATTTCTATGTATGTATAATGCTTGCTGGGCATTGGATGGCAGGTTGCTTCCTTTGGAGAGCTGGTTAGCTAATTAATATGGGTAGAAAAGAATAACATGTATATTCATAATACTAACTGGAAACTCATCTACATCAAATGCTGAATTACACTTTAAATTGTAAGAATTTAGAGATTGTATAGTGGGTGGAGGAGCTTGGAAAGAACATAATCTGTGGGGTGAAGAACATAGTGTGTGGGCTGAAGAAACCAGTTGATTAGGGTGGGGTGAGAATGGCAGAGGTGTATTGGGTTGTGGTGGGAAATATATAGAGAGTTGGTGAGGCCTCCAGTGCTAGGGTCAAAGAGTTTGGTTTTGATTGAAAAATAATAGGAATATATTATAGTTTCTGAAATAGGAAGATGATGTACTGGCTTTAGAAAGATTTATATGACATTGTTGTGTAAAAAGAATTTATAGAGGGAGAATGTAAAGGCAGAGTGAAATTTAAAAAGTCATTATTCATCTATTTCATGGTCTTCCTAAGGTGTCCTAATTTGCCATTTGGTTTATTGTATATTCTTAGGGCAGAGATATTAAGCTTGGATATTTCAGAGTGTGTTGACTAGGCTTGTTGCTTTATTGTTTGAGATTGTCTGTAATAATTGCCAAAGTTGATCTCTACACTTATCCGCTTTCTAACATCATATTTGTGATTTTACCAGTGTATGCTAATTAATTTTTTATTAAAAATTTTTATTGGAGTTTTAAAAATTGTCATTCATTTTATTGTAGTATATTGTTTTAAAGAATCTTAAATAAATGGCTTACACTTGCTTTGTGGGTAGACTTCTAGAAAGTTCTGGAACCATTAAGAAACTGTATAAGTCAGAATAGGCTAAGTTTGCTGAAGTAACAAGCAGCAGCCAAATCTCAGTGGCTTAACACCATAAAAGTATTTCAGGTAAATATTTATTTATGCTAACTATCTATTGTGAGTCATTGCAGTGACTCATTGCAGTCACCTGGAGCCCTTATTTCACTATGTGCTTCCATACTTACCAAGGCAGGAGAAGAGGAACTTAGCAAATTATGTACTGTTTCTTAAGGCTGGAGAGATGCAGGTAACTTTTAGTCACATTTCATTGGCCAAAGGAAATGACCTGGCTGTGCCTAACTTCAAAGTGGCAGAGAAGGATTGGACATTGTGAAAATGACTGTACTAAGGACTTGAGGACATGGGGAGGGGGAAGGGTAAGCTGGGACAAAGTGAGAGAGTGGCATGGACATATATACACACTACCAAATGTAAAACCCATAGCTAGTGGGAAGCAGCCGCACAGCACAGGGAGATCAGCTCCATGCTTTGTGACCACCTAGAGGGGTGGGGTGGGAGGGTGGGAGGGAGGGAGACGCAAGAGGGAAGAGATGTGGGGATATATGTATATGTAGAGCTGATTCACTTTGTTATAAAGCAGAAACTAACACACCATTGTAAAGCAATTATACTCCAATAAAGATGTTTTAAAAAAAAAAGTGGCAGGGAAGTGCTATGCCATCACATGCCCTAAATAAAGGAAAACAGGATATGTGTTAACATGTCTAATGACCACTACAGAAATATAGCCCCTTTCAAAGCACTCATGAGCATAGCAAGAATAATATCTTTCAAATGAAATTATTTTACCAAGAAGTATTTCATCCATTTCTTAGGTCTATAGGCTCATAGGCCCAGAACAAATTAGAATTTTAGTATACATGGACAAGGTGACCCACAACATGACTAGAATATCATTCTCCATTACGAATTGGTAAGTATGAGAAGAGATTGTAAAAACTTCTTGTCATGGAGGTTTAGTATTAGTTTCACACTTGTGTTCTGTATATTTGAGTTCAGAAAGACCAGTATCTTTTGAATGTGAACTTTAGATGGCCAAACAGTTTAAATAGTGTATAAGTAATCATAAATATTTATTACATGAACACATGCTGTTTATGCCTATATACTTATATATTACTTAGCTAACAAGTGGAAAATGAATGATCAGTGGTGACTGTGGATCTCTGTATATTTAGCATATATCCTGGATGACCTTGAGAGCACAGTGTATGAATTTTTAAAGTTTCAAGTTAGAGTATTAGAATAAGAACCACTTTTGAATTTATTCCATAATTATTTCAGTTATGTGTAACATATAATTTACCATTCCTGTATACAATTTGGATTGTATCTGTTGTATCCTGAAATCTCAAATTCCTTGAAAAATCATTTTATTTGATGAAATTAAAGTGTGGTCCGTAGGGGCTGGCTTGGAAGACAATCCTAATGGGAGACTGTGGGCTCCATGTAATCAGCTGCATCCCTCTCTCGCCATGTCTGGCAATCTCCAGTCAATGCTGTGTGCTTCAGCTCTTCGTGTCCTTAGGAGTAGCTACTTGAAATCTACTGTGAACACATTCAGTATTCAAGTTTGAGCCTCTGCTAGTGGGTATGAAGAAGTATAAACTTGCGACTTCAGCAATTGTTTACATATACCCATATATTTATATTGCAAAATATGACCTATTCCATTGATATGACTTGGGTAGGCTTAAGATATATGCTTAGATTTTAGATTTCAGGTGTTGAGATTAATGTTGTTAAGAACTATTGTTTGGAGTGGAAGGGAATACATGGGCCTTCAAGATGGTGTATAGCGATAGCGGTTGTGTTATTATTGTTCTAATGGCAGTACGTTGACAATAATACTAATCTCAGTATGTCATTCTATTTTATTAATAATTATGTTGGGAATGCTTGTAATAGTTATGAGTTAATAGTTGGTGATTGCACTGTTATTATACTATGGTATAATAACAATAAATATAAAAAGATAATTTTATGTCAAGTTTCTGAAATAAACTGAAGTATACAATTATGAGTCAATAGCTATTAAGGATGTAAAGTAAAGGGTACTTGAATGGGTAATGCTTTTAACTTCTCTATTTAACCTGACTAAAAATGATTTTCAGATACTGAGTAATAAGTGGACACAAAGCTTACCTAAAGCTCTTGAAAATTGTGAAACATCAATGGCACCAAAAAGCTCCCAATGCTATGTTATTGGTACCTTCAGTGATGTATTTGAGCTGACCAACTCAGACTTTAGACATTTAACTATGCTACTGTTACCTAGACTTTTTGGATTCTTCATAAAAGACTCAGGAAAATTATATTTTTCAGAACTGTCTCATCAACATGCAATCAGGTGTGTTCTGTGTACTTTCACAAGAACTGTCAGTAATGACTACAAAATAATATGTATTTCTGGGTATGCATGTGTGTGCACACACATAAGGATGAAACTGTTATCAGTTTATGTTAAAATATCAAAATTGGTTGTCTCCTTGAGATTTTACACTGCAAAATATATCAGTTTGTTTTGATAGCTTTCAGGTAGGCTTCACAGTGTGGTCTTCTGCCACAGTTGTCATTTCTAGGTTACCATCTTGAGGACTCATATCAAGCATCTACTAACAATGATCTTAGCTCTTGTTTTCCACCTATTCCCCTCTCTAGCTTTCTTCCATTCTCCTACAATACAAGGTTTTCCTGGGAAGTTGCATTATTTTCCTTCTCCCTCAGTTCACTGATGTGACCCATAAGAATGCAATTTAATGTATGTCAGTGTTGCAGATGAGCCAAGGAGGTAGGTGAGGCATAGCAGGACTAGTGTAGGCATGTCTTAGTGCTCATAATAGGGTAGCTATCCTAGTCCCCATCATACACAAACATACTGATGGATAGGTGAGGAAGGGAGGTGTTAAAGTAACTAGATTAGGTCCAAGATGGAGCTGCTCATGCTAAGCCTATGCCGGCAAACCAAAACTTAAGTTTCTATGCTTGACTCCCCCAGAAAAGGAAGGCGCAGGTCAACCAATCAGCTCTTGCTTGCTCAGTACAAGTTACCAGCTCCAAGACTTCCCTTTGCTTGGCATTTGCTGATTGGCTAAAGTAACCCTGCTCTAGCCAATCAGCAAATGCCAAGTATAACTTCTTCGTTGCTGCTCACTTTGGTCAGTAGAAATCTCTTACCTTGTACAGCTCATTGGAGCTCCTTTCTATCCGCTAGATTGCATGCTCTCTGATTCATGAATTGTTGAATAAAAACCTATAAGATCAGTAAGCTGTATGTGGAAGAGTTTTCTCTTAATAGAAGCAAGGACTGGGAAGCATTGTAGGTGGAGTGAGGGCAATCAAGGACATCGGAGTGAAATCAAGATGGTTCAGAATGACGATGGTACACTAGGTACCTTTTCCTATGTTGCCAATTAAGGAGATACATCATCTTATTGCATCACTCATATTAAGGCTGAGTCTGCTTAGATTGAAGTATAGAGGCACTTCTGCATATCATTTAAACCAAAAGGAAAAATCCTCCTGGTTTACTTGAATTTTCTAGATAGTGTAGGCAAACGTGTGTTTTAGGTCATGAATTATGCAGAAAATTTCTTCAGTTCATCATTATACTTTTTTCCCTGAGCTTTTCACAAATACAACTTTTGTGTGAAATATAAAAGGAATAGAAATGTGTATCAGAGACTTATATTTCTCTTAGATTTATGTCTTATTATTCAGGCTGCCACCTAATTTCCTCTGGAGCTATCACGATTTTGTATACACCCTGAATACATAGCCATTTGCTTATTTTCTTTGGCACTGTGTCTGATATTTGCTGTATGCTTTGGGAAACCCCTTTCATATTTAGGAAGATCACTGGCCACCTACAAAGAAATAATATTATATTCTTTGACATTTTTAATTTAAACGTTAAACGTTTTCTTTTACAGTAGAATCCCGTCATGATCGAGGTACAATGTCAGAAAAGCCTAGATTGTCTCCATTGACCATGGAAGTTAAGAGAAGGGATATTGTGAGTAATATAAAGGAACCATGCTTGATTGAGTCTGCATTTTGTCCATTTGTGTTATTACCTATTTGGAGGCATATAATGCTTCTAATAAAACAAAGTCACATTATGGAAACTTAGAAGAACATGGGAAATTGTCTCATTTTCTAATTCTTCCCTTTGACTCTGCAACTCTTCCTCCATCACATGGAGAACATTGGATTTATTCTGCTTAAGCTGAACTTTACCTTTGCCTTGGATTCATTGATTATTTAGTGTACATGTAGTTTAGGAAAGAGGAGGTGGGAGCTGACATTTTGGGTTTTAAAGGTGGGTTTTGTGTGTGTATGTGTGTGGTTGGATATGCAAAGGAAAGACAGATTTCTCAAGTTGTTTACCCTTCCAGCTCCAATTAAGCTGTACACTTTCAACACATTCAAATGAAAAGCCAGTGAGTACCTCTGGTAATTCCCTGCAAACTGCAGACTCCTCTAGGAGATAATTGAGATTTGAGCCTAATAAGATCAAGTGATTCCCACTGAAGACTTTTAAAAAGAACTCAAGCAAGAGGTCTGGTAATCTCTGCATGCTAACTACTCTCTCCCATGACAGAGCTTCATCATATGCTTTGATAAGAGTCAGATGTCTCTTGATACCTAGTGCCACTCTTGCTGATTCCCACTTGCTGGGGACTGGTGAGCTGGGGAAGGAGGAGGTCTGGGCAGGACCTAATGAGTTGTACTTACCTAGAAGTGATTAGAGATAATATCACTGCAAATAATACCAGGCCCCTGTGAAAGAAGTCAAGGTCACACAAGGACATGATTCAAATCGCAAGGGCACAGTTAACGCAAACTAAAGTTTATGCTGGGACCTGTCAATGCTCCCAGTTACCTTTGGATCAAGTAGGTGCTGATTAATACCTCCTCAGAGGTCCTCCTTGATCTGGCTTCTGCCTACACCTCCATCTTCTTTCTGATTCCTAATTCCAACTCTCCTCTAGGCCAGTGAACTTCATCCCTTTCCTCAGAGAGTCTTGTTCTCTGTGACCTCTAAGCCTGCATCCACAGGCTCTGCCTGGTTAACTGTCTAGCTCAGGGAAGCAGCACTTTATTATTAAAGGGAGAGTCAAATCAGGGAAGCCCGATACCCATTTTTATGAAGTCGAAGACAACTAAAATAAGAAAAAAAATTTAGGAATACATATAAATTCAATACACTTATATAGAAAGGAACTCAGAGAATGAGTAACATGTGATTTAGGATAATGGTTACCTTTGGTAGAAGGATTCTGGGTATTAGGTTATGTTGGGACCATTGAGTTGCTGTAGGTTAATGTCAGGGTCCTAGCTGTGATTATGAGTGGTAGATTCATAGCTGCTTATTGCATTATTAAAACTAACCAACTGGGCTTCCCTGGTGGCGCAGTGGTTGAGAGTCCACCTGCCGATGCAGGGGACGCGGGTTCGTGCCCCAGTCTGGGAAGATCCCACATGCCACAGAGTGGCTAGGCCCGTGAGCCATGGCCGCTGAGCCTGCGCATCCCAAGCCTGTGCTCCGCAATGGGAGAGACCACAACAGTGAGAGGCCCGCATATCGCAAAAAAAAAAAAAAAACAACTAACCAACTAACTAGAAGTGAGGACAAAAGAATAAAGTCTAGTATAACTCACAGTGTAAGAGGACCCATGAGGAGATTTTCCCCCTGATTGAGAAATCTGAGCTTCTCCTGATAAAATGCCAGTTTTCTGTCATATTGACTCTAAGAATTTTCTAACTGATTGCATGTTCCTCTTTTCTTTGGCTGCTAGAAAGCTCAGAGTCAAATTTACAGGCCACCTTCAGTAATTATACAGGAACATATGGTATACATTTCTGTGTCTAACTTGAGTTCTGATTTCATCTTATTCTTCTACCTAGTTTCTCTTAGTTTTGATTTTTTTTGGTCTATGTAAAAATACCTTTTTTGGTATGTTTTTATATGAGCCTCTATAAATTCCCTTTACGTAGGCAGAGAATATAAATGCATTAAAACAGACTTGCCTGTTATTGGACAGTATCCGATATCTTTTCATGAGAATGAGGATGACATCTGGCAATAGGTTTGTATGTTATTCCACAAGTATTGTGTTTTACAGTTTGCAGAGGAGGAAGTCGGTATGTTTGTTAGGATTCATCTGGGGAAATGTACTAGGTGGGCTCTACTCAAATACAGATTTTTATGATAATTTTAAGTATCAGTAGTTCTCTGGAATGTCCATCATACGGTGAAAGTCATCATTTAGTTGTACCTAGTTATATAGTTTTTCAGTTAAGCTGAACAAATTAAACTCTAACCTAAGAAAACGGTGTGAGACATTCAAGACTTGAAGGACAGGCACAGGTTAAGAAGTGGAATTGTTCCTTCCTGGGGCAGGCATGTGGTCACTGACAAAACCCAGATCTAACTTTGTGGAACTAATGTTTCCTTGAGTCTGGATTGCTGGTCCATTGACGATAGACTTGACTATCTGCAAGAGAAAAGTTTCCTCATGGGACATAATCTAATCAGAAGACTGTATTGTCCAGGGTTGGTTTGTTTTCATGGATTCCCCCCAAAAGATGTTTAACTATCTGGACTCACAGTCACTTTGTACAAAATTAAGAAAACTAACCCTATTTAAAATACTATGTTAAACAGTATTTTGGATCAGAGATGCTAACAGTCAATATTGTATTCACATTCTTTGAGAAATTTATAAATTTCTAGAAAAAACATATTGGTAAAAATTTGCTAATGACCAGTTGCAGTCTGTTCACTGAATGTGACATCTCTGAAATCATCAGTGAATAAAATTTCTCTTTGATATATCTTTATAACCTTGTTTCCATTTGAAATCAAAGAATTTAGCTATTTCTTGAGTCTCAGTAGTTTGGTATATAATTCACATCAAATGGAACAATACTTCTCAAACAAGTAGAAGCATAATTTTATTTTTAAATAAGCAATAGAGTTTCAGGAGATAATTTTCTCTAAGGTTTTCAATATTTAGGAAAAATTAAACATTTAGGTATCTATTTCTTCTTCATCAGAGTGATATAGCAGAAACCCAATGCAGCAGGAAAAAAGCTTTTCTTTAGATTCTAGTGTGTGAAGTAAATTCCTGGCATTTCAAGACACAATTGATACAGATTGGTTAGTTTAGTTGAGAACATGTTGCTAATTAGACTAAAATCCACAAGTAGTAACATTTAAAAGCCAGCACATTTTGTTTCTTCACCACTGCCATAGATAGCACTTATCAACCATTCTAAGGGAACAGCATTTTAAATACTTTTTATATGTAAAGCAATGTAGCAGGTATAGTGGAGAATACAAAGATGAGTAAAATATAATTGCTGTCCGTAAAGAGAGTATGATTTTTAGTAATGGGAATGACATAAACATGCACGAACATATTGCAAGGACATAGTAGCATAAGAGAAGTATAAAGTGGAAGTGCTCATAACCAGTTTTACTAATCATAAAGGCTTTTCTGGATAAGGTAAACACATGTACTGGTTTGCCTGAGATAGTTCTAGTTAATATCTATTGTCCTGGGGTAACTATTAACAGGACGCCCCTCCATTGTCAAAAGCATTCCAGTTTGGAAGGTAAATTGTATTGTCATTGTGTTTATAGAGAAAGCAACATTTAAAATTGGTTTTGAAGACTGGATAGGATTTCAACAAACAGCTTCATACTATGGACACACCAAAGATGGATCTATCAATTCATATCTGGAGGGGTGTAGACATCAGGGAAAATGCCGAAGAAAGTATTAAAGAATGCTAGGTATTCATCTGTGGGCAATGTGAAGGAAGCAACATCAAGAAAAGCACAGGGATAGGATGTGCATGTCACAACTGGAGAAGTGCAAGTAATGGGTAGTAATGGGTAAGTGGTAGGAAATGAGCCCAAGGAAGTGGTCAGAAGCCAGGCCTTGAAGGGTCTGTGTACGTGCTGTGGAACTGGGAGTCTTTATCTTGCAAGTAATGAGAGAAGTGCTGGTGGGGTGTCATTGAAACACTTTGGTCCAGAGAGTGTCATCCTGAGGTTTGCATCTAAAAATGTGGTGACAGCATGGAAAATAGATGGCAGGGTATGAGTTTATAGACATTACGGCCGATTAAAAGACCATTGCAGTTGTCACAATGAGAAAAAAATTGAGGTCTGAACCAACATAGTGACACATCAGAGCTATACATCAAAGAATAATATAGAAAACGTATTTCCAAAAGAGTTTATCTTAGCTCTTCAACTGCATATAATTCTGCTTTTAAAACTAATTAGATTTAGAGGAGACCTTCAAGATGGCGGAAGAGTAAGACGTGGAGATCACCTTCCTCCCCACAAATACATCAGAAATACATCTACATGTGGAACAACTCCTACAGAACACCTACTGAACGCTGGCAGAAGACCTCAGACCTCCCGAAAGGCAAGAAACTCCCCATGTACCTGGGTAGGGCAAAAGAAAAAACAGAGACAAAACAATAGGGATAGGACCTGGACCAGTGGGAGGGAGCTGTGAAGGAGGAAAAGTTTCCACACACTAGGAAACCCCTTCACTGGCAGAGATGGCGGGTGGCAGGGGGAAAGCTTTGGAGCCATGGAGGAGAGCACAGCAAAAGGGGTGCGGAGGGCAAAGTGGAGAGATTCCTGCACAGAGGATCAGTGCCGACGAGCACTCACCAGCCCGAGAGGCTTGTCTGCTCACGTGGTGGGGCAGGTGGGGGCTGGGAGCTGAGGGTCGGGCTTCGGAGGTCAGATCCCAGGGAGGGGACTGGGGTTGGCTGCGTGAACACAGCCTGAAGGGGGCTAGTGTGCCACAACTAGCCAGGAAGGAGTCCAGGAAAAAGTCTGGAACTGCCTAAGAGGCAAGAGACCATTGTTTTGGGGTGCATGAGGATAGGGGATTCAGAGCACCGCCTAAACGAGCTCCAGAGACGGGCGCAAGCTGCGGCTATCATCACGGACACCAGAGACGGGCGTAAAATGCTAAGGCTGCTGCTGCTGCCACCAAGAAGCCTGTGTGTAAGCACATGTCACTATCCACACCTCCCCTCCTGGGAGCCTGTGCAGCCCCCCACTGCCAGGGTCCCGTGATCCAGGGACAACTTCCCTGGGAGAACACACGGCGCACCTCAGGCTGTTGTAACATCATGCCTGCCTCTGCTGCTGCAGGCTCGCCCCACATTCCGTACCCCTGTCTCGCCTGGACCTGAATGAGCCAGAGCCCCCTAATCAGCTGCTCCTTTAATGCCATCCTGTCTGGGCAGGAACAGAAGCTCTCAGCCAACCTACACACAGAGGCGGGGCCAAATCCAAAGCTGAGCCCCAGGAGCTGTGCGAACAAAGAATAGAAAGGGAAATCTCTCCCAGCAGCCTCAGGAGCAGTGGATTAAATCTCCACAGTCAACTTGATGTACCCTGCATCTGTGGAATACCTGAATAGGAATCATCCCAAATTGAGGCGGTGGACTTTGGGAGCAATGATATATATACTTTTTCCTTTTTCTCTTTTTGTGAGTGTGTATGTGTATGCTTCTGTATGTGATTTTGTCTGTATAGCTTTGCTTTTACCATTTGTCCTAGGGTTCGGTCTGTTCGTTTTTTTGTTTGTTTGACTGTTTTTTACTTTTAGTATAGTTTTTAGCGCTTGTTATCATTGGTATATGCAAATCAATGTGATACACCATATTAACAAATTGAATAATAAAAACCATATGATCATCTCAATAGATGCAGAAAAGCCTTTTGACAAAATTCAACACCCATTTATGATAAAAACCCTCCAAAAAGTAGGCATAGAGGGATCTTTCCTCAACATAATAAAGGCCATATATGACAAACCCACAGCCAACATCGTCCTCAATGGTGAAAAACTGAAACCATTTCCACTAAGATAGGAATAAGACCAGGTTGCCCACTCTCACCACTATTATTCAACACTGTTTTGGAGGTTTTAGCTACAGCAATCAGAGAAGAAAAAGAAATAAAAGGAATCCAAATCGGAAAAGAAGAAGTAAAGCTGTCACTGTTTGCAGATGACATGATACTATACATAGAGAACCCTAAAGATGCTACCAGAAAACTACTAGAGCTAATCAATGAATTTGGTAAAGTATCAGGCTACAAAATTAATGCACAGAAAACACTTGCATTCTTATATACGTATGATGAAATACGTGAAAGAGAAATTAAGGAAACACTCTCATTTACCATTGCAACAAAAAGAATAAAATACCTAGGAATAAACCTATCTAAGGAGACAAAAGATCTGTATGCAGAAAACTATAAGACACTGATGGAAGAAATTAAAGATGATAGAAACAGATGGAGAGATATACCATGTTCTTGGACTGGAAGAATCCACATTGTGAAAATGACTATACTATCCAAAGCAATCTACAGATTCATTGCAATCCCTATCAAACTACCAATGGCATTTTTCACAGAAGTATAACAAAAAATTTCACAATTTGTATGGAAACACAAAAGACCCCGAATAGCCAAAGCAATCTTGAGAAAGAAAAATGGAGCTGAAATAATCAGGCTCCCTGAATTTAGACTATACTACAAAGCTAAAGTAATCAAGACAGTATGGTACTGGTACATAAACAGAAATATAGATCAATGGAACAGGATAGAAAGCCCAGAGAAAAACCCCCGTATATATGGTCACCTTATCTTTGATAAAGGAGGCAAGAATATACAATGGAGAAAAGACAGCCTCTTCAATAAGTGGTGCTGGGAAAACTGGACAGCTACATGTAAAAGAATGAAATTAGAACACTCCCTAACACCAGACACAAATATAAACTCAAAATGAATTAGAGACCTAAATGTAAGGGGAGGCACTATAAAACTCTTACAGGAAAACATAGAACACTCTGTGACATAAATCACAGCAAGATCCTTTTTGACCCACCTCCTAGGGAAATAGAAGTAAAAACCAAAATAAACCAATGGGACCTAATGAAACCTAAAAGCTTTTGCACAGCAAAGGAAACCATAAACAAGATGAAAAGACAACCCTCAGAATGGGAGAAAATATTTGCAAATGAAGCAACTGACAAAGCATTAATCTCTAAAATTTATAAGCAGCTCATGCAGCTCAATATCACAAAAACAAACAACCGAATCCAAAAATTGGCAGAAGACCTAAATAGACATTTCTCCAAAGAAGATATACAGATTGCCAAGAAACATATGAAAGAATGCTCAACATTATTAATCATTAAGAGAAATGCAAATCAAAACTACAATGAGGTATCATCTCACACCAGTCAGAATAGCCATCATCAAAAAACTACAAACAATAAATGCTGGAGAGGGTGTGGAGTAAAGGGGACCCTCTTTCACTGTTGGTGGGAATGTAAATTGATAAAGCCAGTATGGAGAACAGTATGGAGATTCCTTTAAAAACTACAAATAGAACTACCATGCGACACAGCAATCCCACTACTGGGCATATACCCCGAGAAAACTATAATTCAAAAAGAGTCATGTACCACAGTATTCATTGCAGCTCTATTTACAATAGCCAGGGCATGGAAGCAACCTAAATGTCCATCAACAGATGAATGGATGAAGAAGATATGGCACATATATACAATAGAATATTACTCAGCCATAAAAAGAAACAAAATTTGAGTTATTTGTAGTGAGGTGGATGGACCCAGAGTCTGTCATACAGAGTGAAGTAAGTCAGAAGGAGAAAAACAAATACTGTATGCTAGCACATATATATGGAGTAAAAAAAAAATAATGGTTATGAAGAACCTAGTGGGGCAGGACTGGAATAAAGACGCAGACCTACTAAAGAATGGACTTGAGGACACGGGGAAGGATAAGGGTAAGCTGGGATGAAGTGAGAGAGTGGCATGGACATTTATACGCTACCAGATGTAAAATTGATAGCTAGTGGGAAGAGGCCGCATAGCACAGGGAGATCAGCTTGGTGCTTTGTGACTACCTAGAGGGGTGGGATAGGGAGGGTGGGAGGGAGGAAAATGCAAGAGGTAAGAGATATGGGGATATATGTATATGTACAGCTGGTTCACTTTGTTATAAAGCAGAAACTAACACACCGTTTTAAAGTTATATTCCAATAAAGATATTTAAAAAATAATGATAAAGGGAACAAAAAAATAGAATTCTACACATAAGTCATTAACTACACTTGAAATAAAATGTGGGAGTTACTACTGACATTTCAAGGGCTATATTTGCTAATAACTGAGTCTTGACAAATTGAAATTATTTACAAACTTGGAAAAGAAAATACTAATTAGATTTAAACCAAACTTCAAGAATTGTAAAAACTTAGCTTGAATTCATGAATTTATAAAGATAAACCATATATTTATTGATTGAAATGAAATTAATCTTGTCATGCCAATGACTTTAAGAAACTTAAACAGCATTCAATGTGTTGCTTACCTTACAAACATGGGAAACAGAATAAATTATGTTCCTAAATGAATCCTTCAGTTAAGGTATGTCTATCTATACATGAAAAGTGAAGTATAGTTTTTATAATTGTGATAATGTCTGTGTAATTCAGAGTTAAAGCACTTAGACTTTTTGGAGGACTGCAGGAGTTTTAGATCTCAACTGGTTGAATAGTAGCTTCAATTCTCCATTCTATTTTGTGTACGGCCACTGCCTAAGAGTACATACTAATAAAAGAAAATGGACCTTTGAATAAAACAGACTTTGATGGGAAAGGCCTTAGGATTTTCTCTATTTTTTCTGCCTCCCACCTGATAAATAGCTCTGTATAGTGTGTGGGTGGAAAAAAAGAGTGAAACTGTATTTCCTTAACAACTCAGAGGCCATAAAGTTTGGATATGTTCTTTAGGTTGATCCTAAAGCTGTAATATGCTTTGAGCCCTGGATGACTCATAAAAGTGCACTATAACCTTAGATTTGTGCTTTCCTGATCTGCCTTTTTTTTTAAACTAATTTATTTATTTATCCTTGGCTGCGCTCGGTCTTCATTGCTGTGTGCAGGCTTTCTCTAGTTGTGGTGAGCGGGGGCTACTCTTCGTTGTTGTGCGCGGGCTTCTCATTGCGGTGGCTTCTCTTGTTGTGGAGCACCGGCTCTAGGCACACGGGCTTCAGCAGTTGTGGGACACGGGCTCAGTAGTTGTGGCTTGCAGGCTCTAGAGCACAGGCTCAGTAGTTGCGGCACACAGGCTTACTTGCTCTGTGACATGTGAGATCTTCCCGGACCAGGGCTTGAACCTGTGTCCCCTGCATTGCCAGGCGGATTCTTAACCATTGTGCCACCAGGGATGTCCCTCTTGATCTGCCTTTAACCAAATGGTTTGATTGCTTTTTACATTGCTTTTTCATGACTACAGTACAACTAAGCAACCATTTTGTTCTTTGTGGGATCTCAAAGAAATAGGGTGTATTGATATATGCAACACGTGAACTGTGGAACTGAAGAAATTAGTGAAAAATTGAAGATAATAAACACTCTTTCTGAAATATCTGCATATTTGAAGAAAGAGAAACCCTTTTCTGTTGGCATGAATTATCTAAATTATTCTTTTTAACCTTTCATTTTGCTTGGTGTGCATACACAGCCAAAGTGTTTACTCAAAGGCTTGCTTTAGTCTTGCTTTCAAATCTCATTCATTGCTTTCTGACCATCTCTACTTCCTCATGAGATATAGGTCGTTGTAAGCCTAAGATGCTATGATTTTTCCCACCAATCTTAGAGTCTACCTAACAATGTTTATTCAGTTTTTCTTAACCCAAAACTTCACTTTAATCTTATTCAACTCTCCTAGGGATTGATTTAATATTTCACATACTCATCTCATTTAAGCAATAAATAAATTTAATTGAAAAAAGCCTCAGAAAAAAAAAGCACAGAAAGTATGATAATATATACTCTTTACTGAGCACCTATTATGTGCCGGATGTTTTACATGAGTTATCCAAAGTAATCTTCACAACACCTTTATTAGGTAGGTATTATTATCACCATTTTATATTGAAAGAGCAGAGACTCTCAGGACAGGGATAGAACCCATGACCTAGTTTGTTTTGACACTCTGCCCTCCCAAACACTAGGCTCTACCCCAAGCAGGCTTTTGAACCAATGAGAGGTAATGAAACCGATTTTAAAATGTAGTTTGTGGAGTTGGTCTTATGTGAGACCTCATTTTCTTGAGAGCTTTCTGTTCTGTTATCATCTGCTTATTCTAACACATCCCTAACAGAGATAGCAAAGCCCTTTAGTTCTGCAGTAGCAAATGTGGAAAGATTGCCATTTTGACCTTCTCATATGCACACATAGAATTTATTTGTTGTGGAACAGCACTTGTTTGTCTAGCAGGTTAACTATGCAAAGAGACTCTGACTTTTGTTATTTCAAAGGATGAAAATGAATAGGAATAACCTCAAGTCTTTATAACCACTCCTTTCTCTCTTCATAAAACAAGGTATCTTATGTGTTGGGTTGTTACTAGGAGCCTAATAGCTCACACATAAATTGCCCTATCAAAACCCAACATGCTACTGAGCTCTTTGGGATAATTAAAAAAATCAAATCCAGTCAGAAATCCACTTATAGATTAACATTTTTCCTCTGTGTCTCTGAGTTAGATTCATTATCAATTCAGCACTGAAAAAGACATCAGAAAGTTGCCTTAGTAAATATTCTGGCCTTCTTTACTTGAAAGTAAATACACGAGCAATTTGGAAAAGGCTTAACTGATGTACAGGACGATGAGGTGTTAGTTTTTAAATGGGAGAGTTAGCACCAATTCTGAAAAACATGGCCAGAATCTTGGCTTTAAAAATATTGATTTTGGTCAGATTGAAGAGAGTTGATTAGACCATGGCTAATTGTCAGATTCATATGTCATGTTTGCACTAATCCTTCTTTTTAACTCTTGCTGAGCGAATTAACATCACAGAAAAGGAAAAAACTGGGGTATAAATAACACAGTGGAGTTGGGAAGGTGCTTGTCTACATACATACATATATGTATCCTGAGTATTTAAATCTTGTCTCTGAACCTACAGATAGTTCTTCTGTCCACCTCAAATATTAATTATTTTGGCTGGAATGTTTGCTCTACAAAATGATAAATGAGTCACATTAGCTCATTCTTGCTTGCAGTCTTTCCAGAAAGAGCAACTCTTGATTTTCTATGGTTTTGAAAGTTAAATATGATTTTTATATCCCACATTAGCAAAACCTGTTCATTTTTTAGCATGATCCTACAGGGTAGAGTTTTTATATAATTGGAAAATTTTAGACTTGGAAGTCTTTGTACTTTAGATAAACTTGTAACTTGTATAAGAATAAGGGAGGCAAAGAACAGGAGATATTTGAAGATGATCATGGAAAGTGAGGAGACCAGAATTACCAGTTACTGAAGAGGAAGCTATCATTGCCATGGCCAGGAGCACAGGCTGAAAGCTACAGAGAGCCAAACGAATCACTTACAATCTGTATCCTGTATGTTTTATATTGGAACTCTTCTTAGTTTAAGAGGAGACATCAAATAATAATAATAATGACAATAATAATAATAGCAAATATTCACTGTGTGCTCTGTGCCAGACATCTTTCTAAGCCCCTCACCAATGATACCTATAAGGTAGGAACCATTATTATCCCTATTTCACAGATGAAGTTACTGAGGCACAGAAAAATTAAGTTACCAAAAATCACACAGATTAGTGGACATACCATTAGTATTTAGGGTATTGATTCTACAGCTTGTATTGGTAACCTCTAAATGTTAACTATGAAGACGGAAAATTTTTATATTTGCTTCTCTTCTCAGTGTACCTTATGTGGAAATGACCCTATTGACATCTTCCTATGCTTTCTGTTTCAAGTCTTGACTTTACTTTTACTGCCATGTCCTTCTCTGCTTAATTACCACCTTGCCTCCTTTCTCCTGTTTGCCACCATCAGAGAGAAGGTTTGGGCTTTCCAGATGCTGGGAGGGAGTATGATCTGACCCCAGCAGACTCCCTGATACAGTGCAGCATGGCAACGTGTTCCCTGGCAAGTTCACGGGCTCCCCCCTCATGAATAGTAATGTGACCTTCTCATCTAAATTAGGGCTGTGAATATGAGTCTGGATAATTTTGTTTCTTTATCTTTATTCCCTATTCAGGTTATAAAGTTTTAAATTTATTATGAGAGTGCAGTAAATAAAACTTGTGGAATCGTTTGGATTGTTCAGCCTGTGGGAGCTAAAGTAAAATGTGCCTTAAGAGTGACTTCCTTAGCACAACTGATAATCAAGACAGATGCTGATTCTTTCTAAGGGCAGAAGCTGCAGCCTGAATATAGTTATGATCAAAACCTAAAACATTTCACATAGCCCACCCACGCTGTGAAGAATGCAGACCAAGTATTCAACATTTATGCTCTAGGAAAAAAGAAATAACACTTGGAAGCCTCTAATGAGAGTGTGTATGGTGATCCATCTATGAATATGGCTTGTGTACAATAGAATTGTTTGGATTTGGAAAGAAAAGAAGGATTATTTATAGGCCTTTCTTGCAGATGGTGCATGGCTGGCATACGGATGAATTTGCATGCTATTCGTGCTACAATTCATTGGGTTCATGTTTTCATGACAGTAGGTGTTGAGCCATCTGAAGGCTGTGATTAAAACAATAGCAAATTCATTTTGAAAAAAATGTGTACTGTCACATTCACTTGATGATTTCCTTTACTTTGAGAATTATCAGTGTTAAAGATCAGTGAGCTAAGAGACATATCATTTTATTACCTAATTCCCTCCTTTTCAGAACTTTTTTAGTGAAGATTGTGTTCTGTGGCCTCAGCATTCGAGCATCTTAAAATCAATGATGCTTCACGTCTCTGCAGGGTGAAGAGAGCTGTAACTCTCTGAAGCTAAATGATGCCTTTTGAAAGGCATAAATTCTGGCCCAGAAGTGGTGGTGAGGAGGTAGGATAGGAGAGGATCGTTTTACAGAAAGTGAGAAGACTCTCTGTAGGGAAACTGCATCCCAGATAGAAGTTGAAGAGGAGAAACATTTAGAGTTGGAAAGATCTCTGGGTAGGTGGTTTTGCTGTAATTAACTATGAGAAAATAAGTCAGTTATCCTCTGTGAGCTCTATTTAAAAAAAAAAAGTGAGAGTGATCTGCCTATTTCAGAGGTGTGTTGTGAGGAACAAATGGGACAGTGCTTTGTGGAGTGGGTATTGAAATATGTTCTTATTAAATTCAGTGTGCATGAGATTGTGCTAATCACTTCAGGGGATGAAATATGAATAATACTTGGACTCTCACCTCAAGCTAATTGGGTAGATAAAATAAGCACCTAAAGAAATAAAACTAGTAGATTGCAAAACCAGTAAATTGTTTTATATAAGTTTAAGAGTGATTTTCACCATTTAAGACAGGTTGTCTCTGCAGCAGTGGCTCTCAAATCTGATTGTGCATTAGAACACACATCTGGGAACTTTTAAAACATATCAGTGCCACGTCCCAGTCGCAGAGATTTTGATTTAATTAGTCTGATATGCCCCACTCACCTCCTCTGCACATTCTCATTAAAAAAAAGAAAGCACCCCAGGTGTTTCTAATGTTCAGTGCTTCTCAAACTTTAACTTCATCAGAATCACCTGGAGGGCTTGTTAAGCCTTCACTTGCTGGGCCCTTCCCTGGGATATTCTGATTCACTAGATCTGGAAACAGGGTGAGAATTTATAGTTTTCAGAAGTTCTCAGGTGATACTGATTATCTGCAAATCATACTGCAGAGCCAGTACATGCTTTTGATTTTACTGTTAATGCTGTTGTATGCAGTACACATATTATTTATTTAAATTTTATTTTTGGCTGTTTTGGGTCTTCGTTGCTGTGCAGGGGCTTTCTTTAGTTGCAGCTAGTGGGGGCTACTCTTCCTTACGGTATGCAAGCTTCTCATTGCTGTGGTTTCTCGTTGCGGAGCACGGGCTCTAGGTGCATGCGCTTCAGTAGTTGTGGCGCACGGGCTTAGTTGCTCCACGGCATGTGGCATCTTTCCGGACCAGGGATCGAACCTGTGTCCCCTGCATTGGCAGGTGGATTCTTTTTTTTTTTTTTTTTTTTTTGTATTAAGAAATATTTTATTAACAAAACAGTAAATTCCACTTGCTTAGCATTTCCAATAATGGATAAGTTGGCCTTGCAACAGAAAAACAAAACAAAACAAAACCCTTAGGTACCCAATCACACAAAGCACTAGAAGGGTAGGGTCATGTGGCCTTTCTTTGATATCTTAGGGATTGACCACCTCACACATTATTGTAGTATTTTTTTTTTAAAGGCAACACATTACATGGATAAAAAAGAAGCATATTCAATCAGAAAAGTTACAGTCTAGAGATGTAATCAAATTTATGCCAGGTAGTGTTAAATCCTCTATTAACTGCCAACTATGCATGGAACCCTGATGCATTTGGTATGAAGATACTTGGGATTTTATTCATATCTTTTCTCTCCCTAGCTCGTGTTCCTCTCTTTTCTTTCCCCATTTACAAAGAAAGAAAGAAGAAAAAAAGAAAAAAATAAATGCTAGATTTTGTGTAGGCCAATAACATTAGAAATATTTTTACCGACAATATTGCACGAAAGTTTAAAATTTATGCTGGAAAGAAACACTGAAATCAATTCCAAACAACATGCTTCAGAGATATACTGCTTAAAAATACCATTATTTAAGTTATTTTCTATCACAGTTTAGAATCTTCCCAGATGGAAACTAGTTCAAGTTCAGTAGATCAAATGGAAAAGCAACCATTTTTTTTTTTAAACCTCAAGATGTAAATGAGTGGTTTTATATTTACCTTCTATTTCACTGGCTCTCCCTGAGTAAGACTGGATGAGAGGAAAACAACAACTACTTATGAATCCTTTAACCTGGCAAATTAAAAAAGAAGAAAATCTGAAACACAAGTAATGGATAATAAATTTTAGTTTTATACCTCTACTTTCTGGGTCATGAAAACCCTTTAAGACTTTTCATATATAGCAATTACTTGGCAACCATAGATGGTGGTGATTTGCTATAAATTATACATACATCTAAGGTGCTGTATGTCTGAAATCCAGGCCACGTCTTGGCTTTTTTCATCAACTGAAGTATCACAGAAGATGTTTTGCATTTTTTGCCTTTTCTGATTAAAGCTAATTGTAAAAGTATTCTTCTCTTCCATGAAATCTAATATCATTCTTTTAGGAGATGTTAAAGTAATGCGACCAATTTTTACTGAGGCATCACCTTCCAATCTAATATTGCATTTCCTTCTCATACTAATAATTTATTGCTATGAACATCATTGAAACAATATGCAAAAACAAGTGAATAATCTATACATTTCTACTACTTAATGTGTGTTAAACTAAAACTATATTTAATGATATATATGTAAAACCAGAAAAGTTAAATTATAGTCTATAATCAACAAATGATGATTTTCTTAAATGGGTAGTAGTACAGAATCAAAAATTACTGAAAATACTTTCTTAGTTGAGAAAGTGTTTACTTTCCAAAAATGTTTATCATGCACGTCAGGTTCAGAGACTATATATATATATATATATATATATATATATATAAATATATATATATATAATTTTATTGGACAAAAGGTTTTCATTTGCAGCAGCCAGGGTTAAGGTGTAGATCAACCAATTTTGCTTCCATACCTGCCCACCTAATGGTTCACATTCATGCAGCAATATACCATCGATAATCTATTTGATAAGGAAAGGTTCCATTTCATTAGGGACTAAAATCTGGAGGTTTCCTGGGAGCATGATCTCAATGAAGCAAATCACCCCATTTGTCATCAATATGTTGGCACAATGATCTTCCTTTCTGCTTTTCAACTTGTCAGTAAATATCTGCTATTACATGTACGTCTGGGTCTTCCATCCTATCTGACGGATTCCTCTGGATTTGTGTGTGCGTGTGTGTGCGTGTGTGTGCGTGTGTGTGCGTGCGCAGATTTGTGATCGTGAATGAGGAATGTATGTGGGAAATGTGAGTATTTGGGGGAGCAGAGAAGATTATATGTATATAGTTTACCTTCTAAATCACACCTTTCATACAAATACTAAAACTTAACTGCAACAGAATGAAGGCTGTACATGTAAGGAAAAAAAGTAGCTGAGTCTTTTTATATACATTCATACATATCTTCCTTAGAATAAACACTACATTGTAAATTTTTTTTAAAAAAGTAAGTAATTGTGGCAATTTATAATGGTGGCAAAAAAAGAAAACCCTGAAATAATTGTTGATCTGATGTCATAAAACTCCCTATAGTTAGCAACACTTATAACATTGAATTTACCAAAAATGGCTGAAGAGCAGATATATTTTGCATTTTCTATACAACAGGCTATAAAACGTCACTTATCACAGTCCAGAAAGCACACAGAGATGGATTTTATATAAACACATGTAATAACATATTAAGCGTGCATGAAAATTTCCCAATGATTGCATCTATACCCTCTTGTTTTTTTCTTTCTGTTTTGAAATTTTAGTGTGAAAATGTGCCTTATCTTTCACATTGTTGAAAATAAGGCCTCCATACTTTGTTTTTTTGCCCTCACAACCAGAAGGGGGCTTTTTGAATGTGTTCCTACACAAGTCTTCAAAAAAGCCAGCACTTTGTTTCAAGTGCAAGTTCCAGCCACTGCTCCAGTTGTGCCAGGTGACTAACTCTGAAAAGGTTTGCAGGTCGAGTCACTCAAAATGACAGTCTTCTCTGGCAATCAGACTAATTGACTTCTCGGGAAAGTGCTAGCACTTTGGCTAAATCCGGGATCACAGGTAGCTTCTTTTTCTGTGTTGTGTTTTGTGTTGTTTTTGTGTTGTGCCTCCCGATGTTGTAATACTCCTTTGCTTTATGAATGCGTGCGATCACCAGTGTCTTTTAGAAATGTTCCAGCAACATAAAGACAGGCAGAGTAAATTAAAACAGTGTGGATGTTAGGGAATTTATTGACCTCTGCTTTTTTTTTTTTCTTTTTTGGAGAAACAAGAGCATGAGATACTTGTTTTTATTTTTTAAAAACAGTCTTTCCTTCCTGATTGCATTCCCTGTCTTCTTTTTTATGTGCTTCATAAAAAGGAAAGTAAATAAGTTTATATTATGTCTCAGATAAAATGAAGACTATTTCTATACAAGGGTCCTTTTCAGATCTTGGGATCAGACGTAATACTCTTTATCCTTGTTTTTCTTGTTTTTGTTGGCGCTTTTCGCACTGCTGGGTTGTTTCTCCTTTACTACAGCCCCATTGGACTGTGCTGAGTTACTGATGTAGTTTCGACTCTCATCCACGTGGTATGAGCCTTCATCCCGGTTTCTGTATTTGTACATGGCGTAGAGGAGGATGAGGATGCACAGGGCAGCAGCGGCTACGATCCCCACAACCATGCCCGTGGTGCTGCTGGACTCCCGAATCACTTCTGCTGAGCCTGGGTATGGCTCTCTCCCGCCTGCCCGGGTTGGGTTGGCTAACCCACCTGAGCTCGGCTCACAGGGGTCAATGTCCTCGTCATCGCTGGGACACTCCGCTGAGGCCACAAGGATGTCATCTGTGGTCTGGCTAATGGGTTCTTTTGTAGGGGGCTTTCCTCTTCTGGCTGTGCTAGTAGCCAGGGTCGTGGTGGTCTCCATAATTGACGTGGACATCTCTGACTGCATGGCAGTGGCTGTCGACTCAGTTGTCATAGAGGAAGGCACTTCACCAACCAGTCTCACATTTCCCACTATGGCGATGTTGGCATCATTTTCGGCTGCCATATTCAGAACTTTCAAGCCATTGTAGTAAAGCCCAGAGAGCTGACCCTGGAAGGGCTGGCCCTGCTCTTTCCCGCCAATTATTATGGTTGCTTGGCTATTGAAGATTGTGAGCTGACGCCCTTTGTCGAGTAGCCATTCATCAACTACTCAACCAAGTCGATATGGAATTCGCTGTCTAGCAATCGCCAGGCGCTCGTTATCATTGTTTCCTGCAGGGTAGCGCTCAATCACTGGCCAGCTGTCCACCTGTAACGTGGCATTGCCACCACTCCTCGTGAAACGGACTACATGGTATTTCCCATCGTTAATGATTGCATTGGACTCTTCGATGGCGATGTCATCTGTCCCAACGTTAAATTTAACTCCGATTTTTCCTTGATGTATATGCAGCTCTAGGTAGTCTCCCAGGCCAGAAGAACTGTCCACTCGCACCAATACAGCTTCTTTCTGAACAGTGCTAAACCCTATGGCCAGTGTCTGCTCGTGTACTTGGCCGGTCATTAGGAGGCCACTTATACGTGATTTGTCCACCACCTTTGCTAAAGATATACGTTGTCCCAGACGTCTGAAGCAAGGTCCTGAAGCGACACCCCATTGTGTGCGTGCAGCGGACAGCGTGCCGCACACGGCGGCAGTCCGGCAGGTGGATTCTTAACCACTGCGCCATCAGGGAAGTCCACATATTTATTTCTTCTTGGCTGAAGAAAGTGGGTGGACACAAAAGTCTATCCATTGATCAAGCAGTAGGAATAGTTTCACAGGTGGGAAAATCAACACTGTGACCAAAATGAACACAATATCATGCGATCAAAGAGATAAACCTGCTGACAGAAAAATGTCATACAAAGGATGCTCACTTAACAGATGTACTAGTTTGAAATTATCCTCTAAGAAGAGAAGGCGTTATTTAGGGATACCTGGTAAGCAATGATGTGTTCAGCAAAGGAGATTTTGAAAGAAAGTTTTAGATTTGGAAGGGAGTTCAGAATCCTTTTCTCTGGAAATATCTCCCTAAGCAACAGAATGAATGATTCACCTTTCCAATTCTTTGGGTATCAGAATAGCTAAAGCAACATGGCATAATTTTCAGAAATAGAACCCTATTAAACTTTCACAGCCCATGTAAGATGCCAGTGAGAAAATGTGCAAAATTGATCATTGTGTCTTTATTACTTGAAGAAGGATAGAAGGGCACTCAAGGTTGATTTGAGTGTTAAAATGTATGAATTGTCTATTTCCCGAGGAGTGTAAATCCTAAATGTCCATGAACAACAGTTATAGGAGACTCTAGGGCTTCAGTCACCTTGAAATTAGGAAAATGAGAAATTTGCCTTGCCGATTTCTTCCCAAGGGTGAATAGTTGAGAGCTGAGGCTTTGCAGATGTGTGGATGGAATAACATCAGTGAGAAGAGCTAATACTTTCCTGTTTTATCACCTTCTTTTCATCATAAATATGTTTTATGAGTGAAAGACAGGAGGCTGTTTGCCAGCGCATCCTTTTTTCTTGCCATGCCCCACCAGTCACAGATTGACTGGGGAAAAAGGGGTTTTAAATACCTATTAAAGTCAAAATAAAGGAAAATTTCAGTAGAAAAAATATCTGATAAACTTAGTTTTAATCATGAAAAAATAAAACAGCAATATATGAACTTGCCCTTGTATGGCAGTAGACTAGATGAAACCCAAGTAGGATTTTGTAGACTTCTGTTTCTCCATTCAGAGTTGCAGGAGGAACATCTATAGTCTTACCAGACCTGAATCATATTAGTTCAAGATGACACTGTTTAAGGCAAGAATGTTATTAAGGAAGACTGAGATGGTTAATTGGATATAAATGGAGATTATATTATATTTTAAAGCAGGCATTATAGTTTATATAGTCTACAGTGTTCAAAAAGTCTTTTTTAAGAATCACTTAAAGTAACACAAAAGGCTATAGAAATTATAAAACAAATACTAAATTAGCATCACAGGCACAGTCATATTTTATCTCTATCAAGTTTACAGTGAAAAAGAACTTGCAGCAGCAAAGTTCTATTTTTAAATAGGGGCTTAAACACTTGCAAACCTCCTTCCCTGGGCTGGATGATATTCAGTCAGATGAGTTGACATAATGATAATACATGTGAAGTTTGGCACTTCCTTTATATCTTGGCCTTCAAAAACACCATTTCCTTCTGCACCTTCTCCCACTTCCTCTTGTTCTTGTCCAGTATACAGACTTCTCTTCTTCCATGGCATCGTTCTTTTCCCCTGTGTCCACACTGTCTTTCAGTTATTCCCACATAACTTCAGTAATAACTTTTGTGTTGATGACTCTTTAACTCTATCCCAGACCCAGATAGCTTTCTAAAACCACTCTGTATGATTGCTTCTTGGTTAATGCCTGGTTAGCACTGGTTTGTGGGCACTTTAATTCAATGTTCTAATACCCAATGCTTGTTATATCTTCTGCATCCCCTGTTTTGTTTAATGGAGCCATGATTCTTGCTGCTTAAGGCAAAAACTTGATAATCTTAAAGGACTGCCCCTCTTTTACCTCCTACAAATAGCCATTAGCTTCTGTTAGAGTCTACTAAATGTCTCTTGAAGCTTTTACCATTACTCTTTTAAAAAGTAAATTTTTGTTTGTTTTGTCATCAGTGTGGTTAATTTTATGAAAAGGAGTTTAAATGTAGTCAAATTTTTATACAAAGGTATAATGCCAGGTGGTGACCTTAAGAAACAGGTGTTGTCTTTCTTTTTTCTCACACACACACACACACACACACACTGTATTTTATTTTTACAAGAGATAAATAAACTGACACCAAGCATTGTAAATGGATGACCACAACAAAAGCAACAATGATTGCAATTACCAAATACGAAACACACTCATACTATGTCATAATATTGACATTCAGTCCAGTAATCCTGCACTGTAACAGCTCCTTTACTTTGCAGTGAAAATTGATTTGTATATTTTTTGCCTCTGAGTCCTTGTGGGATTTTTTTTTATTCAAACAGAAAGTCACAAAAATTATAATCATCCTCAGCAGTTCAGTCAGTCCCATGTAATTAATTTTTTTTCATCTTCATCTTTTGTTAGCACTTTTTATGAATTCATCAGTTTTCCATTAGAGTTCTGAAAATGCTTATTCATTCAGTTCAGCAGTATAGTCAGTTACCAGGAACCTGTACTTGTCACAGTCTTTTCCATGAATTCCTTGAAGATGAAACCCTTTTATAGGAACATATTTGCAAAAGCATCAGAGTACACCCAGAACTGTCTGTAAATGACAAAAGTCTGAAAAATGACCACGATTAAAGATTTGATGAAAGTTCATAATAATGCAGTTGACAAGGAAATTTAGTTATTTCTGAGATATACATTTTAAAGTAATAATTAGAATTATGACTTATAACATTATACCAGAACATATAAGATTTTTAGAAATTTCATGTAATGTCTGAAACATTTATATTAACATATTTCCATACAAATAACACAAAGAAAGTTTAGTGTTAGTTGTTTTTTTATACTTCAGGTTCGTATTAGTCATCAGTTTTATACACATCAGCGTATACATGTCAATCCCAATCGCCCAGTTCAGCACACCACCATCCCCACCCCACCGCGGTTTTTGCCCCTTGGTGTCCATATGTTTGTTCTCTACATCTGTGTCTCAACTTCTGCCCTGCAAACTGGTTCATCTGTACCATTTTTCTAGGTTCCACGTGCATGCGTTAATATACGATATTTGTTTTTCTCTTTCTGACTTACTTCACTCTCTATGACAGTCTTGAGATCCATCCACGTCTCAACAAATGACTCAATTTCTTTCCTTTTTATGGCTGAGTAATATTTCATTGTATATATGTACCATATCTTTATCCATTTGTCTGTCGATGGGCGTTTAGGTTGCTTCCATGACCTGGCTATTGTAAATAGGGCTGCAATGAATATTGGGGTGCATGTGTCTTTTTGTTTTTTGTTTTTTTTTGTGTGTGTGGTACACGGGCCTCTCACTGTTGTGGCCTCTCCCGTTGCAGAGCACAGGCTCCGGATGCGCAGGCTCAGCGGCCATGGCTCACGGGCCCAGCTGCTCTGCAGCATGTGGGATCTTCCCGGACCGAGGCACGAACCCGTGTCCCCTGCATCGGCAGGCGGACTCTCAACCACTGCGCCACCATGGAAGCCTGCATGTGTCTTTTTGAATTATGGTTTTCTCTGGGTATATGCCCAGTAGTGGGATTGCTGGGTCGTATGGTAATTCTATTTTTAGTTTTTTAGGGAACCTCAATACTGTTCTCCATAGTGGCTGTATCAATTTACATTCCCACCAACAGTTCAAGAGGGTTCCCTTTTCTCCACACCCTCTCCAGCATTTGTTGTTTGTAGATTTTCTGATGATGCCCATTCTAACTGGTGTGAGGTGATACCTCATTGTAGTTTTCATTTGCATTTCTCTAATAATTAGTGATGTTGAGCAGCTTTTCATGTGCTTCTTGGCCATCTGTATGTCTTCTTTGGAGAAATTTCTATTTAGGTCTTCTGCCCATTTTTGGATTGGGTTGTTTGTTTCTTTAATATTGAGCTTCATGAGCTGTTTATCTATTTTGGAGATTAATCCTTTGTCCGTTGAATCGTTTGCAAATATTTTCTCCCATTTTGAATAACACTGGCGAGTGTGAACATCCTTGTCTCATTCCTGATCTTAGAGGAAATGCTTTCAGTTTTTCACCATTGAGAATGATGTTTGCTGTGGGTTTGTCGTATATGGCCTTTATTATGTTGATGTAGGTTCCCTCTGTGCCCATTTTCTGGAGAGTTTTTATCATAAATTGGTGTTGAATTTTGTCAAAAGCTCTTTCTGCATCTATTGAGATGATCATATGGTTTTTCTCCTTCAGTTTGTTAATATGGTGTATCACATTGATTGATTTGCATATATTGAAGAATCCTTATATTCCTGGGATAAATCCCACTTGATCGTGGTGTGTGATCCTTTTAATGTGTTGTTGGATTCTGTTTGCTAGTATTTTGTTGAGGATTTTTGCATCTATATTCATCAGTGGTATTGGTCTGTAATTTTCTTTTTTTGTAGTATCTTTGTCTGGTTTTGGTATCAGGGTGATGGTGCCCTCATAGAATGAGTTTGGAAGTGTTCCTTCCTCTGCAGTTTTTTGCAAGAGTTTGAGAAGGATGGGTGTTAGCTCTTTTCTAAATGTTTGATAGAATTCACCTGTGAAGCCATCTGGTTCTGGACTTTTGTTTGTTGGAAGATTTTTAATCAGAGTTTCAATTTCATTACTTGGTGATTAGTCTGTTCATATTTTCTGTTTCTTCCTGGTTCAGTCTTGGAAGGTTGTACCTTTCTAAGAATTTCTCCATTTCTTACAGGTTGTCCATTTTGTTGGCAAAGAGTTGCTTGTAGTAGTCTCTTACGATGCTTTGTATTTCTGCGGTGTCTGTTGTAACTTCTCCTTTTTCATTTCTAATTTTATTGATTTGAGTTCTCTCCCTCTTTTTCTTGATGAGTCTGGCTAATGGTTTGTCAGTTTTTTATATTTTCTCAAAGAACCAGCTTTTAGTTTTATTGATCTTTGCTATTGTTTTCTTTGTTTGTATTTCATTTATTTCTGCTCTGATCTTTATGATTTCTTTCCTTCTGCTAACTTTGGGTTTTCTTTTTTCTTCTGTCTCTAGTTCCTTTAGGTGTAAGGGTTGATTGTTTACTTGAGATTTTTCTTGTGTCTTGAGGTAGGCTTATATAGCTATAAACTTGCCTGTTAGAACTGCTTTTGCTGCATCCCATAGGTTTTGGATCATCTTGTTTTCATTGTCATTTGTGTCTAGCTATTTTTTTATTTTCTCTTTGATTTCTTCAGTGATCTCTTGGTTATTTAGTAGCGTATTGTTTAGCCACCATGTGTTTGTGTTTTTTACGTTTTTTTCCTGTAATTGATTTCTAATCTCATATCATTGTGGTCAGAAAAGATGCTTGATATTATTTCAATTTTCTTATATTTACTGAGGCTTGATTTGTGGCCCAAAATGTGATCTATCCTGGAGAATGTTCCGTGTGCACTTGAGAAGAAAGTGTAATCTGCTGTTTTGGGAAGGAATGTCCTATAAATAACAATTAAATCTGTCTGGTCTGTTGTGTCATTTAAAGCTTCTGTTTCCTTATTTATTTTCATTTTGGATGATTTGTCCCTTGGGATAAGTGAGGTGTTAAAGTCCCTCACTATTATTGTGTTACTGTCGATTTTTTTCTTTTATAGCTGTTAGCAGTTGCCTTACGTATTGAGGTGCTCCTAAGTTGGGTGCATATATATTTTTAATTGTTATATCGTCTTCTTGGATTGATCCCTGGATCGTCATGTAGTGTCCTTCCTTGTGTCTTGTAACATTCTTTATTTTAATGTCTATTTTATCTGATATGAATGTAGCTACTCCAGCTTTATTTTGATTTCCGTTTGCATGGAATATCTTTTTCCATCCCCTCACTTTCAATCTGTGTGTGTCCCTAGGTCTGAAGTGGGTCTCTCGTAGACAGCATATATATGGGTCTTGGTTTTGTATCCATTCAGCAAGCCTGTGTGTTTTGGTTGGAGCATTTAATCCATTCACATTTAAG
Organism: Leucopleurus acutus; assembly: GCF_964270905.1. Classification (NCBI taxonomy): domain Eukaryota; kingdom Metazoa; phylum Chordata; class Mammalia; order Artiodactyla; family Delphinidae; genus Leucopleurus; species Leucopleurus acutus. The sequence continues at coordinate 59,794,972 of NC_139142.1, forward strand.
GTAATTATCGATATGTATGTTCCTATGACCATTTTCTTAATTGTTTTGGGTTTGTTTTTGTAGGTCCTTTTCTTCTCTTGTGTTTCCCGCCTAGAGAAGTTCCTTTAGCATTTGTTGTAGAGCTGGTTTGGTGGTGCTGAATTCTCTTAGCTTTTGCTTGTCTGTAAAGCTTTTGACTTCTCCATTGAATCTGAATGAGATCCTTGCCGGGTTGCGTAATCTTGGTTGTTGGTTCTTCCTTTTCATCACTTTAAGTATATTATGCCACTCCCTTCTGCCTTGTAGAGTTTCTGCTGAGAAATCTGCTGTTAACCTTATGGGAGTTCCCTCGTATGTTATTTTTCATTTTTCCCTTGCTGCTTTCAATAATTTTTCTTTGTGTTTAATTTTTGCCAATTTGATTAGTATGTTCTTGGCATGTTTTTCCTTGGGTTTATCCTGTGTGGGACTCGCTTGTGCTTCCTGGACTTGGGTGGCTATTTTTTTCCCATGTTAGGGAAGTTTTTGACTGTTATCTCTTCAGATATTTTCTCGGGTCCTTTCTCTCTTCTCCTTCTGGGACCGCTATAATGCTAATGTTGTTGCATTTAATGTTGTCCCAGAGGTCTCTTAGGCTGTCTTCATTTCTTTTCATTCTTTTTTCTTTATTCTGTTCCGTAGCAGTGAATTCCACCATTCTGTCTTCCAGATCACTTATCCGTTTTTCTGCCTCAGTTATTCTGCTGTTGATTCCTTCTAGTGTAGTTTTCATTTCAGTTACTGTATTGTTCATCTCTGTTTGTTTGTTCTTTAATTCTTCTAGGTCTTTGTTAAACATTTGTTGCATTTTCTCAATCTTTGCCTCCATTCTTTTTCCGAGGTCCTGGATCATCTTCACTATCATTCTGAATTCTTTTTCTGGAAGGTTGCCTCTTTTCACTTCCTTTAGTTGTTTTTCTGGGGTTTTATCTTGTTTCTTTATCTGATACATAGCCCTCTGCCTTTTCATCTTGTCTCTCTTTCTGTGAATGTGGTTTTTGTTCCACAGGCTGCAGGACTGTATTTCTTCTTGCCTATGCTCTCTGCCCTCTTGTGGATGAGGCTATCTAATGTCTTGACGGGAGGGACTGGTGGTGGGTAGAGCTGACTGTTCCTCTGGTGGGCAGAGCTCAATTAAACTTCAATCCACTTGACTGTTGATGGGTGGGGCTGGGTTCCCTCCCTGTTAGTTGTTTGGCCTGAGGCATCCCAACACTGGAGCCTACCTGGGCTCTTTTGTGGGGCTAATGACAGACTCTGGGAGGGCTTAGGCCATGGAGTACTTCCCAGACTTCTGCTGCCAGTGTCCTTGTCCCCACGGTGAAACAGAGCCACCCCCCACCTCTGCAGGAGACCCTCCAACACTAGCAGGTAGGTCTGGTTCAGTCTCCCCTGGGGTCCCTGCTCCTTCCCCTGCATCCCGATGTGCACACTACTTTGTGTGTGCCCTCCAGGAGTGGAGTCTCTGTTTCCCCCAGTCCTGTCGAAGTCCTGCAATCAATTCCCACTAGGCTTCAAAATCTGATTCTCTAGGGATTCCTCTTCCCGTTGCTGGACCCCCAGGTTTGGAAGCCTGACATGGGGCTCAGAACCTTCACTCCAGTGGGTGGACTTCTGTGGTATAAGTGTTCGCCAGTCTGTGAGTCACACACCCATCAGTTATGGGATTTGATTTTACTGTGATTGCACCCCTCCTACCATCTCATTGTGGCTTCTCCTTTGTCTTTGGATGTGGGGTATCTTTTTTGGTGAGTTCCAGTGTCTTCCTGTCGTTGATTGTCCAGCAGCTAGTTGTGATTCTGGTGTTCTCACAAGAGGGAGCGAGAGCACGTCCTTCTACTCTGCCATCTTAGTTCCTCCTCTAAAATGTTAATTTTATTAAATTTAAAAGATACAGGAAAGTGCAAGGAAGAACAATAACAATCATCCATCCTATCTTGTTCCCATTCTTACCACCTTCACCGCTACCACCCTTCAGTTCTTCACCTGGATTTTTCCCATAGCCTCCTTATTCTGTTTCTATCCTTGCTTCCCATGATCTGATCTCTACACAGCAGCCAGGTTATTTAAAAATATAAGTCAGGTCAAATAATTCCTTGCTTGAAATCCTTTCTTAGCATCTTGTCTCATTCAAAGTAAAAGCCAGTCTGCTTACAAGAGAGCCTAAAGGGCCCTTTATGACTGTCCCACTGTCTATCCTCTCTTTGTCCAACCCCTCTGAGCTCACCTGCTGCCTCCATCCCTCTGAGCCTTCTTTGTGGTCTTGGAAGATGACAAGCATATCCTTATCTAAGGTCTTTGTCTTTGATGCTCCTTTTGCCTGGAGTACTCCTTCCCTTATATATACCTCCATGGTTTGTTCCTTCCCTTCTTCAAGTCTCTGCTCAAATATTACCTTATCATGTGGACTTTTCTGGCCACTCTCTCTGAATCCCACCCTAGAACACTTCATATCACCCTTATGTGGGTAAACATATAAATTGTCTTCCAAAACAGGATAATTTTGAGATTGAAAAGGAAACCCAGTCAGTTAGGAAACGAGTCATAAACTGGGACTGGCTCTAGCAAACTGGAACATATGGTCATCCTGCTCTTAGACAGATATTTTTCTTCATAGCTCATCTTACTACTTTCTATAGTACATGTTTACTTTCTATGTGTTTTTTTTCTGTTCTCCCCTTCTCACAAGCTCCTTGAAGAAAGGACTTTGTTTTTTTTTGCTGTTGCATTTTCAGCACCCTGGACAGTACTTACTACATAATGAGTGCCCAATAAAGATTTTTCAATAAATGAATGAATAAATCCATATTCCCAACATCCAGAACTAGCCACTGATAGTATCCTGGCATATTGGTTTTTATTTTTTAAAATTGATAAACATGCATTATCAAGTCAATGCTGGATAGTACAACCTTCTCCTTCCCATCACATCTCCTAGAAATTCTCATTAAGTAAATATTATCCTAGATATCTTCCATGCAGATAGAAGATAGAAAAATAGAACTTGAATAAAAATAAAGTTATATTATTAATGATATTTTCCAAATGAATGGTATTTTGTTAATTGTGCTTGAATTTAAAAGTAGAAAAATAAATGAGTAAAATTAATTGTTGAAACTCAAATAAATATTTTTTTAACATAGAGATTTTATTTCTTAAGTAATCTCTTTAAGGATGGAAAAAGAGAATTTTTAAAACACTAAGTGGTTGGAGTCATTAAAAAAACTGTTTTGATTTCCTGCCTTGAAATATAAAAAAATTAGTACAATAATTTGTACCACTTTTTCGCCTCCCTCCTGAGTTTTGTTATATTGTTGTTTTTGCATTGAACAGATATAATAATTATAATTCCCACAGTTGTTTAGGATTGATTTTATATTTAAATTGATTCAATCTCACTGCCAGTCTCTTTATTACAGATACTTTATTCTAAAGATCTTTGTATCTATCCATCTTCAATAGGTTGAATTTCACCATCAGGCAAACTTTCTGAGAAATGCCCATGGCTCCTGTGTTATTTGAGTTATATTTTGGGGTTACACTTTCCTCCTGAACTTACACACAGTGCTTCTTTATTTTCTGGCATTTAATGTTCCAGAAGCAACCTGCCATCTTTTTCCCTGTGAAGATGATCTGTACCCCCCATTCCCTACTCTGGTTTTGGTTTGCATGATTTTAAAGGGTTTTTTTGTTTTTTTTTTTAAGTTTAAAAATATAACTGGATTTGTTTTAGAGTTGAGTGTTTTGTTTCAAAATTTCCTAGAACACAGTGTGCTCTTTTTGATCTGCATATACAGTTGTTTATCCATTTCCAGAAAATTTTCTTATAACTTTACCTTTGGATGCATCTTCTGTTTCATTCTCTGAATTCTATTTCAACACATTACCTTTGTACTGTATAATTTTTGTATTTCATTTCTATTAGCTTTTGCCTAATAGTTTTTTTTTTTTTTTTTTTGTGGTACGCGGGCCTCTCACTGCTGTGGCCTCTCCTGTTGCAGAGCACAGGCTCCGGACGCGCAGGCTCAGCGGCCATGGCTCACGGGCCCAGCCGCTCCGCGGCACGTAGGATCCTCCCGGACCGGGGCACGAACCCGCGTCCCCTGCATCGGCAGGCGGACTCTCAACCACTGCGCCACCAGGGAAGCCCTGCCTAATAGTTTTATGCTGGTTTTTATTTTTGAAGGCACTGTGATGATCTTATCTCTTTTCTGTGTTAACTAATATGACTTTCAGCATTGTCTGTTCTGTTCCTTGTTTCAATTAAATTATCTCATTTCATTCTGTTTTATCCACTAGTCTTTGGACTCTTTTTAAAAATTTTGAGTTTCTTAAGTTGTTTTTGTGGCATGAAGCAATTAATTGTATTGGTTTTATTCTATTCTTTAAGTTATGTTTTTCTTATAGCTTGGTTTCTTTTTTGGCTTTTGCATGCATATTCTTTGCTGTAATATGTTTATGTAATGTCCATGCCATTTCTTTCTACCTTGCTCAAGCTTGGCTGGCTCTGACCAGTCTTCTTTACTCCAATATGATACAGGTAACTTGATCCTCTTCCTAGAATACTTTGAAAGCAATTCTTTCTTTTTTCTTCCTCAAGCTGGGGATGGTATTTCATTCTCTCCACTTTCCTGTCACAGAAGGAAATGGCAAGGGAGAGAAAACAGCATTCTGAGAATATTCAGGCACTGCTCTTTCTCCTAAAAGAGTGTTAAATACCATGAAACAGAGTTCCTTTCCCTTATCTGGCAGAGGGTGTGCCATTCTAGAGGTTTGGGGTCACTTTTACAATTTAATAAGTAGCTCTGGAGCCTTCACTTCTGAACGAGCGTTAGCACCATTTCTACCTTTCCTGGTTTTACTTGTTTCTCCTCAGTGGCTTCCATTATATCTCAGAAAAATGAACCAGGTAGGCATATCTATTCTGCCCTCTTTCCAAATTTGTGGGTACAGTGAAGACCTGCCATTCCCTTACATGTTCTTTCTGCCCCATTGAACACCAAACTTCTTGCAGGAAGCTGCTGCCTTATTTTCTTCTTGTCTCTATACCTCCACAAATTATTTTTCCTGTGCCTAGAATTTCTTTCTCTCCCTCTCTCTGTCCTCTTCTTTGCCGTTGGCTTTTTTTTATTTTTATTTTTTTGTGGTACGCGGGCCTCTCACTGTTGTGGCCTCTCCCATTGCAGAGCACAGGCTCCGGACGTGCAGGCTCAGCGGCCATGGCTCAGGGGCCCAGCCTCTCCGCGGCATGTGGGATCTTCCCGGACCGGAGCATGAACCCCTGTCCCCTGCATCGGCAGGTGGACTCTCAACCACTGCGCCACCAGGGAAGCTCTGAGATATAAATTTTGATTGCTGTGTGAATTAGACTAGTAATGACCGAACTTGATTCAAGTCCTCTTTTTTGGGTTATGGAGACAGCCCAAGATCAATGTGGGTAAATATTTTGAGTAAGCCAGTTTCTCAATGATATCTGGAGCAATTTTTACCCAATACTATAAACAACACTTGAGACTCTTATCTTTTCTGATAGTTTAATATGTCTTTAAGTGATCCACCTAACATTATAACCCAGGAACACTTGTTTTTAGATGTCATTTTGAGGTCCCTTTAGGATAAAACTAAGCAAGACTGATGGATAAGGTCACTTCATTGTTATGCTTTGGTTGTCAAATAATGTGCACATGATATTCAACCCACTATTTATATTTCAATTTTCAGGATCCAGTAAGATTCATCAGTGGCTTTCATTTCTCAAGAACTTCCTCGTACTGATCCTAGAGTATTATTTACAGCAGTAGTTTCTGCTGACTAATAACTCTGCTGTCAGTAACAGATATCATGAAGATGAACTTGCAAGCCTTTATGTAGCCTGTATTGCTTGTGTAGTAAAATGCTATTTGGTGTCATTCAAGTGAATTTCCATTTGGAGATATGATTTTTAAACTTTCTATTAATTCACCTTACTAGTTAAAGACTATTTCTGTCTTTTATTAAAAGGGTCTCATGCTCTTTTATGTTGTTGTGTACAATGTACTAAATAATTTTTGGCTTGTTTAACCATTTTTGGAATTAAAAAAATAAGAATAGTATGTCACTGTAGAAACAATTTGGAGCTAAATAAACCTGCTGGGATTTAAAAACACCTCATTTCTTCAATTTCTGTCACTAGGCTTCCATATGGATGTCATATTACTCATTCTGAATGTGTCATTTGCTGCTCGAATCTGATTTATATATCTGTGGAAGTTGGACATGTTCCCATTGCAGCCATGAACAATGAAAGTTTTGAAAAGTTAGCCAGTAGCATCAAGCTGTTTGGTCATATAAGTAAGGGTAAAAGAGACTTTGAGACAAATAAGCTTTTTTATGATCACATTAAATATGTATGTTGCAATATAAAATATCTCAAGGGTTTACAATGTACATACACATGGCCCTGAAGATGTCACTTTATGTAGTACAAAACCTCATAAACTGTTCATCTGACCAAAGACTATCCATCTTCCTTTTGTGGTTGAGGGAGAGAACTGAGTGTAAGGCCGTGTCTAATGTAAACAGTTTTTTCCTCAAGGCATGGTTCTCTGAAATAGTTCACTTTAATGGCTGCCCTTATTTATGTAGTCACTGTACTTTTTTTGATGAATCATGATGACACTGAGAGACACTCTGAGAAGGATGAGGACATTATGGCAGAGCGATTTAACAAATGTAGAAACTTCTGCTCCGTCACAGAATTGGTGCAGGATCAGGCTATGTCCACATACTCAGACCAGACCAATCTGCATGTTTAGATTAACTTGTCCAGAGAAATTGGAAATTCACCCTATCCCAACGTGTTAAGACAAAAAACACCCCTTTTGAAATAATCCAGAAAGATTGCTTTCTTTGTGTGTTTAGACAGAGCCTTGGCCTGTCAAGGATATCAAACACTGTTCTCATTTCTTTATAGCAATCTATGCGTAAGAATGTTCTATGGGTATTTTATTTTATAAATGAGTTAAAATTTGACTCAACAACTATTCAGTAATGCTACTTTTAATTAGGCTTAAATTAAGAATTTTAGTTATAGATAATAGGTAAAAAGTGTCAAAATTGATTTGTGTCCCAAAGATACCTGTTACTTCTCATTGTAAAATTATAATAACCTGAAACAGGACAATGTTCATTTGTCTGATTTAGCTGAACTGTGAGAAGGGGGTTAAAAAAATAAAGGCCATCACTTTTTCCTACAAGCTGGGTTGATTTTTCCCTAATCCTGTGATGAGCCTCATTCTATGATTATTCATAGTTGGGGATATAAAGTAAGAATATAAGGCTGGAAAAAGAAAAGGATAATTATGTACTATATCTATAAGAAAATAGAAGAGGAAGAGTGTTTATCTATGGATTCTTTTTCTAAATAATGTCTGATGACCAACTTGACTGGTTAATTACCCTTCCCCCACCCCCCAGCCCCAGTCCCAGCAACTTAGTTGGCTAAACTTGAACAATTGTTTTGCTACACAGACATTTTCTATAAGAAAGCTAATGTTGGAGGGGAAAAAATGTGACTCCAGTCTATTTTAATACTTTTATAAACATATATGTGTTTATAAACAATGTATAGAATTGTTTTGCCTATTTTGAATGTAGAAAAAAGGTACACATATTTACTTTTTTCATCAATTTTATGTTTTTAAGATTTATCCTTGTTGTTATATATTACTTTTACTCTTTTTCAAAGAAAGGGTTAAAAAAAAGAAGAGTCAGTGCTTTTTTCCAGAAACTGATGTGCCAAAATTCCTCTATATCATTCAGACAGTCATTTTCTTATTGTCTGTGCAGTAAAACAATTGCTAAGTTCATTTAACTCATTGGGGAAAACAGTCAAATTTGTTGGAAAAAGTAGATAAAAGGCTGCAGCAGAGTTTGGCATTCTGTACTCAGGGCAAGTCTAATGGCTCCTGCCTATTCCCACTTCTCCAGGATCTTGAGTTTGCTTCTTCTTCTAACCTCCTCTTTGGGCTCCATAACTCACCACCTGCTATATCCTCATCTGTTCCTGTCCTTCCTTCCTTGATGGGCATTTTGGTTTAGACTAACTTTAGCCTCATCACCAAGGCAAGAGTTATTCTTCTTTCTATTCTGGGACTCAGAATAGGAATAGGAATAGTTCAGGACCCAGGGGAGGTTAAGACTCCCAGGCATCCTCTGAGTCTGCTATTCCCACCCCTTCCCTGCTTTTGAATTCTTACCCCAGTTGTAAGTATCAGTCACCTAGAGTCATGCAGTCATTGCTGGTGAAGTAGTTTGGATACGGGTAGCCTAATATTTCTGTCTTTTCTATCAATTCCTCAATGTATTCTACTTTTTTTTTTTACATCTTTATTGGAGTATAATTACTTTATAATGGTGTGTTAGTTTCTGCTTTATAACAAAGTGAATCAGTTATACATATACATATGTTCCCATATCTACTTTAAATGAACACTTTTGCTTGTGAAAATCAAACCAAGAGAAAGAAAGAAGCAGATGACTTCAATTAGGTGTGTGTAAGGCACCTAGAACAGTGCTTGGCACATGGAAAGCTGTTAAGAAGTGGTGGTTATTGTGGAGATCTAAATATAATGAAATGGTAGAGTTTATTTTCAAGTTTTGTTCATTTTTATAAAACCAGGAAAATGTGTAATTTTTTTTGCTGTTTAGGCTAAGAAAGAACAGGGTACTGCTTTCTGAGTCGCTGCTCTTTTCCGCCTTATTGTTGGAGACAAACGGGAGGCCTGAGAGCACTGCAACACTAGAGGCAGGGCAAAAAGCAAGGGAGGAAGCTGATGTCACCTCTACAGATATACAGCAGGCCCATGACAAAGAGCAGGTCCATGACTGATGGCAGCTACTATCTTGAGAAGAAAAAACGTTGCTGGGAAAGAGAATTATATAAGGAAATTTTTTTCTTTGTTTTCTTTTCAAAAATGTGTGAGGGGTAGAAAAAGCACTGTAAATATAATATATTTAACTCATATTCTATGATTTATTCTTTAAAGAACAAATATCATCTGGGGCCAGGTATAAAAAAATGAATTAATTTCCATAACTATCACAAAATTTTGTTATAATTGCATACTTTCCAAGTGACCTTTAAGCTATGATAATGTTTGAAGTTGGCTTTCCCAATGGATAAGTTGCAATTATAAGGTAATAGTTATAATAGCTCAGGTCACAAGTGGAATAATTGAATATCATTAACAATGACATTTGATTATGTTTCTTCATTTTTTTCCGTTGATATGCCAGGTTCCTCGTGAAATCAGAGACCATGGGGATTCATTATTGCTAGGGTTGATGGTATTGCAATTTTATAACCATGTAATAAATCAGCATTTAATACTGAGAGATGTCATCTTAAACTAGAAGGTTGCTTTTGTTTTAAAGAAGACTTTTGCAAGGAGGTGCAAAAGAAACCATTCAGAAAATTCAGGAGGTAAAAACCCTATCCAAGCAAGTGAATCTTGGATTTTTGTTAACGTTTGGTTTGTCACAATATCATTCATGGTTAAAAAAAGTTGGGGGGGGAATTAAATGTCCAAAATCACTGAGTCAAAATTCTCTTGACTTCAGTTTTGTACTCTTCTGTTTCCAGTTTTTGTTTTTTTTTCACATAATTCTTTCTCCATCCTGGTTAGCCTTGTTCTTCTCTAGCTCATTTCCCACGCTAAGAGGATCCATAAATATAAAGTTCTATATAGAGTCAGAATTCTCTCAGAAATGCAGATTTGCATGACTGTCAAAGAAAAAACATATTCATCACATTTTTCTCATTTGATTCAATGATTATTTTATTAGGTCAGGCTGGTTTGGGTTAGGACCTTCACAGCCTGAGTTTTTTTGTTTTAAATATTCTTTAAATTATCATGTTGACATTTATTATTGGAATTACAGATTTTGGCTTTCCCACCAACCAGAGTCTATTTTGGGGTGCTTGGAGGCCTTGTTTCTATTTAAAATGAAAGGAACATGTGAATCTGGTTCAAATGGCTAGTGTGTGTGTGCATGTGTGAGTTTGTGTATATACACATATAACTGCTTTCAGCATTATATACACCAACATCTTGGTATAATGGAGGTTTTGGAGTACATCCTTGATGAAACATAAAATTTCTGACTTTAAAATGGAGGCAACTGCAGAATGCTTTGCATTATTGTTAAATCTAATATTTAATATAAAACCATGTATTTCTCAGTCTCTTACTACGTACTTCTAATTCATTTTCTTTCAGAAAAAATAAAGAAAAAAGTGTATCATCAAATATGTGGATGAATATATAATGCAACATTTTACATTTTAGTTATTGACATTTAGTCCTCTGAAAAGCCTGATTAATTTGCTTATAAATGAAAATGGTTTGTTTCCAAAACAGCTACAACACTGTATTTCACTGATACAGCTTCATGCTTTTCTTATCAAGAACAAGATATTAGGAGGATTTATACTGCATATGGAAATGTCAGCTATGGTGTTCGATGTCTCAGTGAATGTTTACTACCCTAATCATTATTCAATAGTTGCTTTCAGTTTAGGATTACATCTTTAATATCACCAGAAAAATTTAGACAAAACTTGACAAATCTGGTAGTAACTCCTTATGGTTCTTTTGCGGGTGTGGGGCTTGATTTATTTGCATACTTATCTAATGGTCAACATTTTTTATTTTTATGGCAGATAGATTTACTGCTGTAATTTAGTTTGACTGCTATATTCAAACCAGTTAATTACGTTGGTTTAAAGATACATTTTAAAAGAGACTATAAAGTTAACTATGTTTATAGCAACATGAAACCACATTTTCTAGCATGTTGTTGTTTGACCTTGAGTTACTAACACCAAATAAAGGTGAGGGTGATTCTGAAGTAAAAGCATAACAGGTGATATGGATGGCAAAGCTGGCTACTCATGGATGTCTCAAAAGCATTTATATCTACATCAGTGGGTATTTTTTGAGGCAGCTGAAGGCTGGGCCTACAGGACCAGAATAGGTGCACCTTGGTTGTGGTAACATGATCCTTATAGTCGCTTTTAAATATCTCTACAGTCCAACAGATACTTTCCCAAGATTTAGAAGGCATTAAAATATGAATTAGAATTTTTTAAAACTTTTTCATTTTAACCCCAATTCTTAAATATTTAGGGAGAAAGAGATGTGACAAAGTGAGAGAGTGGCATGGACATATATACACTACCAAACGTAAAATAGATAGCTAGTGGGAAGCAGCCATATAGCACAGGGAAATCAGCTCGGTGCTTTGTGACCACATAGAGGGGTGGGTTAGGGAGAATGGGAGGGAGATGCAAGAGGGAAGAGATATGGGAACAAATGTATATGTATAACTGATTTACTTTGTTATAAAGCAGAAACTAACACACCGTTGTAAAGCAATTATACTCCAATAAAGATGTTAAAATAAATAAATAAAAATAAAATTTAAAAGAAAAGAGAGAAAAAGATTGGCAAATGGAAGGAGAGACACAATTCAAATACTGGTTATTAATATGGTATTTCAAGTATATAGATAGTTTTCTGGAAATGAATATTCATAATATTAATCTTCTTACATGATGGTAAAGTAATAGATCTATTTGAAACAAAAAGCATTTTTAATATTTTGCCAAAATTGTTATTATATGTCTATCATCTGTCTATCATTTGTTGCTGAACCATTTGGATATAAGTTGCAGACATCATGACAGTTCATCTCAAAATACTTTAGAATCCATGTTACATACCATAATGCCATTGTCACACCTAAGATGATCAATGGTAATTCAGTAGTATCAGTTAATGTACTTTTATATTCAAATTTCTGCAATTGTCCCCAGTATGTTTTTAAGAGCTGAAACAAATGTTTTGATATAATATTTTGCCAAGGGAATCAAATTCTCATATCCATGTCTTAATTATATTTTCTCAAAATAGTCATTGGCCATTGAATACGCTTGAGTTTCCATGGTCCCAAGCCACCACTGAACCCACTAGAGTAATTTGCTGGAATGAGAAATGCTAACTGCCAAAACCAAGCAATGTTAATCAGCAACCAGCCTGACTATGATTTCCAAGGTGCTAATCACTTGGAAAAATTGCCTCTCATTGGCTCAGTCTATAGATAATTACTAATTGAAAAGCAGCTAGAATAGTGAGAAGGTGTATTAGCATGTTAATAGTTCTTTGCGCCCAGAGGAATAGATTATAAGTTATGAAGCCTGCATTAGCCAGATGGACAGGATTACTTAGCATGCTGGTATTACCTGGCATCCTGTGGTAGTTGAGGGTAAACAAAATGACCATAACCATTTTGGCATAGTTTGTCATTGCTCTTGGTGGTGGGAGATAGGGTTTTATTCTGTAGTTAGAGCACTAACTGAGAGTCAGTAATTCTGGATACTAATAAATAGCAAAGCATTTAGTCCTTTTGTACATTGGCTAAAATCTATCTTCATGCGCTTCAATTTCCTCCATCTGTAATAAATGAAATGGGAAGCTCATTTAATCTCTTTACATATCTGTTTCATCATCTGTAATATAAAGAAGCTGAACTAGAAATTCTCTAAGATCCTTTCCAGATTTGAGATTTTATCATACTGTGTAGATTCATGCCCAGTAACAGATCTGGAATGGGGGAAAAAGCAGGGTAAAAGCAAATATGTTTCACTAAATCAATATTTCCAAATGAAAACAACATATAAACAAATATACCAGGGATGATTTTATGTTTCCCAAGTCATGCAGCCTGCCTTTTTGGCCTACTATGTGGATATCCTTCTCAGATAAGTAGATGATTGTTTTGTTCTTTCCTGGAGCTGTTACTTCTACACAGGTACTGTGGAACTCCTGAGAAGGAGAGAGGAGAGATTCTCATCTCATCCCATCTGAGAGCCTGGAACACTCTATTGAGCTCAATAGGCAGAGGGATGTTGCTTTCAGATTTCCTTATTCAGTGGTTTCAATTGTACTAAAGGTAAAACAATTTGACAGAGTAAAATTTTTCTGCATTTGTGGCAATGAAGAGTCCAGTTTGTGTCACAAGAATCTTTTCTTCAATGAGTACGTGGCTTTGATGAGAAATAGTTCTACTATTGAACATAATGATAATAACTAACATGAACTGAACACTTCTACTTGACAGGCATTGGGTTAAATGTTTTACAAGAATTATTAGTATATTATAGTTAATCCTCATAAAAAACACCATGGTATTGGACTGCCTCATATAATAGATTAAGAAACTAGAGCTTAGGAGTTTAGGCTACCCAACTAAGGTAAGAGGTGGAACTGGAATTTAAAGCTAGGGCAGGCTCAAAGTGCTCATTGCTGTTCCTGATGCTGTATCTAAGGTTACAGAAGGCTTGGATCTGCTAAGCAGTACTTACAGCTCCATGCCTCTCAGAAGAGACCTGGGAGTTTCAGAAAATCCTGAAAGTTTTCCTTTGTCTTCCCTGCTGGTTAATTACTCCTTTTGCCTGCAGCATACACCTTGGTAGCTTCTTAACTTTCTAGGCAGGTATTTGGCAGTTTTGTTGTAGAAGGCATTTAGGAATTGGGGGTTGGCTCCAAGGTCCACTCTAGTCAGGAATATCTTCAACTCACTTGCAACTCATAGCATACATGTGGGTTATGATTAGTATTTTAGTGCCAGCACTTAGACTCTTCTCAGTGTGATGCCCCTGACCTGTCACTTTAATGTTTAACAGTTAATAGGTGGCATTAATAAGGCATGTTAAAAAATCAAGTATGTTGATGTGTTACTTCTGTAGAAGGTCCATGCTTCTCTGTCACAATGAAATAAGAGACACCACTGCTTATGACCTTGGTTTGGTCAGTAGCTCAGTATCATACTCCTGCCATGTTTTGTTGGCTCCCCAAAGTACTTTTCTCTCTACTCTGTCTAACAATGACTCATTAAACAGCATAACACTTAAAGAGCAGAATTCAGTTACAACTTACAGTTTTATTTGAAAAGGTTTTCTTTTTATCAATCAAAATTTAATCATATAAAAGAATGGAGGGAATTTGAAAGATATTTAAATAACTATTTTGATAATAATTAGTGGTATGTCCATAAAATACATGGTACCTCACTGTTCATCTCAATTGAAGTACCCTGGTATCTGTCCCCAAAACAACTGATTCCATTGCTGTATATCACTGATAACTTGGTGTATTAGTTCAGATATTATAAGAAAACACCATAGACTGGGTGGCTTAAATAACAGCAGTTTGTAGTTCTGGAGGCTGGGAAGTCTAAGATCAAGGTGCCAGCTGATCCAGTATCTGGTAAGAATCTGCTTTCTGGTTTGCAGTTGGTCTTCTTGTATCCTCACATGATGGAGAACAGAGGGAGAGGAAGCAAGTTCTCTTGTGTCTCTGCTTATCAGGGCACTAATCCCATCATGAGGACTCCACCCTCATGACCTAATTACCTCCCAAAGGTCCCATCTCCTAAAACCATCCCACTGGGGGTTAGCATTTCAACATGTGATATGGAGGGGACACAAACATGCAGTTCATTAATCTGGTTAATAATTATTAGTAATAATAATGGTAACTTCCATTTATCAAATACCTCCTTCATCCCAGGCCCTGGGCCAAATATTTTAAGAGTATTATTTCAGTTAGTCTGCAAATAACCTGATGAGATAAATACTAATATTAAGTTTTTAAAAATTCCTTCTTAAAAGGAAAAGTAATCAAAGCAGTTAAAACCTATGTTGAACAGTAAAGAACTTAAAATGAACAGCAATTTTGCACACAGTTTCTCTCTACTCCAAATTCCACTCCCTCTCCCCAGAAGCAACCTCTTTTAATGCTTTCTAATTACTTGAGTATTTATTTTCAAAACTTCAGACCTATGCTAATTCTTCTGCTTAATAAATTTAGTGGGCTCTGTATTGTATTATTCCATTTACATGAAATATCCAGAACTGGCAAAGCAATAGGGGGGAAGAGCAGATTAGTGATTGCCAGGGGCCGGGGTAGGGGACAATGGAGAGTGACTGATTGATTGCTTAGTGGGTATGGGGTTTCTCTTTGAGATGATGAAAATGTTCGGAAAGTGGGTAGTGTGATGGTTGTGCACATTGTGAATATACTACTGAATTATACAATTTAAAATGGCTAAAACAGTGAGTTTTATGTTGTGTGAATTTTACCTCATCTAATAAAAAAATTAGATGGCTCTCTGGTTAGAAAGTCACCTACATTATCCTTTAACTTATGTATGTTTCATACCTATATTATTATTTTAAATGCCTTCTATCATCCTCTTTTTAGAGTTGAGGAAATTGAGGCAAAAGAGGTTAACTTTCCTAAGGTCTTATAAATAATAAATGCAGGATTTGACCTGAAGTACTGTAACTCCACAGACTGTACACGTAACCCCTGTTCACCATTTCCTTCCAAGGTGGCACTTTTGGTGGCTGAAACTATGTAAATGAAAAGGAAGTTGACCTTTGATTAATCTTGCAGTTGTCTAGAGAAAATTTGTCTCATACATGAGAACTTTTACTTAAAAAAATGCCATTGTATCATATCACCATGATCACCCCAATTACTGCACGTGAAAATAGGAGTCCACTAGTGGATTGAAGAAATGCCATTAAGGGAATTCCCTGGCAGTCCAGTGGTTGGGACATGGTGCTTTCAGTGCCAGGGCCAGGGTTCGATCCTTGGTCGGGGAACTAAGATCCTGCAAGACGAGTGGCATGGCCTATAAATAAATTAATTAATTAAAGTAAAAAAAATGCCATTAAATTGATTGAGGAACTAATTAAAGTAGAACCAATCGGTTTGGTGCATGAAGGGTTACGGTAGCTTCCTTCTAATGTCTGTTTAAAGAATTGATTTGAGAATTAAGCAGTTACAGCTTTCTATTACATTTATGCATGCCCCTTGACTGCTAATAGTATGAGTCAACTGCATTCCATTAGCGATCTTAGCAGCAAAGCTAAGATGTATAATTGATTGTTGGTGTTGAGTGAATATGTCTAATAAGCAGCTGGAAGTGAAGTTTCCAAAAGTGATAGAAGTAGCCTCCTTTTATCATTGCAAGGAAGGGCAGGGGAGAAGAGAACCCCCCTTCCCTCCCAGGGCATGCAGCAGTTCTAGGAAATAGTTTTCACTATTGCCAAAGGTCCAGAATGCTTAAGCAAGGAGTGGAAATGGTATCTCAAAAGGAAATGTGTTTTCCAGAAAGGTAGCACAGCCCTGTTTATATACAGGGTTATAGCCCTGTTTTGTTCTGTTTCAATGTATATATTTTTAACATTCAGGAATTCAACAAGCAAACATTTATTAAGCATTCGACTCCGACGGTGAAACCACTGAGCTAGGTTTTGTGGGGACAAGGGTGTGGAACACATATCTACCCTTGAGAAGTTTTTTTTTTTTTTTTTTTTTTTTTGCGGTACGCGGGCCTCTCCCGTTGCGGAGCACAGGCTCCGGACGCGCAGGCTCAGCGGCCAGCGGCCATGGCTCACGGGCCCAGCTGCTCCTAGGCATGTGGGATCTTCCCGGACCGGGGCATGAACCCGTGTCCCCTGCATCGGCAGGCAGACTCTCAACCACTGCACCACCAGGGAAGCCCTACCCTTGAAAAGTTTATAGTCAATTGGATTGGCAGGCAAGATGTACATACAGTGTGGAACTCCTAGGATTCTTTGATTCAGGATAGAGTTAATCAAGCTCTATTCTCTGTAATGCAGGTGACAGCGCTAAAAGAATCTAGAAACATTTGTTTTCTTTTGCTCTTAGTGCATAAAATACTGTCTTGTTTTTTCCCCACTTTAAACAAAATACATCTCCTAACCACATCCCTTCTCACAAATATACCTTTTGAAAAGAGTGTGGCATGATTTTTGGGTGTATGGGCATAGATGGTTTTGAGTCCAGTTTCTGTCTTTCACTAACTCCTGAACCTTGGCTGAATTACTTAACTTCATTAAACCTCAGCTTTCTTATTTGTAAATTGAAGAAAATAATGATAGTTACCTTACAGAGTTTTTGTGAGGATAGAGGAGATAATGTAAAGCATCTAGCAAATTACCTAATATATGACAGACACTCAGTGATAGCTTTTATTATTGTTATTAATAATAACATCGAAGAAATTCTTAAAAATGAATTACTCCTAAAGCTAGCTCCCAAACTCAGCAATTGATATCATTTTAGTGTATTCCAGTCTTTGAATATATACAAAATTTATTAACAAACATAATTATAATTTCTCCATTAGCTCAAAATATTGATCTTTGCCAATGGCAAAGGTTCCATCTAATATACTTCCTCAACCCCTTGTGTACAGTGGGAATCTAATATTATTTGTTGACAAAATAATTCCTCTGTTGACTCTGTCTTCCTTGGTTACCTTTAGCTCTCTCCTGCCTTTCACAAATAAACTTCCTGAGGGGTTACCTGCATCTCTGAACTCTCAGATGGTCCACAAACCACTGTGACTGAACTTTGGTGCCCACCACTTCTCTAAGCCTCACTTACCTAGGTCAGCATGACTTCCTAACTCCCACTTCCAACAGACACTTTCAGTCCTTACCTTCTTATTGACTTTGGAGGCACTTGGGTGCTGTTAACTGCCCCCTCCTCCTGGAGATACACACTCTGGGTTTTCCTGTCACTTCTCCTTCCTGTCTTACCTTCTCTAGGATCTTCTCTAGCTTTACAGTCCAAGTGACTTGTATGTGATGAATCGTGTTCCACCAAAATTCATACATTGAAATCCTAACCCCCAGTGGCTCAGGATGTGACTGTGTTTGGAGATAGGGCCTTTAAAAAAAGTAGTTAAATTAAAATGAGGTCATATGGGTGCACCCTAATCCAGTCTGACTGTTGTCCTTTTAAGAAGAGGAGATTAGGACACAAGCACGGAGGGAAGACCAGGCAAAGATATAGGGAGAAGGCGGCTCTCCACAAGCCAAGCAGAGACCTCAGAAGAGAGCAACCCTGCTGACATCTTGTTCTTGGACTTCTAGTGTCCAAAACTGTGAGAAACATTTCTTTTATTTAAGCCCCCCAGTCTGTGGTATTCTGTTATGACAGCCTTAGCAGACTAATGCAGCGATCTTCCAGACAGTGAATCTGATTGTGTCACACCCCAGTTCAAAACTCTTAAGTGTCCTGTACTAAGCTACAGATCAATACTTGTATTCTTGTAGTAGCTCACTTGGCGTTCCTGACTTGAGCCCTGATTTGCCACGTCTCACCGCATGCCATCCATCTTAGTGCTCCAGCCATCTTGCACTGCTTCCTGGGTACTCATGGCTCCTTCGGTCTGACACACTCCTGCTCCCCCCTTCCGCCACACCTTCTCTTGGCTAACTTTGGGATCCTTCAGGTGTCAACTTCCTCTTGAGTCTTGCTGTGCTCTCCTAGCCCTAGTCCCTGCATTTACTGCCATCCAGCACCTATCAGACTGCTGTAACTGCCTGGTTACTTGTTTGTTTCTCCTTGTGGCATGTACCCCTACCCCCAACCTCTTCCTGCCCTAAGTTCCTTGCTGGCAGGGAAAACATTCCCTTCACTTGTAACACCAGAGACTGACAGAGTACCTGGCTGTAGGGTCTTAAGATTTGTTGGATGAATGAGAGCCTATTGCTTAGCAGAAGAGAATAACATTTTCCTAATTCTGATGGTTAGCTTAATAACATTGGATAAAAATATTAAAGTTACTTCAGTTCTGTAGATCTGGCTTTGAAAATTGTCCAGTCTTCTGTACTCCAATTCTTGGAGTATAAATATTCCACTTTGCCTACTTCTGTTGGTAAATTTCTCAACCTCAGAACTCTTTGTTCTGTGAAGTACCCATGGCTGGAAAAAAAAATTCAAAACAGACAGGATTTCAATGTGAAATAGTATTTTATTATATTTTATCCTCCCTCCATCCCTCCCTTCTTTCCTTCCTTCCTTCATTCCTCTTTATTTTTGGTCTATGTAAAACCAGTTAAAAAAAATTCAAAATGTGCCATTTTGGAGATGATCAATTTACCTTTTGAAACCACATAAATGGGGACACATTAGAAAAATGAGTCCACAAAGTTTGGTCTTCATATGGTAAATTTAATTGGTATTTCTAGCACTGGAGGAGTCATTAACCAGTATTGCTGGCTTAGAATTTTTTTTCTTTTTTGCTGGTGAAAGAGAGTGGGTGAATTTGTGCTTAACAAAGCTCTGAAAGAGTTCCTGTGTGGACACCAGTTCTACAAAAGTACTTGGAACCCAGGATATATAACTCTTTCAAAACCTTGGCATTAGAAGTTTGGCATTGCACACCATTCAAAGGGGAAGAAGGCTCTGCATTAGGAATAGCTGCCTGGCTCTAAAGAAATAGTTTTGGTTCTGGAAATGAGCCAGAATGAGAAAAAATTTCATCTGCTAATGATTAACATGTTTATTGTTAAAGCTGATTTTCTGTTACAGCAAAGATACAGCTGAGAGTTTCTGAATATATATATATATATATATGCACCTCCAGGCACAGTCAACATTTAAATTTTTTAAAGCATCCCACACACTGAGGATATTTATAAGCATTGAACTAAAGAGAACCAAAATTGGAACTTAGCAAAAATATGCAGATTACCGGAATATTTAAAATTTTTAAATATAAAGAATGGAGATCCTCAAGTAAACTCCATGGTATCACAAGTTACTCTGCATTTTTTTGAAATGATAACAAAGGAAATCAGGGAAAATCAAACTACTCTCTTTAGTTTGAAATTAAAAACAAAAACCAAAACACCAACCTCTCAGAACTCTTACAAAAATACCCTTCTATGTAATTAAAAAGAAATCTGCCTAGCTGAATTTTCTTTGATTTATTTTGTTGACCACGCTTGACTTGTGGTACCTGTAAAAATTGACATGCTTTGGTGTCTGTGTATTCCCAGAGCAGAATTGTATCAGAGCCTGACACTGAAGCACTCTGTAGTTACTGTTATCAAATGCTGAATCTCGTTTTAGCACTGATAAGAGGCCCCTAGGATTAAAACACTGGGCTTACAGATGATAGAAGAAAAATGTATTTTGTGGTAGAACATGACTTGCTTACTATGGAAGTATCTCCAGCTGCCTAGAAACGTTGCCTAGCAACCCTGGAAATACAGAAAACCTAATATCCTCTTCAAGTTGCTTGTGGGTAAAGGGATTATTAAAAATATCAGTTAGAAAAGAAGGACCACAGAGTTTGTTCTTGGGCACCACAACAACTAATACTTTCTACTTTGATAGTGCCTCTGTGCCCATTTCCCACACAATTTCCAGTGCTTTGCCTGTGTTTCCCCATGAATGCTCTAGTTGATAAGTCTCAATAGTGCAGAAAAGAGAGTGATTTGCAAAGGTCATGCCCTTGCCATAAGAGGATTTGGCTCCTTTCCCCCAGCCCTCTGACTCCAGGCAGCTCTCTGCTTTGGTGGGTAGCAGCCAGCCAGCAACAGCCTCCAGCTTTGATTGCTGCCTGTTGCCCCAGCTGCCAGCTTCCTTCAGACCCAGCAATTTCTGGGAGGATTGCATGATTTGTCGTTGGCTGCACTGTCTGCTGGTTGGCCAAGGCTGCGGGCAGCTTGTTTCTGGAAGAGCACCCTAACCTCCTGCCCTCTGGTCTGATGCCTTTGTTTCTGCCCACACGTTCCATTCAAGTGATGGCACAAAGCTCTGAAAGGTGATTGCCTCTACAGCAGGCAGATATGTGCTGTGTTGTAAGCAGAGCAAAAGGGCTGAATGGGCTCTGGCTTTACTCTATTCAGAGTCCCTGTTTTGTTCACAGGATTAGAAAATTGTTTAGCTGGACAAATATATTGATGGACTTTTTTTTTGCGTGACAGAAAGTAAGTCTTCCTAAATTAATTTGAACAAATGAGTTGTTTCCACGCTGAAACTGAGTACAGCTTCGAGTGTGAATATATTCTCCTGGTCAACTTTCAAAAGCCCATTTCCACTAGAATTGGAACTATTCTTAATAATTGTAATAGCACTGGCAGTAATAAAGATAGCACCTTAAATGTCCATATTACTACAGTCTATAGAAGACTTGAATATCTGTGTTCTCATAAGATCTGCATAACTGTCTTTGAGAGGGGCAGTGTTATCTCTTTTATAGCAGTAAAAGGGATGCTCAAAGAGGTAAGATGACTTGTTCAAGGTCATTAGCTTGTAAGTGGAAGGAATGTTCTTGAACCTGAGTTTTCTGGCTTCCAGTCCAGTGTGATTGTTAATATTAACAGGTGTTTGGGTTAATAGACAGGAGGCCTGTCTAAAGGAGAAAGTGCAGAAGTGAGCAGTATAAGACCCCTGGACTGGAATCTCCTGCATGATTAGGGGGAAATCACAAGCTCTGTGGACATGGATTTCCCCATCTGTTATATTAGGAGTTGAGCTAAATTATCTCCGGATCTTAAAATTCTTAATAAAGAATGAAAGTGGCATGAATAAAGCCACAAACCAGTCACCACTGCTGTGAAAAACTTCAGAAGTAGTGATGGCACGTTGATGGTTCATTAAGGAGTCAATTCCTGGTTTCAGGATCAGTCTTCATTTAATTTCTTTTCTCCTGAAGAAGTAATTTTACCTTTTCGTCAAAAGCCTGAGGAATGAAAATATCAGTCCTAATTTCCTGTTCCTTTAATGTTAATTGCGTGCTCACTTTAGTCCTACCCTGTGCTAAGCACTTCTCATGCGTTCCTGAGTTAATCATTTCAAGAGCCCTGAGAAGGGGCTGGTATAATATGTCCATTTCATAGAAGTTGCAGTTCTGGTAGTTGTGTGTCTGGATTTGCCCAGAGTTACACAGCAAAGAAGTTTCAGAACCATACTGAAGCCTGGCAGACTGACTGCCATCCAGGGCTTTTACTCACAGTGCTTCACCGTCTCCGGGGCATGGCTCTGAGGAGGCACCGTGGCTGACTCTTTAACAAAGAGGCCTTCATTTTGGGAGTTCATTTGAGCTTGATTTATTTACAGTCAGGGTGGATTATGCATGAATTCACGTGGATTTCACTATACATCATTAAGACCTGGACCATATTATATTCCCTCCTTTCACTTCCAATATTTCTCCTAACTAAGGTGGGCCTCCTCCCCAGACCCCAGACCTTTGCATATATACCAGTGATATGCAAGACCTTGACATGGACCCATACATAGATGATATGACAGTTTATTCCTCTCCCAGTCACCTGAACTAGAAACTTTCTATTAGCCTTCTCATCAGTTTGGCTCACTCAAAGGTGGACTCATTATAGTCTCAAGAAATCCTCAGGCCAAGTAACTTTTACTAGATCATCATAGCCCAGAGTTTCTAACTGTGTGGTCAATGGACACCTATTTTATAGTCATCTGAGGATCTTTTTATCATTCAGGTTTCTGAGGACTACACCTCAACCTAATGAGTCATAACCTTTGGGAAGGTGGAACCCTGGAATATGTATTCTTAGCAAACTGCCCAGGGGACTTCTGAGCACACTGAAGCTTAAGAATCCCCAAAGGGCATCTTATGTCTTTTAAAAAAATTAGTTGCATGCATGGTGCATGATCCCTTCCTTCTCCATTTCACATCTTCCCTCTTTTCTACCTGGAATGGAAACCTTAAGGGCCTCCTCTCCTTCTCTCCATTTATCTCTTGCTCTTTTTCTGCTATCATTTCTTGCTGCCTCCTTTCTGCCTCTTGTGGTTAGGAAGAACCACAGTTATGCAGGAAAGAGCTGTTTGCTCCCTGCATATGTGCAAAGTTTACATAGCACTTCTATATCTTTCAACTTGGTAATTGTCCAGTATGGTCGTTGAAGAGGTGCTGTGCATACTTCACAGGCTGCTGAATTTCAGTTCCACAGAAATCATCAGTCATTCCCCCTTCTGGGCTGGATGCTTGCATCTCTGTCAGTGAGAGTCACCAGACCTTGAATGTGAACACTCAAGGAAGATGGTATTCCCATCAGTGTTGCTAGATAGGGTACAGATCTGCAGCACTTTGAGCCTTGTTCAGACTGGCTTCTCAGTCTTTCTCTACTCATTTAACTTCCTTCACTTTCTTTGACTCCACAGCCCCCATAAGCCATACCCTTACTCATCCATGAATAACTTCTTTCTTTCATGCTTCCCCTGGAACAAGTGCCACAAAGAGGTCCCTTGGAAGGACTTGGGTTTCTATATTCTTATAATCTCTGTGCGTGGCTGTTTACATAGAAACTGTCAGAGCCAGAAAGAGAGAAGTAGGCAAGTTATGATGGACAGAGCCCTACTCCTCTGCCATTGTTTGGGTTTAATCACGTCATGTTTGGTTTCACTCAAAATCCTCATGCCTTGCAGGGTTGAGCTGGCTGTTCACAAACACTGGAGTGTTAGTCTTTTTCTATCTGCTCAGCAACGTAAAAGCATGATCCAGAATATGTTCTCACAGTGCCTTTAGGCTGTCCTGGTGGAAGGGGGCTGTATGGGGAAGGGTACTGAGGGACTGGGACACATTGCATATTTTCTTCCTTTGGAGTATCCCAGTGAGGAATCATTTAAGAGAGGAATGTGGTTAATTTAGCTTAGCCCACAATTATTCTTTTTTTTCTGTTCTTTTTCATTTCTTAGTTCCAGCATGTGGGATCTAGTTCCCTGACCACGGATTGAACCTGGGCCCCCTGTGTTGGAAGTGCAGAGTCTTAACCACTGGACCACCAGGGAAGTCCCAACCCACAGTTATTCTATCATCAAATGCTTAGTAACACAGTAACCATCTGTAGAATTCTCTGGGAAATGTAGCTGAAGAACCAAGGGGTTTGTCATTTAACTGGTAGATTAACCATAATTTTTACTCCTATTCTTCCCTCTTTGGATCCACTACTGGGCATTTGTTCCTGTGTTAGAGAAAGCATGGAAGACAGGTCCCTTTGTTAGGAAGGGCTAACAGCTTTTTCAATTTCCTTCTGATTTCAGGATGCATTTTTTATCTCACCCTGACATTGTAGGCCATGTCTCGTGTTGTACTAACTACCTTTCCAACCATCACCCCTCCTGTGTTCCTGAACATTCTCTCTGCCCTGGCCACCTGCTGCTTCATGTGCTGCATGCTTTCTCAACTTTATGACTTTCCTCATCCTGTTCCCCATGCTTAGAATGCTCCTTATTTTCAACTCTCTCTTTTATGAAGCCTTTCCTGATTGACACCTCCTCTTCTCCCTGCTTACTTTATTTTTTTAAATTTTATTTTATTTTTTTTATACAGCAGGTTCTTATTAGTTGTCTATTTTATACATACAAGTGTATACATGTCAATCCCAATCTCCCAATTCATCACACCAGCCCCCCCCGCCACTTTACCCCCTTGTGTCCATAAGTTTGTTCTCTACATCTGTGTCTCAATTTCTGCCCTGCAAACCGGTTCATCTGTACCATTTTTTTAGGTTCCACATATATGCGTTAGTATACAATATTTGTTTTTCTCTTTCTGACTTCCTTCACTCTGTATGGCAGTCTCTAGATCCATCCACGACTCTACAAATGACCCAATTTCGTTTCTTTTTATGGCTGAGTAATATTCCATTGTTTATCTGTACCACATCTTCCTTATCCATTCATCTGTCGATGGGCATTTAGGTTGCTTCCATGACCTGGCTGTTGTAAATAGTGCTGCAATGAATATTGGGGTGCATGTGTCTTTTTGAATTATGGTTTTCTCTGGGTATATGCCCAGTAGTGGAATTGCTGGGTCATATGGTAATTCTATTTTTAGTTTTTTAAGGAACCTCCATACTGTTCTCCATAGTGGCTGTATCAATTTACATTCCCACCAATAGTGCAAGAGGGTTCCCTTTTCTCCACACCCTCTCCAACATTTGTTGTTTGTAGATTTTCTGATGATGCCCATTCTAACTGGTGTGAGGTGATACCTCATTGTAGTTTTGATTTGCATTTCTCTAATAATTAGTGATGTTGAGCAGCTTTTCATGTGCTTCTTGGCCATCTGTATGTCTTCTTTGGAGAAATGTCTGTTTAGGTCTTCTGCCCATTTTTTGATTGGGTTCTTTGTTTTTTAAATATTGAGCTGCATGAGCTGCTTATATATTTTGGAGATTAATCCTTTGTCTGTTGATTCGTTTGCAAATATTTTCTCCCATTCTGAGTTGTCTTTTCATCTTGCTTGTAGTTTCCTTTGCTTTGCAAAAGCTTTTAAGTTTCATTAGGTCCCATTTGTTTATTTTTCTTTTTATTTCCATTACTCTAGGAGGTGGGTCAAAATGATCTTGCTGTAATTTATGTCAGAGTGTTCTTCCTATGTTTTCCTCTAAGAGTTTTATAGTGCCCAGTCTTACATTCAGGTCTCTAATCCATTTTGAGTTTATTTTTGTGTCTGGTGTTAGGGAGTGTTCTAATTTCATTCTTTTACATGTAGCTGTCCAGTTTTCCCAGCACCACTTATTGAAGAGACTGTCTTTTCTCCATTGTATATCCTTTCCTCCTTTGTCATAGATTAGTTGACCATAGGTGTGTGGGTTTATCTCTGGGCTTTCTATCCTATTCCATTGATCTATATTTCTGTTTTTGTGCCAGTACCATATTGTCTTGATTACTGTAGCTTTGTAGTATAGTCTGAAGTCAGGGAGTCTGATTTCTCCAGCTCCATTTTTTTCCCTCAAGACTGCTTTGGCTATTTGGGGTCTTTGTGTCTCCATAAAAATTTTAAGATTTTTTTGTTCTAGTTCTGTAATAAATGCCACTGGTAATTTGATAGAGATTGCGTTGAATCTTTAGATTGTTTTGGGTAGTATAGCCATTTTCACAATATTGATTCTTCCAATTTAAGAACATGGTATATCTCTCCATCTGTTTGTGTCATCTTTGTTTTCTTTCATCAGTGTCTTATAGTTTTCTGAGTACGGGTCTTTTACCTCCTTAGGTAGGTTTATTCCTAAGTATTTTATTCTTTTTGTTGCAGTGGTGAATGGGATTGTTTCCTTAATTTCTCTTGCATAGGAATGCAAGAGATTTCTGTGCATTAATTTTGTATCCTGTAACTTTACCAAATTCATTGATCAGCTTTAGTAGTTTTCTGGTGGTATCTTCAGGATTCTCTATATATAGTATCATGTCATCTGCCAACAGTGACAATTTTACTTCTTCTTTTACAATTTATATTCCTTTTATTTCTTTTTCTTCTCTGATTGCCGTGGCTTGGACTTCCAAAACTATGTTGAATAATAGTGACGAGAGTAGACATCCTTGTCTTGTTCCTGATCTTAGAGGAAATGCTTTCAGTTTTTCACCATTGAGAATGATGTTTGCTGTGGGTTTGTCATATATGGCCTTTATTATGTTGAGGTAGGTTCCATCTATGCCCACTTTCTGGAGAGTTTTTATCATAAATGGATGTTGAATTTTGTCAAAAGCGTTTTCTGCATCTGTTGAAATGATCATATGATTTTTCTTTTTCAGTTTGTTAATATGGTGTATCACATTGCTTGATTTGCGTATGTTGAAGAATCCTTGCCTCCCTGGGGTAAGTCCCACTTATCATGGTGTATGATCTTTTTAATGTGTTGTTGGATTCTGTTTGCTAGTATTTTGTTGAGGATTTTTGCGTCTGTATTCATCAGTGATATTAGTCTGTAATTTTCCTTTTTTATAGTATCTTTGTCTGGTTTTGGTATCAGGGTGATGGTGGCCTCATAGAATGAGTTTGGAAGTGTTCCTTCCTCTGCAATTTTTTGCAAGAGTTTGAGAAGGATGGGTATTAGCTCTTCTCTAAAGGTTTGATAAAATTCACCTATGAAGCCATCTGGTCCTGGACTTTTGTTGAAAGATTTTTAATCACAGTTTCAATTTATTACTTGTGATTGATCTGTTCATATATTCTGTTTCTTCCTGGTTCAGTCTTGGAAGTTTATACCTTTCTAAGAATTTGTCCATTTCTTCCAGGTTGTTCATTTTATTGGCATAGGGTTGCTTGTAGTAGTCTCTTATGATGCCTTGTATTCTCCCTGCTTAATTAACCAATGAATTCATTCAGCACATGCTAACTGAATGCTTATTGTGTGAAAGACTAGGTTGAGCCTTCATGATACAGCAGTAATGAAGAGGGACCTGGTCTCTCTTACCACAGAGATGTGGTTCTCCATCTTTGGAACCCTATCTCACTTTGCTTACATTGCCCTTACAGCAAGTGCTTTTACTTATTGCCTGTTTTTATAATTTTATTTTGAAACAATTTCAAATTTATAGTAAAGTTAAATAGTACAAATGGCTTACATGTGTCCTTCACCCAAAGACTCTGTTTTAGTTGCCGTCATAGCAACAGGATACAATCTAAGACTATTATTTTACACCTAGTCTTCATTTTGTTCAGCTCTCCAACGCAGAACAATTCCTCGGTCTTTCTTTAACTTTCCATGACCTTAAAGAGTTCAGAAGATTACAGGCCAGTTTGGGTTTGTTTGATGTTTCCTCATAATAAGACCCAGAATTTTGGGCCAGATTGTCACAGGAGTGATGCTGTGTTCTCATGTCATCCTGTCTGCAGACAGTTGCTTTATCACCTTGTCTCATTGCTGGCTGCCTTATCTTTCATCCTTACTTAACGTGATATATTATTCTGGGTTTCTCCATTGCAAAGTTACCTTTCTTCCCCTTTGTACTAATAGATATTTTGTCAAGAGACACTTGGAGACTATGTAAAATCTAGTTATGCATCCCACACTGATCTACTCATTTTAGTATCCATTGATGTTTCTTGCCTGAATTAGTTATTACTCTTAATAGATGCCAAATGGCAAATTTTCTAATTCACTATTTACTAATTGGTATTCTGTATGTACGTGTGTGTGTGTATGTATGTATTTATATCAGTGTATACTCAGAAACTTACATTTTATTCAATGAGTTATAATAAGTAATTACAATCATTATTTATTTTGATGCTCAGAATGTTCCAGATTTGCCCAGTGGCAGTTTCCTAAAGCTGGTACACCAAAAGACTACAGATGCATCTTCTTTCTTTGCCCTAGCTACTCTGGAATCAGCCACTTGTCCAAGTCCTATTTTGTTTGTTTGTTTTGGTGGAGGAGTGGCATTTAAAAGTCAAGAACTATGTTAGGTGTGCTTTACTGCTACTCAGACATTGCTGCTCTTAGGCCCTCTTAGTGGCAGAGCAAATATATCTATATAAGTATATACATATACAATACATATATACTGCAGACATATATATATATAATTCATATGTATATATACACATTTACATCTGTACATATTTCTCTTTTTATATATACCTTAAAAAATCTACCCCTGCTTTCACCAGGTATCTTAAGTTCCAATCTGTCACTTCAGGGTTCATTCCTCCTTCCTCCTTTTCATATTTGTACTTCCTTCTTTGAGAGTAAAAAGCCTGGCTCCCATTATCTTCCAAGTATTTACATATTTACTCAATTCCCCAGTCTCCTGACTTACTGGGCTGTAACACTGCTCTGACTGTCTCCTTTGTGTTGACCCTGGATGTCACGGGGCTGTCTTCTTTACAGGAAGGGGGAAAGAAGGCAGGGTCATCACCTTTGTGTGTGTGTAAAAAATAAGGTGCTTTTTTTTTTTTTTTTTTTTTTTTTTTTGGCGGTACACGGGCCTCTCACTGTTGTGGCCTCTCCCGTTGTGGAGCACAGGCCCCGGACGCGCAGGCCCAGCGGCCATGGCTCACGGGCCCAGCCGCTCCGCGGCACGTGGGATCCTCCCAGACCGGGGCACAAACCCGTGTCGCCTGCATTGGCAGGCGGACTCTCAACCACTGCGCCACCAGGGAAGCCCTAAGGTGCTTTTTTTTTTTTCTTTAACATCTTTATTGAGGTATAATTGCTTTACAATGGTGTGTTAGTTTCTGCTTTATAACAAAGTGAATCAGTTATACATATACATATGTTCCCATATCTCTTCCCTCTTGCGTCTCCCTCCCTCCCACCCTCCCTATCTCACCCCTCCAGGTGGTCACAAAGGTGCTTTTTTAAAAAAAAAAAATTACATCTTGACAAACTGTAAAATGTCTCTCTCATCTATCTCTTTTTCATTCATACATAAATAGATATAAATATATGTAAACTTTTTACCTTCCTTTAAAATCACCCAATAAAAATGATGACTCTGAATGAACATGTTTCATAAGGTTTTTGACAAAAAGGGGTTAGTTTACCTTCTTGGCTTGACACCAAAAGGGCACCACTTCGAGTCATTTGCACGTGTTTTGTTCCTGCCCCAGGGCTCTAAGCTTCTTAAGGTCAGAGGCTGACTTCTGTCTGTTCTTGAGTCAATGGAACCCCTTGTACAGTGTTCGGAGCAGAACATGTGTCCAATCTGTTAAATTGATTATTTTCCTCCTCTCAGAACTGACCAGCTATTTTGCAGAATTGATTGAACTTATTCATTATTCTGACATTGCATGCAAGTAGCTTCAGCCCATACAAATATCTTACCTGAAATGTCTTAGGAAGCTTGTCAGAAATGCAGAGGTCAGAAGTTTATACACTAGAAAATCCTTAATAAACTGAATAATGTCCTTAATTAGGAAAATAAGAAGAAAAAAATGTGAATGAAACAAAGAGGCATTATAGAGATGCTTATTTACATAAAATTGTTGGGGTTGTTTACTTTTTCTAGCACATGAAATTCTGTGCAGCAAATAGATTCTGTTCAAAATAGAAATAGTTGATTAAAGGAGATATATAAATTTCTTTACATTGCAAATTATAAAATGGAATAACAGTAAATTGTAAAAAGTAAGTTTTAAGCTTAACAATGGACTTGTTACAGGTATAATTTGGCTTGAAAATATGCATTTCACACCACTGGCATCACGCCTGGTGTGTCTTCACTAAGTTTTGAGTGCCTGTTTATACTGTGCTCAAGTTACGTCAATGTCAAGCCCCACAATAGGAATTCCTCTCTCCCAGTAGTTCTCAAGACTATTTGTAAATCAGTTGTCATTCTTATTGTCG
Source organism: Leucopleurus acutus (assembly GCF_964270905.1). NCBI lineage: Eukaryota > Metazoa > Chordata > Mammalia > Artiodactyla > Delphinidae > Leucopleurus > Leucopleurus acutus. Next base: position 59,824,982 of record NC_139142.1, read on the forward strand.
TAGCCATCTTCTTCTTCTTTTTTTTTTGAAATCAGCCGCCATTCTGTTTATTCTGAGATAGATAAAAAAATCAAGATAGAAACAAAATCCCACTCGGACTACCTGCTAGTCGTCTGTTCCCACCCACCTCATCCCAATGTTCCCATGCCGCTCTCCTCACACCACCCCTGGGGAAAGACTACTCGCCTGTCTTTGTTTGTTTTCCCTCCTCAATTTTGTTTTTTTCAGCTATCTTCTTAAGATGACTTCAGAGTGGGTCTTCCTTTAAGTCTTCCTCCATAACCACTGGCTATTTTCTCCCCTCTCCTGGCCTCATAAGTTAGATTTTGGACCCACTCAATTTATAGTCTAGTTGAGACAGGTTAGATAAATGATGACTGACATCTGATAGCGCACCAGGCAAGGTTAAAAATGCAGTTTTTGGTTCATTAAACTCCACAGAAAAGGTCAACCTTTAATAATTGTAAAAGCTACTAAGCTAGATTCTCGAGAGGCTTCTGGTAGACTTGCTTGAGACAGAAATGTGCACATTTGAAAAAGATGACCTCTTTATGCTTTATATATATATACGTGAAGAGACTAAACAAGATATGAATTAATTTCCTTCTTTTTCCTGGCATTAGTGAGGTTGCCTAGGATTGAAGATGGAGCCCAGTCTGGACTGCAGAATTATAAAAGATGTATTTATCTCATGGTGTTATCAGCATAATGGGAGTAGACAACACATTTCAAGTTCCGCTTACAGGGATAGGTTTTCATGGAAAGTTATATAGATAAAATGTCTCTCCACAATATAACATCTCTTCCCATTCTCTTGCAATTTAACCTTTTCTGACTACCATGGCAACTCACATCTTATAACAAGTGATGGTCACCACTCTCCATAGAAAGGGAGAATTAAGCTGTAGGTTTGTCCTCAGTTGTCTTTTTTTGGTGATCTTAACTTCCCCTCCTGAGTTCTTTACATGCTGGGATACACAGCCTGCACTGGTGAGAATTAAAAGTTTCCTATCTGGATTAGTGGGTTAAGAATAAGTATTTGCCTTGATGTCTAGTGTTCATACATCAAAGATTTTGTGAAAACTAAATAAATTTCGTTGTGAAAGCATGTTCTTTTAGAGTAAAAAAGATGTGGATTGTAATCTTGATTCTGTTACTTCCTAGGCAAGTTTCTTCACCTCTCCAAGTCTTAGTTTTCTTATCAATCAATTGAGGATAATAATACCAGAGAATGGTTGTGAGACTCACATGAGATAATGTCTGCAGAGTGCTTCACACAGTGCCTTATATGGAGTAAATGTTCAGAAGTGATAGCAGCTATTATAACTATATAACACATTTGTGGAAGAGGAAGAATTTCAACTTTATTATCTACTCATACCCTATTCTCTGAATGAGACTGTAAAATTTTAAGTCAAATGATAATACAAATTATTACAGGGGAAATAAACTCATAGACAAAAAGATGGGAAGTTAGTGGTTATTAAGTAACCATCTTGAAAGAGGACCAGAAGAGGAGAGGGATGCAGGCAAATGGTGAGGTGGGTTTAGGATATTCACTGCTTTCCTTTTTCCCTCATTCTAGATGCCAGTAGAGCTCTTCCCTTTCAGTTTTGAGTATCTCCTCTTCTGGATCTCCCTTGAATCTTTCATGGGGGATTCTTTAGGACTGTAACTTTAAGGCTTAACCCCCATTACTAAAAAACAAAATACAACAAAACAACCCTAAACAGAAGCCTTCAGTGTGCTATGCAGAGGGTCATATTTTCATAACCAGCTCACTCATTTAATTTAAAGTCCTTCTGAGTTTGAGTTCTGTCTATTGGGGTAAAGCAAAATCAAACTGATGTTTTCAACAAGCTTCTTATTGCTTTAAAAAAGAGGCTTCCTGGATTACTTGAATATCTAAATAAAGGTATTTAACTTTTCAGGTCATTGATGATTGTGATAATATTAAGAATACACTTGTTTAGAGTATGCAGTTTGGTTAAACTGTTGCTTGATAATTTCAGAAACCATCAGAGCATTTCCTTATGGCATCACAGCTTAAGACAAAAAATAAACAGCCTGTTAAGCAGAAATTTTAGATGCAATAGATAAGAACGTTAAAAGTAAATAATTTAAGTTATTGAAAGGAGCTATGAATCAATGTAGACTCTCCAAGGCCATACTTGTTAGTAGGTCTGCTAAGGGCTCAGGAGGGATGTAGGATATACCCATAAGGTCTCAGAAGGCTAGATGTCTCTTATGTGCTCCACATCTCCATGTTTCCATTCAGACCACACATCCAGCTACTCAGAAGGTAATGTGCCTCATAGAGATCATGCAGAGAAAGACGTAATTGGCCAAAAGGTTTATCGTTGCCCCTCTCTGTGGGTATCTCATAGCTCTTGTGATATTTCATTTCTTTTTATGAAGAAAAAAGTATTTCACCATGGTCAGTACTAGTGTATTTATTCATGTAATAGAAATAGATAATATTCAGCTATATGTGCCCCTGGAATTACAGAGGGAGGAGGAAAATCAGAGAAATGCAGAGACTTGGCATCCAAGAGGAGAAAGTACAGTCATCTCTCAGTATCAGCAAGGGATTGGTTCCTGGATCCCTCCCACTCTGCAGATGCTCAAGTCCCTTTTATAAAATGGCATAGTACTGTCGGCCCTCTGTATCCGTGGGTTCTGTACCCATGGATACTGAAGGCCAACTGTATTTGAGAAGGAGATGGTAGTTACCAATGCCAAATGGAGCAGACAGGCCTGGAAAGTAAGGGTTAAGAAAATGGTACTAGATTTAGTGAGGTCATTTGGTGATCCTTGAAAGATTTCATAAGAAAAGTGGTTTGGGAAGCCTGAATTTTTTTTTCAAGTGGATGTGGGGTGGTTATGATGGGAATTTTAAGGTGTGTGAGTGAGAACAGGTGCACTGTATGAATATCCTTTAAAGAACTTTGTGAGAGGAAGGCTGCGTTGAGGCTGGTAGCTGGAAAGGTCAGTAGAAGCATGAAAGAAACAGCCTTTAAGCCAGTAACACATGAATATCTTTGGAGATTCAGACCTGTGGAAAAAGAGGTTGCAGATTCTGCTGAGAGAATGGATAGATTTAAGAACTAGATCCTCTAGGAGTAAGGAATGAATCTTATTTTATACTTTTACTTCCTAAACATTGAACATAGTAGCATTTACCAGAATAGTGATGTAGGCTTTGTAAAGTGATACCAGGTGTGCAGAGCACTCTTGTCCACAACTTATGACTAGAAATTAATGCTGACAGTCCTGAGTATGATCTATCTTACAGAGCTTTCTGGCCAGAAACCCTTTTTAAGCAGAATCTAAGCTAATAGGAAAAACTTGTTGAAGTCCTAGGTTAGATTAGTTCTCGGCTGGTTATGGATAGTCTACATCAGCTTGTCACATTCTGCTGCCCACATATAGTAAACACGCCCATTGGAAAGCATAACTTAAAAGTGGTGCCATAAATGACAGTTTCAGACTGTCAGTGTGGAGTGATCACTGCTCCCACCATCCTGGTTCTGCTCTTTCATTCTAAAGGACAAGTGAGTTCGGAGAGTATTTATGTTCTATTCAGATTAAACTAATTGAGATTTTGGTCTTTTTCTCTAGTTGCCTGTTCCTTTACTTAAAATTAATTTGTTACAAGGCACAGTGAGTTAATTAGTATGATTAGCTCCCTCATCTCCATGCTTGCATTTTTAAGAACCTTAAAGTCAAGGTCCTGCTTACACAGATGATTATTTGCAGACAGTTAATTCTTGAGTTATTGTCTTGGGATGGCCATTATCATATCATTAGCATGTCTTTTATATTTCTTGATTCATTAGGAAGAAGCATCTTACTTTTACATCCGATTTTAGAACTTCCATTGTCAGTAAATATTAGCAATAAGCTTCTGTCAACAATAGTTTTGCGTTATATATATATATGCGTTATATATATTTTTGCGTTTCAAGATATGAAATTTTAAATTCCAAAAGAATTGATTTCTTATACATAGGTTTAGGAAGGTGATGGTAGTCAGCTTTTTCATTCATTAATCATAATGAATAGTCGGTGAGTTTTCAACTTGCACCTATTTAAAATTTGAAGCTGAGGGGAAAAGTGCACCACTAGGGGCCACTCTGAACTTAAAGCATAAACCAACTAATGACAGTTGCAACAATGACAATGAAAGTGGTATCAATAGAAAATTTATTTATGGTTAAGATAGAGGTAGTTTGTGTGACTTTAATATCCTAAATTTGGGACATCAAGTTTCAGCCTTGATGAGGATTTTTCTTCAAAAATGATTTTTTTCAGATGTTATCCAAATACTTTTTATTAGTTGACATTACTAAATAATTTCTGAAATCAGTAAATTTGGAAATACTGCTAACTTTCATAAAGGAGAAAGGTGTAGTTTGATGATTCTAAGGTAGGGAGTCATCAATTTAGTATTGATATCAGTTTTTACTACCAAACTGGGAAAGCTATTTAACTGTTCTATTCTGGCTTGATTCCCCATAAAGAGATAATAAGCTTATCTTCCTCTTGGGAGTGTCATAAGGGAGAGTTGGTTAAAGTGTGCAGAGTGTCCTGATGACAGTAACTGTTGAATATTATTATGTAAAGCAATGTAATGATAGTAGAATCAGTGAAATGCTTGAATGAAGGAGCTGTTTGTTGATCAGCCTCATATTGAAACATCAGTCATGTGTGGTAAGTAAAAGTTACCTCTATGTAGAGTATTTCTATATGAAGAAGGGAAATAAAATTTCCCAAGTTGTTGATATTTGGCTTTAAATATAGTCACTGGTTTGCAAAAATCCACCTGATGATCAGACTAATCTGATCGACCTAGCTCTTTTGGCAGAAGAGCTTTGAGGGGGTTCTTTTTACCTAGAAGACGTTGCTGGGAGAAGTCTATGAAATCCTTGATATTGTCAGCAAAGCCTAAACATATATATGCAGGTTAAGCAAATATACATATTTGGAAGTCCATACCTTTCATAAGAATCTGAAAGAAACCCATGAACCAAATAAAGGTTATTCTCACTGTTCTAGGGTTTTTGATGGTGGCAATAGTGTCATATCAGAGGGCTTGGATGAAGGCAGAATCAAGGGAAAATGACCATCAAAAGCACTTTAAGTTGGGAAAATTGATGAAAGGTTCACTGGTGGTCTGAATAGGAACGTTGGCCATTGTGTGCATTGCAGCATATGTGGCTTTACATGTATAAGAGGACCAAGAATTTTTTAAAGCTGTTTTAGACTCAGATCTTCTTTCAACTGCTGCTTTTTTGTTTCTGCCCTTTCACTCTCAGAATTATGCTCCATTATTTTCTAGATTTCCGGAAAGCAAGGGTCTGGGTGTGACCTTTGAACCAAATCACTCTACCTATCAAAGTCATAATGCATTGTTCTGTGATGGATGGGCTAGTGGGTGGGCAATAGTTATAGAATCATTTTTCTTGGACTGGGAAGGTTTCCAGGGAGAATGAAGAGGGAAGATATGAATATTGATGAATAGGCAGAAATTGTGGATTCACTAAAATAAAGAGATGTTTCCTTCTGGAAGCCCGTGTTGGGATGTCCAGAGTGCAGTGTGGGTAAATGAATTGAATCAGAACTTTCTTCAGTCATGGCTGGGATTGTGTCTGCAGACACATGTAAGAGAAAATTCATATTTTCTGATTGGCTGACATTGAAAAATGAATGCTTTCACACAATAGTAACAAAGGAATTTTGGGCAGTCATCTCTATCCACATTTGAGTAATCCATGACTGGCTTCAGGTTGTTCAGCCAATCATTTTCAGGGCCCAAACTGCTGCTTCTGACTCTCTGCCCGCTCAGGTGGGGCAGCTTCTTTTTGGTTGTTTTTACTAGGTGACTCAGCATTGCCTTTTCTGTGCTTTTTTTCTGTTATGAGCTCCAACACAGAACAGAGTTATTGAGTCTGTGTGTTCCTTGGCATCTAATTATTTTCCTGTCTCACATGCTGCATTGATAAATCCAGGTTTCCAAACATGTTTAATCATAGTTCACTCTGAATTTAATTTACTTAAATCTTAGTTTTTGATCAAAGATTTAAAACTTTAATAACAACAGCATGTGAATATTGTACTAAAGATTATAATTCAAGAGCGTATGTCTACGTAGACTATTAAATAATTATTAATACTAAAGAAAAGAAAATAACAGAAACACATACTAAAATTGAATTAACTACATGCCAGGCACTGTTCTAAGCACTTTACATTTATTTACTGATTTAATCACCACAACAAACATATGAAGACGATACCGTGGAAGGATAGAATTTAGATATAATAGAATCTTATTATACTAGAGTCTTATTTTAAAAAAGAGAAGCAAATACCTAAATATATTTGGGAATAGCACCTTTAGTTTGGGCTGTTGTATGTCCTTATTTAGAGTCTCAGCTTAAGGTCCCCTGGATTTGCAGCTGTCAGTTTACAGCCGACAACTGTCTCACCTGGTCTGTCAGATCCAGAAAATAACAAATTTTTCAAACAGTTCATTAAAAAATCAGGCTTTAGGAAGCAAACTTCCACACCTGGAATGGCATTTGTCTGTTGAGTAAGCAGAAGAGGACTTGAGAGGCTTGATGAGAAAAAAAATGAGTTAAGTGCAGAAGTACACACAATTAGCTCTGAAATAGGAAGAATTCACTTTGTGGTAAGTAACCTTGGAAATTTCTAGTGAGGATCAAAGGTTGCCCCTTAATGAGGGCAACTTGTTAAAAAGAAGTGTGACATATTCTGTGGCTCCCTGAAAGGTTTGTATGCATATGTAGAAAGAGAATGGACACAAAGAATGAAGAGGGAGAGAATGCAAGTAGACTAAAGCTCAGTTATTTGGCTACCAGAATGTCAGAAAACTATGAGCATAGCACTTGTCCCTAACGTAGGCTAATTCTGGGGTGGCAGAGGCAGGGAACAAAGCATCACATATTCATAGTAACAGTTCCTGGACATTCAAGAGCTACAGTAGTGTTCAAGAGGCATAATATTCAATTAATCAGATTCTTTTTTTTTTTGAGAGAGGAATTCACTTTATTTTACCACTTTTAAAAGATACAAAGAAATCAGAGAGTGAGCTGAGACAAAAGCACAAATTTATTCATTAATTCATTTGTTCATCTTTTTGTCACACATTTTTTGGGCTGATTGGGTATTAGTAATAAACCCCTATTGAGCTTTTTATATGGAGTTTCCATGAACCAGATGGAAGAACTGTAGGAAGAGAAGTTTTGGTTTGGAGTGGGGAGAAGATGAGGAGCTCAGTTTAAAGATGCTTAGTTTGAAGTTTCAATTAGATGTCTGTGTTGAGCAGGGGATTGGGTATATGAATTTAGAGTTTAGAGGGAAGCCTAGGCAGAAGATAAAAACTTGGGAGTTTTGGTAATCATTAGTGCTATTCACCACAAATTTCCATTTTCCCTTCTAATATGGTTTCACCTTAATAATTGTACTTTTCTGCTCATGGTGGTCATATTACTTGCTCTAATTAGAATGGAAGTGATATGTTTTACTCCTGGGTGGAAGCTCTAGCAATCAATGCATAATTTGCCATGGCAACTGGCTATGTTCCAAATGGTAGCTGCTCTATCAACTCGTGTCCCAGAGAGGGGACAATGTGGGGTAGAGCCCTTAGGCAACCTATAGTTGACAGGTAACATGAATGAGAACCTTCTATTAAGCTACTGAGATTTGGGGGCGTTTGGTTACTATGGCATGACTTGACTGTCTGTCATGATAAATAGATAGGTAGTTGTAGGTAGATATACATGTAGACAAATTTAGGAAAGAGAAGTTCCAGAGCTAGAAAGCCTGGAAGTATTCCAACATTAAAAGGTTGGGCAATTAGGAGGAAGCAGGCAAAAGACTGAGAAGAAGCTTTTGGGAAGATGTGGTGTCCTGGAAGTCAAGTGAAGAAAGTGTTTCAAGGAGGAAATAATGTTCAACCATGTCAAAGGTTGTTAAGTCAGGTAAGAAGAGGAACATGGATTTACATTGTGGATATCATTGGAGAGCTTGGCAAGAGCACTTTGGCAGGAGCATAATCTGGAGTGAGTTTAAGTGAGAACAGGAAGAGAGAAATTGGATAGAGCAAGTATATTCATCTTTTTCAAGGTGTTGAAATGGGGCCATAGCAGGAGAGGGAAGTGGAATCATGAGTGCTTTTTTTTTTAAAAGATGATAGAAATACTGCATGACAAGTACAGATGGGCAGATTAATGATGTGGGAGGGAGGAGGGATTGTGAGAGTGCTCTTCTTGAGCAGGAGAGATGGAATTAGATCTAGTGCTCAAATGGAGGGGTCAGCCTTGTTAGGAAAGTGGTGGTCATGAATTTAAAGTGAGATGAGTCAGCACAGTTGTATGTTTTTCTCCAGACACATTCAGCTGTGTGTAGGTGTGGAGTAGATGAAGAGTTGGATTCAATTAGACTTGGAAGGGATGACTTGATTACGATTTAAAAGTGCATTAGTTACTGTTAATGTGGGAAATCAAATAAGAGGAGTGGGTTTTAATGAAGGCTAACAAACCAATGCTGCCCTCCACCTAGATATTTGAAAGAAGACATTCCTGACCATTTAGGACCAAAAGAAACAGTAACAACAAGAACAATAGCCATGAAATTTTATTCCTCAAGAAGGTTGGGTGGTTTCTCTTCCTGCTGATCTTCAATAAAAGAGTAGATTCTCTCTGGTCAGAAAGGGTTATAGACCCTTAAGTAAAGAAAAATAAGTAATCCAAATATCTGATGATTCTGATTGTGTTAAAAGTAACTAACAGCCTTTTGTGTCTTAGTCACTCTTTTATTCCTGCCCCTCCCAGCATACTTAATCACTTTTTGTTAGTGGCCTTTTACTGTGTCACGCAGTAATATAAGAATGGGGTATTTGAGCCCAGCTCCAGCTAGTTATTATCACGTTTTATATGGCATCTGTATGGGAAATCCATAGTGAGCGAGATTAAGGCAATAAAGTGAGAAAATGAAAAAAATCATCCAGGAGGTGAGTGTCCATGGCCAAAATTACCAATACTTGTGTATATATATATAACAATTAAGCATCAGTGAGTTTGTTGCAGTAGTTATAACAGGCCTTGACAAGGAGTTTTAGGTTAGAAGAGGATTTCCATTTATTATAAATCAGAGTGTTATGATGTGTTGTTCAATTTGTTGGAGTTTCATCTGGAACACTGAGTCAGCCCTACTGATGAGGGGAAGAGACATGACTAAAGTGAGCAAATCTGGGTCTAGTTGGCTGTATGAGAGCAGTCAGCTGTGCCACACCTGTTTAGAGTGATGGGCTATTGAGATGAGATAATATTAGGCAGAGAATGCTGGGAGAACGTTGTTGAAACCATGCAAAGCCAAGTGTTTCAAATGTATCTTTGCAATTGGCTAGTTTTATAATGACGAAAAACACGCTTATGATAGCATGTTAAGTGAAGTAACCCAGTTAACAATTTTATGTATAGTATGCTCTCAACTGTTTTTTTTTTTTTTTTTTAAGGTATAGGAAAAAAGGCTAGAAGGAACTGTATGTTAACAGTGTTTGTCTTTGTGTGTGTGTGGTCAGGCCACTCAAGATGACTGTTCTCTTGCTCTCTGTACATCCCCTGCTCAACGTCTCTGCTTCACCTACACCCTACTCACATGACTTTCCAGTCCTCTTAATTATAGGGCTTACTCAGTGACTGGCTATGTGCTTGCCCCCTGCCCCAGCTTCTGGTTTCCCTGGTAACTGATAAGCCAACCTGACATCAATTCCCCAATTCACCCTATAATTGGTAACCTCCTCCCTTTTCCCCCTCCCCTTAGTGAAGACTGCTGCTGTCTGCTCTCCACAGTGGGGTGTTGCTCCAAGACTTTGCTTAGGACTTATAAGATTCCCTATCCGATAAATCGTGGATGTCTCTGTTGCTTTCTCCAGGCACTTTCTTTGGTCTTGTGGCTGGGCAGTTACAAGGCTTGCAGGCATGAGGAATGCAGCCCAACAGTGTGATTGGACCTTGGAGCATTAAATCTCAAAGACAAAATATTTGTCAGACACTTCTGTTGAAGGTAAAAATTATTTCTGGATTTAATTTTTGATTGCGTGTTGTTTGCATTATAATTTGTACGCATATAGCCTGATAATAGAGATTTAATGTATGGTTATTGCCTCCAGTACTATACTAATGATGACAGGATATACTTTTAGCTATAAATACTATAAATTCTGTTTCAGGAAACCCAAAGATATATGTTTATACATCTAACATATTTATTGAACAAATGTTATGTGTCACATACTCTTATTAGGCATTGAATATATCAGACACAGTCCCTAACTTCGTGGAGCTTGCAATCTAATGGAGGTGTACAGGCAGACCTTGAAGATATTGTGAGTTAGGTTTCAGACCATTGCAATAAATGAATATTTCAACAAAGCAAGTCACACAAATTTTTTTGGTTTCCCAGTACATAAGAGTTACGTTTACACTACACTGTGGCTATATATATATATATATATATATATATACACACACACATACATACATAATACAGCTAAAAAATGCTAACCGTCATCTGACAATGCAGGGTTGCCATAAACCTTGCTGTAAAAACTGCAATATCTGTGAAGGAGAATAAAGCAAAATGCAATAAATGGGGTATGCCTGCGTTAGTTTTCTGTGGCTGCGTAAGGAATTATAGTACACTTGTAGGCATAAAACAGCCCACATTTATTATCTCAGTTTCTGTGGTTAGGATGGTGGGTCCTCTGCTCAGGGTCTCACGTGGCTGCAATCAAGGTGAAGGTTTGGCTGCATTCTCATCTAGAGGCTCAACTGGGCTACAATTTGCTTTCAAGCTCACTTGGTTGTTGATAGAATTTATTTCCTTGCACTGTATTATAGAGAACTCTGTCTTCTTGCTGGCTGTTGGACGTGAGACCATACTCAATTCTTAGAGGCTACCCTCAGCTCCTTGCCATGTGGGCCTCCCAACAAGGCTACTTACTTCTCCAGAGCCAGCTAAGGAGGGAGAATCCCTAGAGTGAGTCTGTTAGCAAGATGGAGTTGCATATGATGTAATGCAATCACAGGAGTGATATCCCATCCCCTTCGTATAGTCTATTGTTTAGAAGAAAGCCACAGCTCCTATAAGCAGCTAGTCATTATTGTTGGCTTCTGGGGCTGTCCTGCCGGGAACACTCTGAGGGGCCTTGTAGAATTCACCTCAGAATTTATTGCAGCTGTCTTTTAGGGTTGGTCAGGGGTTGCCCTATGCAGGGAGCATTCTCACTTCAAGGGGCATAGATGTTTCAGAATGACTGACTAGGTTCTCAAAGGCATCTCTCTTGGGGGTAGCCGAGAAGCCCAGCTTGGAAAGTAATAGCTACCTGGAGCAGCTGAGGTGAGGTGTTGTCAGGTATGTGCAATGCTGCTTACCACAGCAATGACTGGAGTTAAAGGGGGTCCAGAGGATGTGAGTTGGGGAGAAGTATTGATGGGCACAACAGTGAGTGGCAGAGCTGAAAGTTTTCTTTCTGACTCCACTGCCCCCAGCTTCTGGATCACCATCTCTTGAACTTTAACAACTAACTTTTTTTGGTAACTATTTTACTTTTTCTTTGCACTGAAGTTCTCTATTTAATTCTCATTGCTTTTAGTAAAAATACTTACAGCAGTGCTTCTCAAAATCTAATGTGCATACAAATCACCTGGGGATCTTGTTAAACTACAGATTTTGATTCATTACATCAGGTGTGGTCTTCTAGTCTGCATTTCTAACAGGTGATGCCGATGCTGCTGGTCTGCAGGCCACACTTTGAGTAGCTTGGTCCTAAGGTAAGAATCGAAATGAAAAGGAATAACTAGGTTGTATGTTTGAATGAATTGAATAAAATACAGGTGTGGTGATGCACCTTGAAGTTGCTAACTCATAGAGCCTTTGTCAAACTTACTTGCTTTTTCTTTGTGGCCTGAAAGTTTATAAAACTTTCTGAGTGTATTTCGAATGATGATTTGAATAATGCTGATGTATAAAACCTTCTCCCAGAGATGTTCAAAGTGCTTTTTATGATCTTGACCATCTGGTCATTGCCTTCTGGGGGCACTTGTTTCCTTATAGGAAAATAGTAATAATATACTTGTAATGTGAAAAATCTAATACTCCCCACAGAACATCATTTTCTTTCTCTGCAAGTACATTCTCATTACAAACTGCATTTCCTAAGCTGAAATAACAGTATCATTAGTGTACATTGAGCCTATTATAGTTTTGTCTCTATTTCCTAAAGGGACAAACATTGCATTTCAAAGTCCTGCATCATCTGCTAAGAAGTTTCATTCTGGGACATTGTATTTACTACTGACTGATTCAATTTGATTAGATTTTCATTCATAGTATTTACAACTCCAAAGAAGAAATAAATGAAGTAATCTCAGAGATCCTATCAGACATTTATGTAGTTCTCTAAAAGGTGTGGTTCACTTCCGCAATATGGTTTCTGAAGACGCACTTTGGAAGGAAATATGTAAAGCATATTACTTTACCTCTAAGGTTTAGCTAAATTGAGATTTAATGTTGTAATGTGATACAGCAGATAAGAATGGACTTGAACCATGGAGACTTAAACCCAGGTTCCTATGAAGGTTTAAAATTTTTTTTAGATACCTTTTATTCTCTTGGGTTTATTATTTATTCACTCAGTGTTTAACACACATCTATTGAGCATCCACTGTCAGCACTGACATGGACTCCAGGTATGCAGTGAGGGACAAAACAGAGTTCGTGACCTCATGGAAGTTACCCCTGGGGGGAAGGCAGACGTATAAAGCAAATAGCCAAACAAATCCATGTATGATTGCCCACTACGGTTAAGTGCTATGAAGTGGAGTCTCTGTGTAGAGTCCTAGGGGCAAGAGGGTGCTCGTCACCTTGAGGAATTAAAGAAGCCATGTGCCCCTGGGGTGTGGAACCAATGAGGATGACATCTTAAATGCTTATATAATGCTCTCAACATACTAGACCCAGTGCCAAGAGTTTTACTGACCTTAATTAAGTCTTTACTACCACTGTGTGAGATCAATACCATTACTGTCTTCATTTCATAGATCAGGGCACAGAGAGGGTAAGCAAGTTGCCCAGTGTTTTCACGGGTAGAGGGTTTGAACACAGAAGGTCTTCATCACTGCCCTGCATTGCCCTCCTACAGGGGGAAGAGGGCAGGGCCCAGACAGGTCACACAGGTTGGCAGCTTGATCTTCCCTTCTCTCTTATAATAACATGCAGCTTCAAAGTTTTAATCACTATGTGAAAGAACAGGAGGTTAACTGAATTAGACAGAAATAATGGTGAAATAAAATAATACTGTATCATAAGACAATGTGTAGTCCTGTAAGTAAACTTTCAAAATGCATAGCCATATTGCCATTTGCAAAGATTTCTCCATGAGGGGTTACACATGGAAGAAAATAACCATAAACTATTTTCACATCACAGCATGGAAGATTCAGGTCTTCATTTTCTGAACCATGATATTAATATGCCCTTTCTATAATTCACGAGGGATGTGTAACTGGTACAACCCAATGAGGAGACCTAGCTCCTTAGTATTTTCTAAGGCAGGAAAACTGTGCATCAAGAGTTTAGATATCACAGCAGGTTGTGAAGAAATGGAATTTTGTATGATTATTTTTGGTCATTCAGAGTAGATTAGTTTCGCTGTGAATTTATTTTTTAAGCTTTAAATAATGAATGACTATAAACAAATATATTAAAAAATTTTGATTTAATTACCTACTTATGCCACATACATTTCCTAATGTAGAAACCAAGCCTTTGGATATGTTATTACTGTCATAGTTCTGCAAGTGACAATGCTGTGGAAGAGAGCACAGCAGGCACAGGGCTGCTCCGTATCACACCGAGCAATCCAGAAATCTCCAAGCAGTGAGAGTGTCTGATGAGAAACTCAGAAAGGAATAGATAAGGAGGTCTTAAGTTTCATGGTCTGTGCTTTTCAGGGCTTTGTCTTTTGTGACTGGGTTTTAACAAATGTCATGGTTCATAGTAGGCAGAAAGAGAAGGGAAAACATGAGTAAACCACAAGCTGAGTAATACGTCTTCAAGAAGCTTTAAGTTGCCCATTTGGAGTTTTGATTATTATAGACTCACTTGAATTTTCCCCTTTAAGGATGGAAAACAAAGCTGACACATCAAGTGAATTTAACAAGGTCATATATCAAGGTGGTAGCAGCAGAGCAAGACTTGGTGCCCAGCTCTCCTGACTCTCAGGTGGTGCTGTCTGCATTTGGGGTCAGGCATGTGTGTGAGACAGAGTGCATGAAATCAGAAATACAATATCCAATGTTTAAGGAAAACACATATCCAGAGAAAACAGAAAATCCAAAACTTATGGTATATATATGTGGTTTATGAAGCAAAGATAGTTGATAGAAATATGATATTGGAATAATATATGAACAATATCCTACTATTGTTAAAAATAATAAAACATCTTGATAAGGTGGTAACCAACCTTTGCAAAGACTAAAACACTTTATGAATAGATTTTTCGTTTGAAAAATATTAGGGTCAGTTCATGAATTCATTATGCCCTTATCCATTCTCAACCATGAAGATCTCTCCTCTTTCCTATGAGAACCCAGGATGATCTACTGGTGTGCTGCTGTGTGAAGCCCACTCAGGCCCCACTAGAGCTGTGGTGTACTGTGGGGATGTGCAGGGTGCAGGGAATAAGTGTATCTGCCTTTTATTATTGCTGTGAGCCTGCAGTCATAAACAATGTCAGTAATAAAATACTTCTCCCTGCTGGAGCTGACTGCACCATCCCCCTCCACCTTGTTATACCACTGCTCTAGGGAACTGTGAACAAACCAAATCCAAGGGCAGGGAAGAGGGAGAGAGGAGTAAGAATTTTCACCTAGATACTAACGTTTGCTTCTCTACTGGTCTTCAGACTGGGATCTAGAACATCCAAGAAAATCAACTGAAAGTGAACGGTACTAATATAAGAAGTGAGATTTTTTTGTTACAAGTAAATGTTAATAAAAAGAATAAAATCATAACTAAAAAGCTTTCCTCTGTACAGTAGAAAATCAGGTATAAAATATAGCAAGAAACCATCACTTTCATAGTAACAACAAAAACTTTAAAATATCTAGAAGTAAATTTTACCTCAAATGCATAAGATCTATGTGAAGGAAAACTATAAAACTTTACTGAACTTCAAAAGAAGACTTGAATAAGTGGTGGGGCATACCATATTCTTGGTGGAAAAGGTATTTCTTTCCTCTGAGTCTATCAGTATAATGCAATTCCGATAAAAATCCAATAGAATTTAAAATATTTCTTTTTAATTTGACTTTGGACATGATAATAGCCTCTTTGTCCTTTAGTTCAAGAATAAAGTGATCAATCTTTCTTGAAGACATTTTGGAAATATGAATACTGGCCTTAAAATGCTCATATATCTTAACTCAGTAATTTCACTACTAAGATTTTACTAGATAAGTAATTGGAGATGATCATTAAACTCCATGTGTGAGATGATTTGTTAATGTTTTATTTAAAAAATTGGCAAAAACAACAGGGTAATTAGCTTAAGTACATTTTCGTATAAACATGAGGTGAAGTATATAGCTATTAAAACTTATATTTTGAATACTAATTAATGACATGGAAAATTAAATAAATGTACAATTACATAAAGTACTCCATTAAAATACATACACACATACACACAAACATGCAAAGAACATCTGTAGGTGAAGAAAATATATGGAAGTGTATCTAGTAGTTATGTCAGGTTGGTGAAGTCGTAAATCAGATGTGGGTTTAAATTTCACTTTCCAGTTGTGAGGTCCTGGGTTAAATGGCACTGTTACTTCAGGGCTTAATTTCCTCATGTGTGAAATGAAGTAAATGGCAATAAGGTTTTTGTGAAGGTTAAATTAGCTAATATATGCTTTGCATATAACAAATATATAACAAGTGCTCAATAAATGGTATTTATCATCAATAATTAATATTATATATTTTTAAAATTCATTTTGTTATTTTTTCCAGTTTTATTGAGAGAAAATTGACATACATCACTGTATAAGTTTAAGGCATAGAGCATGATGATTTGATTTACATATATTGTGAAATGATAATCATAATACATTTAACTAACATTCATATTCTTGTATAGATACAATAAAAAAGAAAGAAGAAAAGAATAAAGGAAAAAAATTTTCCTTGTGATGAGAACTCTTAGGATTTACTGTTTTAACAACTTTCCTATGTATGATATCATACAGCACTGTTAGCTATAGTCATCATATTGTACATTACATCCCTAGTACTTATTTATCTAAATTTATCTTATAACTGGAAACTTGTACCTTTTGACCATCTTCCTTCACTTCCCTCTCACCCCAAACCTCACCTGTGGTAACCACAAGTCTAATCTCTTTTTCTATGACTTTGTTTTTGTTTTATTAGATTCCACATATAAGTGAGATCGTACTGTATTTGTCTTTCTCTGTCTGACTTATTTCACTTAGCATAATGCCTTCAGAGTCCACCCATGTTGTTGCAGATGAGAGAATTTCTTTGACTTTTATGGCTGAATATTTCATTGTATATGTATAACACTTCTTTATCCATTCATTTACTGATGGACACTTAGGTTATTTCCACGTCTTGGCTATTGTAAATAGTGCTGCTATGAACATGGGAGTGCAGGATTTGTTTTTTTTCTTTTTTAACATCTTTATTGGAGTATAATTGCTTTACAATGGTGTGTTAGTGTGAATCAGCAATACATACACATATATCCCCATATCCCCTCCCTCTTGTGTCTCCCTCCCACCCTCCCTATCCCACCCCTCTAGGTGGTCACAAAGCACTGAGCTGATCTCCCTGTGCTATGCAGCTGCTTCCCGGTAGCTATCTGTTTTACATTTGGTAGTGTATATATGTCCATGCCAATCTCTCACTTAGTCCCAGCTTACCTTTCCCCCTCTCCGTGTCCTCAAGTCCATTCTCTATGTCTGTGTCTTTATTCCTGTCCTGCCCCTAGGTTCTTAAGAACCATTTTTTTTTTTAGATTCCATATATATGTGTTAGCATACAGTATTTGTTTTTCTCTTTCTGACTTACTTCACTGTGTATGACAGACTCTAGGTCCATCCACCTCACTACAAATAACTCAGTTTCGCTTCTGTTTATGGCTGAGTAATATTCCATTGTACCTATGTGCCACATCTTCTTTATCCATTCATCTGTCGATGGACACTTAGGTTCCTCCCATGTCCTGGCTATTTCATTTCCTTTTGATATATTTCCCAGAAATAGAATTGCTGGATCATATAGTAGTCTTAATTTTTTGAAGATCCTTCATACTGTTTTTCATAGTGGCTGTACCAGTTTACAGTCCCACCAACAGTGCACAAGGGTTCCCTTTTCTCCACATCCATGCCAGTATTTATCTCTTATCTTTTTGATAATGACCATTGTAAAGGTGTGAGGTGGTAACTCATTGTGGTTTTAATTTGCATTTCTCTAATGACTAGTGATGTTGAGCATGTTTTCATGTTCCTGTTGACCTTTCATATATCTTCTCTAGAAAAATGTCTATTCAGGTCCTTTGCCCATTATTTAATTGGGTTATTATTATTGTTTTGCCATCAACTTGTATGAGTTATTTATATGTTTTGGATATTAACCCCTTATCAGACATATGGTTTGAAAATATTTTTTCCCATTCTGTAGGTTGTCTTTTCACTTTGCTGATGATTTGTTTTGCTGTGCAGAAGCTTTTTAGTTTGATGTAGTCCACTTATTTATTTTTATTTTGTTGCTTGTGCTTTAGGTGTCATATCCAAAAAATATGACCCATGTCAAGGAGCTTTTTTCCCATGTTTTCTTCCAGGAGTGTCATAGTTTCAGATCTTACATTTAAGTCTTTAATCCATTTTGAGTTAATTTTTGTGAGTGGTATAAGATATGGGTCCAGCTTCATTCTTTTTCATGTTATCCAATTCTCCCCATTTATTGAAGAGACTGTGTTTTCTGCATTGAGTATTCCTGCCTCCCTTGTCAAATATTAGTTGACTGTATATGCTTGGGTTTTTTCTGGGCTCCTGATTCTGTCCATTGGTCTATTTGTCTTTTTATGCCAGTACCATACTATTTTGATGACTATAGCTTTACAGTATAGTTTGAAATCAGGACGTGTGATAACTCCTGCTTTTGTGCTTTCGCAGGGTTTCTGTGGCTATTTAAGGTCTTTTTTGGTTCCATATAAATTTTAGAAGTGTTTTTTCTACTTCTGTCAAAAATGCCATTAAAATCTTAATGGGATTACATTGAATCTATAGATGGCTTTCAGTAGTTTTGACATTTTAACAATACTGTACTAATTTTTCAATAAGATGGCTTTTGGGAGTACTGACATATTAACAATATTAATTTTTTCAATCCATGAACATGGGATACCTTTCTATTTATTTGTGTCTTTGATTTCTTTCATCAGTGTTTTGTAATTTTCAGTGTAGAGATCTTTAACCTCCTAAATTATATTTATTCCTAGGTATTTTATTGTTTTTGGTGCTATTGCAAATGAGATAAATTTTCTTTGTTTTTCAGGAATTTTGTTGTTAGTACATAGAAATGCTACTGATTTCTGTATGTTAATTTTGTATCTTGCAACTTTACTGAATTTATTGATTAACAGTTTTTTTTAACATCTTTATTGGAGTATAATTGCTTTACAATGTTGTGTTAATTTCTGCTGTATAACAAAGTGAATCAGCTATATGCATACATATATCCCCATATCCCCTCCCTCTTGCGTCTCCCTCCCACCCTCCTTATCCCACTCCTCTAGGTGGTTGCAAAGCACCAAGCTGATCTCCCTATGCTATGCAGATTCTTCCCACTAGCTATCTGTTTTACATTTGGTAGTGTGTATATGTCAGTGTTACTCTCTCACTTCATCCTAGCTTACCCTCCCCCCTCTTTGTGTCCTCAAGTCCATTCTCTACGTTTGCTTCTTTATTCCTGTCCTGCCCCTAGGTTCATCAGAACCACTTTGTTTTTTTTAGATTCCATATATATGTGTTAGCATTTGGTATTTGTTTTTCTCTTTCTGACTTACTTCACTCTGTATTACAGACTCTAGGTCCATCCAACTCACTACAAATAACTCAGTTTAGTTTCTTTTTATGGATGAGTAATACTCCATTGTATATATGTGCCACATCTTCTTTATCCATTCACCTGTTGATGGACACTTAGGTTGCTTCCATGTCCTGGCTATTGTAAATAGTGCTGCAATGAACATTGTACAATGGAGAAAAGACAGCCTCTTCAATAAGTGGTGCTGGGAAAACTGGACAGCTACATGTAAAAGAATGAAATTAGAACACTTCCTAACACCATACACAAAAATAAACTCAAAATGGATTAAAGACCTAAATGTAAGGCCAGACACTATCAAACTCTTAGAGGAAAACATAGGCAGAACACTCTATGACATAAATCACAGCAAGATCCTTTCTGACCCACCTCCTAGAGAAATGGAAATAAAAACAAAAATAAACAAATGGGACATAATGAAACTTAAAATCTTTTGCACAGTAAAGGAAACCATAAACAAGATGAAAAGACAGCCCTCAGAATGGGAGAAAATATTTACAAATGAATCAATTGACAAAGGATTAATGTCCAAAATATACAAGCAACTTATGCAGCTCAATATCAAAAAAACCAAACAACCCAATCCAAAAATGGGCAGAAGCTCTAATAGTTTTTTGGTAGAGTTGTTATACTTCCTATATATAAAATCATGTTGTCTGTAAATAGAAACAATTTTACTTTTTCCTTTCCAATTCTGGTATATCTTTCTTCTTGCCTGATTGCTCTAGCTAGGACTTCCAGTAGTATGTTGAATAAGCGTGGTCGGAGTGGGCACCCTTGGCTTTTTTGTCTGTGTGTGACATTATATGTATTTTGTTTGTTAATTGAAAAATAAAAAGGTTAATTTGATACATGGCTCTTTCAAAATTATCAAAATGGCTATGTAATACTGGCATGTAGCCATGCTTTTCTTCTTATTCCTTGAGTGAGTTGATGTTGCAGAGACTGATTTTTCAAGTCTATCCTTTAAAAATTAGGTACTGCCAACTTTTCAAAAGTGACTGAAGAGGTATTACTGCAAGACAGTGGTTGGCATACTAATGACTTAGAGAGACTTGAAAATGCAAAAATAAGAGACTTTAATTCCTGAACATGTTATAACACCACCTCTTCCAAAGATGCCTCCAAGCATCAGAAACTCATTAAAGTTTCCAAGTTTTGTTTAGTTTTGTTTGTATATATCTTTTGAATAAATAAAAACAGGCTATTATAAAACTTTATAATGCAAATTGATGGAGGATTAAGTCTTAAGATAAATTAACAACTAAAATAATTTTCACCAGCTGAATTCCCCAGAATACCTCCTCTCCTACTTTAAGGCCTGTGTGGGCACCCTTGTCTTGTTCCTGCTCTTATAAAAAGATTTCACCCTTTCACCACTGATTATGTTAGCTGTAGTCTTGTCATATATGGCCTTTGTTATGTTGAGATATGTTCCTTCTCTGCCTAATTTGTTAATAGTTTTTATCATGAATGAATGTTGAATTTTGTCACATGCTTTATCTGCATCTATTGAGAAGATCATGTAAATCTTTTCTTTTATACTTTTAATGTGATGTATCACATTGCTTGATTTTCATATGTTGAATCATCTTTACTTCCCAGGGATAAATCCCACTTGATCATGTGAATGATCCTTTTAATAGGCTGTTGAATTTTGTTTGCTAGTATTTTATTGAGAATTTTTGCATCTATATTCATCAGGGATATTGGCCTGTAGTTTTCTTTTTTAGTATTATCCTTTTCTGGTTTTGGTATCTTGACAATACTACCCTCGTAAAATGATTTTGGGAGTGCACAGCCCGCCCCCCCAAAAAAAAAACCCACTTCATTTTGAGAAAGATTGGTGTTAAAATTTTATTTAAATGTTCTGTAAAAATTACCAGTGAAGCCATATGGTCCTGGGATTTTCTTTGGGAGATCTTTGATTACTGGTTCAATCTCCTTACTAGTAAGTGATTTATTCAAATATTCTATTTCTTCTTGCTTCAATCTTGGTAAGAAGAAAGAATGTTTCTAAGAATTTTTTCCATTTCTTCTAGGTTGTCTAGTTTGTTGGCATATACTTGTTTATAGTAGCCTCTTATGATCCTTTGAATTTCTGTGGTGTCAATTGTAATGTCTCCTTTTTCATTTATAATTGTGTTCATTTGGGTCCTTTCTCTTTTTGCCTTGGTTTGTCTAGTTAAGGGTTTATCAATTTTGTTTGTCTTTTAAAAAACCAACTCTTAGTTTGGTTAATCTTTTCTGTTGTTTTCCTGTTCTCAATTTCATTTTTTCTGTTTTTATCTTTATTATTTCCTTTCTTCTGCTATCTTTGGCCTCAGTTTCTTTTTCTTTTTCTAATTCCTTAAAGCATACAGTTATATTGCTTATTTGGGATCTTTCTTGCTTATTAATGTAGGTGTTCATTGCTACGAACTTCCCTCTTACAACCACCTTTGCTGCATCCCATCCATTTTTGTTTGATTCAAGAGACTTTTTTATATCCCCTTTAATTTCTTCTTTGATCCATTAGTTGTTCAGGAGAGTGTTGTTTAATTTCCATGTGTTTGTGAATTTTCCAGTTTTCCTCTTGTTACTGATCACTAGTTTCATGCCATTGTGGTCACAGAAGATACTTGGTATGATTTTAGTCTTCTTGATTTGCTAACAATTGTTTTGTGGCCTAACATGTCGTCTATCCTAGAAAATGTTCCATGTGCACTTCAGAAGCATATGTATTCTGCTGTTGTTGGATAGAATATTTTGTATATGTCTGTTAGGTTCATTTGGTCTATTGTGGTGTTCAAATCCACTGTTTCCTTATTGATTCTCTGTCTAGATGATCTATCCGTTGTTGAGAGTGTGGTATTAAAGTCTCCAACTATTATTGTATTATTGTTTATTTCTCCTTTGAGTTCTTTGGTTTTTGCTTTATATATTTAGGTGCTCCAATGTTGAGTGTGTAAATGTTTACAATATTATATCTTCTTGATGTATTGACCCTTTTATATAATATATAGTATAATATGACCTTCTTTGTTTCTTTTTACTATTTTTGTTTAAAGTCTACTTTGATATAAGTATGTCTGTCCTTGCTTTTTCTGGTTACTAGTTGCTTGAAATGTCTTTTTCCATTCTTTCACTCTTGGTCTGTGTATCTTTAAGACTACAGTGAGTTAGACAGCACATTGTTGAATCTTATTTATTTTTATCCATTCAGCCATTCTCTGTCTTTTGATTGGAGAATTTAATCTATTTACATTTAAAGCAATTATTGATATTTAAATTACTATTGCAGTTTTGTTAATTGTTTTCGTGTTGTTTTGTACATTAATTGTTCTTTCTTATTCTATTGTCTTTTGTGGTATTTTGATGTCATTTGGTATCAGTACACTTCAACTTCTTTATCACATTTTTTTGTGTATTACTACAAGAGTTTCCTTTGTGGTTACCATGAGGCTTATATCAAATATCTTAATCTTCTAATACCCTATTTTTTTTTTTTTTTTTTTTTTTTGCGCTACGTGGGCCTCTCACTGTTGTGGCATCTCCTTTTGTGGAGCACAGACTCCGGACGTGCAGGCTCAGTGGCCATGGCTCATGGGCCCAGCCGCTCCGCGGCATGTAGGATCTTCCCGGACCAGGGCACGAACCTGTGTCCCCTGCATCGGCAGGCGGACTCTCAACCACTGTGCCACCAGGGAAGCCCTAATACCCTATTTTAAACTAATAACAATTGAATTTCAATATAACTTGTGGACTTTACTTCTTTTCCTCCTCCTAATTTTAGGTTATTGTTGTTACAATGTACATGTTTTTAATATTGGGGCTAATGAATTATTGTAGTTATGGCATTTTTACTACATTCATTTTTTAAACTTTTAAAGTAGAGTTGTGAGTTATGCACCACTATTACCGTATTGCAGAATCTAATTATGACTATATATTTACCATTACCAGTGAGGTGTTTTTATGATGTTAATTAGTGTCCTTTTACTTTGACTCATAGAACTCCCTTTAGCATTTCTTGTAAAGGACATCTGGTGGTAAGGAACTGCTTCAGCTTTTGTTTGTTCAGGATTGTCTTTAGCCCTTCCTCATTTCTGAAGGACAGTTTCAGTGGGCATAGAATTCTTGGTTGACAGTTATTTTCTTTTAATATTTTGAATATGTCACCCCATTCTCTCCTGGCCCGAATAGTTTCTGTTAAGAAATCTGCCAGTTATCTTATGGGAGTTCCCTTGTATGTAACTTCTCTTTTTTCTCTTGCTGTTGTTAAAATTCTTTCTTTGTCTTTGACTTTAGACAATTTAATCATAATATGTCTTGGTGTAGTCCTCCCTGTTCAGTTTCACTGTTTTTCATTCTGTTTTCAACTTTTCTTTTTTTTTCTTTTTCCTCCTCTGACTGGCTAATTTCCAATGTCCTATCATCCAGGTTGCTGATTCTTTCTTTTGCATGATCGAGTCTGCTTTTGAAACTCTATTGAATTCTTCAGTTCAGTTATTATATTTTTCAACCCTCGACTTTCTGAATTGTTTTTATTTTTTGATGGTTGCTCTTTTCTTGTCACATTTCTCATTTGTTCGTGCATTGTTTTTCT
Organism: Leucopleurus acutus; assembly: GCF_964270905.1. Classification (NCBI taxonomy): domain Eukaryota; kingdom Metazoa; phylum Chordata; class Mammalia; order Artiodactyla; family Delphinidae; genus Leucopleurus; species Leucopleurus acutus. The sequence continues at coordinate 59,848,797 of NC_139142.1, forward strand.
AATTTTGTTTAGTTGTCTGTCTGTGTTGTCTTGTAATTCACTAAACTCCCTTAATAGAATTATTCTGAATTCTTTGTTTGACACTTTATAGATCTCCATTTCTTTAAGGTCAGTTATTGGGGCTTTACTAGTTTTCTTTGGTGGTGTCATATTTACCTTATTTTTTTGATCTTTGATTCTTTTATTGGTATCTGCACTTTTGGGCAATGGGACTCCTCTTCCAGACTGTATAGGTTTGCTTTGGCAGATACAGTTCTTTACCAGTCAGCTCATTTTGGGTTTCTGGGTGTGTCTGCTGGTAATGTCTTTGGGCTGATGGGGTCTGCTATTATGGTCTGTTTTGGGGAGGTGTGTGTCACTGGCTGTGAACAGTTGGATAAGACTGCTGACTTGGTTTCCTACCCAAGTGAGGCCATAGAACAGGTTCCACGGTTCCCTAAATTCTCTGGTCAGACTTACTAGATGGTCAGGACTGGGTACTATATTCAGTAGTAGATGGGGTTATGAATTAATGTCTCTGCACTGGCAGGGCGGCAGGCCAAACCTATGGCCTCTATAGCTCACTGTTTGGGGGCCCAAATTAGGCCTGAGTGTGCACTGAATTCCCTGATCAGGTAAGTTTTGCTCTGCAGATGAGGGAAGCCATGGGCTGTGTTCTCTGTTCATTTCCCACTGTAAGCATGGCTATTGGATGGGCTACACAATTTCCTGTGTGCTCTGGTTAGGTTTGCTGCTTGGGCAGGCTGAAGGCTGTATTTAGCAATGAGCAGGACTACAAATTAGATTCTCTCCCTGGCATAGTAGGAGAAGCAGCTCTAAAACTGGTAAAACTTTTGTTTGTTGTCTTAAGTCAAGCTGACATGCACCCCAAGTCTTCTGGTTGAATAGGGCCACTGATTTTGCTCTGCAGACTGTTGGCTCTGTCTGTCATTCTCTTGGCTTGAGTGCCACTGGGCCACACAGCTTCTAGGAGTTGTTGCCAGTCCTTTTGGTCAGATGGGGCCTGAAGACACTCTCCACAGCAGATGGGGCTTTGTCTCAGCCTCCTTGCCTGGGTCAGAGGCAGGGGAGAGGGACCACTCCAGGAGATTCTCAATTTCCCGAACAGTCTCTCTGGTTAGAAAGGGCCAGGAGCTACCCTCAGCTTGGCTACGAATTAATCCCCCTGCTTGTGTGTAGTGCAGGAAACCTCCGTACCTGGTACTGGCTTTGCTCTGGGGGGAGTCGCCTCTCCCCGCCTGCCTCTTGGCTTGAGTGCTGCTGGAGCACACAGCTCCCAGGAGTTGTCACCAGTCCTCTGGTCAGATGGGGCTGGAAGGCACTGTCATAGTGGATAGAGCTGTGACTCAGTACTTTGCTTCGATGTGGGCAAACCAGGCTCTAGGGTCAACAAAACTCATTTGAGGATCTGAATCAGGCAGATCTGCACCCCACTGAGTTCCCTGGTCAGACTGCACCCCCAACTTGGTTCTGCAGATGAGCAAAGCCACTGGTTGGGATTACTATTTGGGTACTGCAGGTATGAACTCGATCTGCCAAGTTCTGTGTGTTGGTTGTTGCAAGCCCCTCTTCCCTTCTCTGTCACAATCAGACTCACAGTGTCTGAGCCCTGCAGATTCCCCTGAAACCCTCCATGGGGTGAGACCAGAGTAGGGGCTTCCAAAAAGTGACCCACAATGCTAGGGGAAGGTTATTGTTCCCCTTGGGTTCTGTTTGTCTACTGGAAGAACCAGAGGCTCAGTTGGTCCTGTGCTGTCTTGGGGGAGGAGTAACAGTGCAACCAACATGTAGCCAATTCTCTTACCCTTCTAGTGCAATCTGTCCTCGTCTATGAAGTGCAGGGGGTGCTTCAGCTTAACCCCCGTGTTTGAAGAGTCTCTCAGTAGTGTCTTGTTCTTGAATAGATGTTAGTTCTTTTTGTGAAGGGGAGTGAAGTCAGGAACACCTCATGTTGCAGTCTTGGTGATGTCACATCCTATGTTATTATTTTTTGAATTGAGATATAATTGACATATAATGTTGTGTAAGTTTAACATGTTGTACAGTGTATTGATTTGGTACATTTATATATTGCAATATGATTACCACTGTAGCATTAGCTAATACCTCCATCACATCACCTAATTATCATTTCATTTTGTGGTGAGAACATTTAAGATACAGTTTCCTAGCAACTTTGAAGTATATAATACAGTATTGTTGACTATAATCGCAATGCTGTGCATTAAATCTCCAGAACTTACTCATTTTCTAACTGCAAGTTTGTACCCTTTGACCACCATCTCCCCAATACCCCCATCTCCTAGCCCCTGGTAACCACTATCCTACTCTGTTTCTATGTGTTTGGCTTTTTCCACACATAAGTGAGATCATACAGTATTTGTCTTTTTCTGTCTGACATCTCACTAAGCATAATGCTCTCAAAACCCATCCATGTTGTCGCATGTAGACATTGCAGATTTATTAATTTCATAATCAGGAACAGATGATGACTATTATATATATTTTAAAAGTGGAAGTTCAGAAAGTTGAGACAAAGTAAAAATCAAGTACAAGAAGCATTGGGAAATGAGCAGAGTACACAAAATACATCCCATGAAGTAGTAGCTTTAACTAGTCCAATTAAAAGAATACCATAATATAACATTCATTGAGTTCTTTCTCCATGCTAAGACTGCTTTAAGTACTATGTAGGTGGAATTCATTTAGTTCTTCATATCACCCATGAGGAAGGTACTATTCTTTTTTTTTTTTTTGGAAGGTACTATTATCATAATTTTACGGGTGAGGAAACTGAGGTACAGAAAGGTTAAGTTATGCATTCAAGGTTATAGAGCTAGTAAGCAGCAGAGCTGGGCTATGAAGCAGTCTAGATCAGTCTAACCATTTTACTAGACTACCTTCTTACAGGATGAGCTCTACATGAGTCATGTAAGATAAAAGCAAATGAATTTCTTAGGATAGGCACAACAATTCTTGATGCTAAGACAAGAAATACATTCCTCCTGAGTGGCCTCATGAAAGTGACACTTCTCAATTTAATGATGAACATCCTCAACAATATCCTTATAGCAGACACACTGATAAGTTTCATAGAACTGCTTATTATAGTGCTCTCTCAATGTGAGTCTGTGGCCTTGCATTACAGCACAATTTATTAAAAGCCTTTATGTCCTAAAAGAGCCCATAAGTGGAGAGTGAACTGAATTGATTAATGGAGAAACACTGACACAACGTAAAATCTTTAAAATAATTCTCTTTTGTACTGAAACATCTTTAAAATAATTTAGAGGAATCAAAGAATGATTGGGGGCTTTGCCACAAACTTGAAACTCAAACAGGACTTCTGAAGGAGTAAGAAATCTCAAACACAAGAATAAGATCACAATTAGTAGGAAGGACTGTTTGTGTTGGGACAAAATGACCTGATAGTTATGCATATGCCTTGCTCTGCTGGATGCAAACTGCCCTGGGAAGGGTGTGGTCTAGGGAGAAGCAACTCTCTCCAGCTGAGGCCGATCCTGAAGGAGCTGACACCTGGAGGCTGTCTGCTGACTGTGTTTCCCACAACTGGGCATAAAGTCTTTCCTTAAAAGGGGATGTGGCACATATATACAATGGAATATTACTCAACCATAAAAAGAAACGAAATTGAGTTATTTATAGTGAGGTGGATGGACCTAGAGTCTGTCATACAGAGTGAAGTAAGTCAGAAAAAGAAGAACAAATACCGTATGCTAACACATATATATGGAATCTAAGGAAAAAAAAAAAGGTCATGAAGAACGTAGGAGTAAGACGGGAATGAAGACACAGACCTACTAGAGCATGGACTTGAGGATATGGGGAGGGGGAAGGATAAGCTGTGACAAGGTGAGAGAGTGGCATGGACATATATACACTACCAAACGTAAAATAGATAGCTAGTGGGAAGTAGCCGCATAACACAAGGAGATCAGCTAGGTGGTTTGTGACCACCTAGAGGGGTGGGATAGGGAGAGTGGGAGGGAGGGAGACGCAAGAGGGAAGAGTTATGGGAACATATGTATATGCATAACTGATTCACTTTGTTATAAAGCAGAAACTAACACACCATTGTAAAGCAATTATACTCCAATAAAGATGTTTAAAAAAAAAGGGGATGTGGGTAATACATCTCTGTCCCTATAAAAATATGATAAAGGATTCTCTGGACTATTTATAAGAGATAGTAGAACATTAGATTTTTGTGTAAGTTTCAAATCTGAGGTAGGAAGTGACCTTGAGAAATTTGGGCCTTACTATGCGTGTTGTATAACTGTAGCCAATAATAACCTATTACTTTAATCTCTTGACACATATGTTGGGAGTGGGTGGCTGTTCATACTGAATGAAGAATCCTGATTGTTGTGGGTATGTAACAGCATGTGGTCAGTCTAGTGGGATTAGTGGCTGTTTTAGTCTGCTCGGCTTCTGTAAAAAATACCATAGGTTGAGTGCCTTAAACAACAGAAACTTATTAGAATTCTAGAGGTTGAGAAGTCCAATAACAAGATGCTGGAGAGACAGTTTTCATTCTGAGGCTTCTTCTGTTGGCCTATGTGTAGCTGTGTTATCTTGCTGTGTGCTGAAGTGGTCTTTCCTCAAAACATGTGCATGGTGCATGGAGAAGGGGGGAGAGAGAGAGGCAGGGGAGGGAAGGGAAGGGAAGGGGAAAGAGAGAGAGAGAAAGAAAGAAAGAATATGAATGAGAATGAGGGATCCCTCCCTTCCTCTTCTTTTAAGGCTACCAGGTCTATTGAATTAGAGCCCCACCCTTATGATATCATTTAACCTTAATTATCTCCTAAATACAGTCCTATCTCCAAATATAGTCACACTGGAGGTTAGGGCTTTGACATATGAATGTTGGAGAGATACAATTCAATCCGTAACAGTTGGTAAGCAGTTGGGCAACAATGCTTACAGCAGAGGTAAGCAAACTGTAGCCCATGAGCCAAATCCAGCCAGTGGCCCATTTTTGTATGGCCCATGAGCAAAGAATGTTTTCTTATATTCCTAAATAATTATAAACAAACAAAAACTCAGAGAATATGTGACACACTATATGGGGCCCACAAAGCCTAAAATATTTACTCTTTGACCCTTTACAGAGAAAGTTTGCCAATACCTGGCTTAGAATCAGGATCAGACTTAGTTTCAGATAAATATTCTGAACCCAGTTTCTGTAGCTCAAAAAAAGAGGATTAGAAATTATGTTTATTACACTCCTTAGGAGGAAGGGATTAGTCTGCTTATCAGTTGGGGCAGGAGATATTTCTTAAATGGACAATCAGAGTGAGAGAACCAAGCCGGATGAGGCCTCTTGAGTTGGATTCCTAGTCACTTTGGGCTTTTTGTTCTCTCTGTTCTGGAGAATGATGGCACATGCACCTGGTCAACAATGGGTGAGCAACATGCAGCCTATTGTGAGTAGTGATGGAGATGCCTTGGGAGGGCTGGTTAGGGAGAGCACCTAAACCAAATTAGGTGCCCAGGATATTGGTAGTATGAGTGACAGGAATATCAAAGAATGATGGAAGTATAGATGATACTAGAGTAGATGGTCTAGGTGATGGTCTAGTTGGGTGACCACAGTGAAAGAAGGAGGTCATGTGATGAGAAACTTGATTGTATTGTGGCTGATAAATTTAGAAACCCAGATATATCTGAGTGCTTTGGGATGGTCTATTTTGGTGAAATTTTACTTTGTTCCTTTGAGGCAGTCAGAAGTTACTGGAAAATTATAGGCCATTCACATTCAAAGGGCTTTACTCTGTTGGCCTCAAATGGTCAGTGCAACCACCAGGTGGGATGTCTGGTCTCTAACATCTTGCTATCCTAGAATCAATAAGTAAATACTTGAAGGCTAATTGGGAGTCTCTAATGAAGAAAAAGAATAACAATCCAAATGATGGGATAAGATAATCTCTGACTTATTGTACAGTTGTAGGCTATGAAATCAAGGATAAATTCATCTGTAAATTCCAGGCACGCTCAACAGGGTTTAAGAAAGATATAATTTCAGATCTAGTATGTTTAAAATACATTCCTTTAAAAATTTCAATTATAGCTTCTGTTTTTCTTTAGGTTATTTTATTAAGGCAACCAAGAATTTGAGACCATGACTACAGCTCAGCTGAACAAGAACTTCAGTCCTGTAAAATGTTATTTGCTTCATGGTAGAATGCTGCTGATACTGTTTGAGTTTATATCAGCTTCACTGAACTTGTATAAGCAGAAAGGATCCTGCTGAAATCCCTGTTGCTTGACAACCCCATAAATGCATGCTGGGTATTGACTGTTCCTTTAGAAAGAACTCCTTAGTTGATCATTTGGTTCAGCGACCTGTGTTATAATTTTTTTTCTCTCCTCATGCCTTATTACCCAGTTAAAATACTTTTATTAGAACAGAGAACTGTGTACCTTTTGTTCTTGGGTTTTTACTCAGCAAGACTCACTATTTCCTCTTAGAGGAGATTTCACATTAAGGAAAATGAAAATGAGTATGACATTTTATTTTATTTAGTTCTTGGTTGATACTTTCTACCAACTGAGTTTCAAGGGCATTCACCCAAAACTTACGCATTTATACATTAGCTATGTGAAAGTGAAGGTGCCAGAAAAGAATCCAACATAAGCTTTCAAAATAGGGGAAAATTTACTGAATATTAAAGGTCATCTAGCTTCCTGAAGAGTTGTACAGAAAAGGTCAGCTCCTGTATGAAGCAGGGTGTAGAGGTGCATGAAGTTGTCCATGTTTCACCTTTAAATCCTCTACAAGGATGGCAGACAGTAGAAAATATTAAGGCAAAAAACAAAATAATATATGATGTCTTGAATGTTTTGCCAGAAGTGTAGACTTCTCTCTGCTTGTTGAGGATAATAGGACTGGAAGGAAAGCTTCTGTTACTGGGCTGTGGTCAACCATGGAGGGAGAGGATGATTCAGTGCTCACAACTGATGCTGTCATGCATCCTCTGTTGTTTTCTTAGAACTAAAAACAAGAGAATGGCAAGTTATGAGTTCTCAAACAAACAAAATCACAGGAGATTAAAGATTTATCATTAGCAGAGATACTTGCCCAGGGATTTAAAAAAAAGTATAATTCTAAAAGATTGTATCTTATGTTGGCTCAGATACATTTTTGGTTAATTTTTCTTTTTTATATAAGTAACTCTCAATTGTGTATGATAATGGGGTCAGGGGAAACATGGGAAACAAATCCAAAGACAGGAAATTCTCAGTTCTTAATGGAGCCCATGATCCTGTATCCTCCAGCATAAACATGTGACTCTGAGCTGCTGATAGCTGTGTCTCATTTCTTTTTTACTTCTTTGTCCATTCCCTGTTAGAGATAGTGGTGGATAATAAAATAGCCAGAAGAGTAGGGACAGAGGGCTAGATAATTAATCAGTTAACTGGGTAACCATTCCTTAAAATTTGATGATTCATTCTGCAGTGAAATACTGCATTTTAAATACTGACTATTCATTTTATAAATTATAAAGTAGTTTTAGATCCTAACCCAGTCTTTGTTTTCTAGAGCAACTTTGTACTTGGACAATACAAACTCTTAGTTTTACCCAAGGAGAGGCTATTGTCTCCAATCATATAATACATTTCATGAAAGTAGAGATTAATTTTAGATTGCTAAAGGAAAAAATCTAGTGCCACTTTCCCCATCCATTGGTGCAAAACAATATTTATTGAGGCATTTTCTGTGTACTAATGCATTACAGAAGAGTTAATGAATTTGAATGTCTACCATGATGGACCTGCAGAAGAGAACCTGCCAGACCCTGTGTGGGTTTTGCATTTAACAATAAAAAAGGAAGGAGTGATTATTATGTCTAAATCTTTGTGGAATTTAAATAATAAGGATTATTATCAATTATTAGTATTACTTCAAAGTTGGTTCTAGACTCTTCATCATGACCTTTAAGGTCCTTCAATATCTCATCCTTATTTTCCAGATCATGAGAACATATCTGCTACCACCTTCATTTGAGTTTTGTCAATTTTAGTTGAGATTCTGCTGGAAGGAAGTGACTTCTGGGGTTCCTGGTACTCAGAATATAGAATAGGGCACCAACTTAATGATTGTGTGTTCTTGACATAGGGGATTTGAAACTCCATGTTGAATGAAAAGAACTGCACTGAATGAACTTTGTTAGTAACTGCTCCTACCCATTTTGGTAGGATTACAATTATGGGTTCTGGGTCCTTTTGAGCTAGTGTCTCCAGGATTTGAATCTTGAATATACTAAACTGGATTTCTACTCTCTGATGAAATAGTTAATACAAACTAGAGTCAATTTACATGAGACTGTACACAGAGAATGTGTTGTTATTCTGTAAAAGAATCATACCTGCCTTAACATCAAAAGTATTTTCTCTAAATGTGGCTGTCATGATTTTGGAGTAAAGATTAAAAAATGGAAGTTAAATGGATATAATTTCTCAAATCTTTAAGCGTCAGCTGCCTCTACTGAGCCTACACTCCCATTTCAAGATATTGAGGCAGGGAATTCAACTGCCACAAACTCATAGTAATACTCCTTCAACATTTATAGTCCTTGGCACTTACTCCAAGTGCCAGTTAGGACATCTTAATTGGCATTATTTTGGTTTCCAGATTAAAGAGGAGGTAATTAGGAAATTTCCCCCAGACTTTTAATTTTTCTATCAGAAAACACATACAAAAGTGGAAAGAATAGTATAATGAACCCCCATGTACATCTTATCCAGTTAAAACAATATTAAACCCATGGTGATTTTGTCTCATCAAGTCCCCATCCTGAGTTATTTTGAAGAAAATCTCAGACATAAATTAATTTCATTTTGAAGCAATTCAGTATGTATATCTAAAGACCCCTTTCTCTTTTATATTAAAAGGAAGTGACAGGTTATAAGTTTTTAAATACAACCCAAGAAAATGTGTACCATTAACATATATTTTAACTTTTATTGTATAAATACACATTAGTGGGATTGCTAGTTTTATAGTTAGTGTATATGTAACTTTATAAGAAACTGACAAACTCTTTTTCAAGTGGATGTACCATTTTGCATTCCCACCAGCAAAGTTGAAGAGTTCCATTTTCTCCATATCTAGTTCAACACCTGGCGTGATCAGTCTTTTTAATTTTAGTCATTCTAGTGAGTGTGTAGTTTACATCTCATTGTAGATATAATTTGTCTTTCTCTAATGAATAATCATGTTTATATATAAACATGTCTTATATTCCACTTATATATCTACTTGGTAAAGTGTCTGCTAAAATCTTTTGCTAATTTTTATCAGAGTGTTTGATTCTTGTTGTTGAATTGGAATACTTAAAAAAAAAAAGAACATATTCTGGATACAGGCCCTTTATCAGAGGTAAGTTTTTTCCTCTTATTTATGTTTAAATTGAGGTATAGTTGACATATAACATTATGTTAGTCTCAAGTGTACAACATAATGATTCTATATTTGTATATATTTCAAGATGATCACAATAATTCTAGTTAATATCTGTCATCATACAGAGTTATAAATATTTTTCTCGTGATGAAAACTTTTAAGATATATTCTCTTAGCAACTTTCAGATATACAATACAGTATTATTAACTATCGTCACCATGCTGTACGTGACATCCTCATGACTTATTTTATAACTGGAAACTTGTACCTTTTGACCCCCTTCACCCATTTGCCCCCCCACCCTCACCTCTGGCAGCCACTGATTTGTTCTCTATGAGCCCAGCTTTTTTTTTAAAGAAGATGTTGGGGGTAGGAGTTTATTAATTTATTTATTTCTGCTGTGTTGGGTCTTCGTTTCTGTGCGAGGGCTTTCTCTAGTTGTGGCAACCGGGGGCCACTCTTCATCGTGGTGCGCGGGCCTCTCACTATCGTGGCCTCTCTTGTTGTGGAGCACAGGCTCCAGACGCGCAGGCTCAGTAGTTGTGGCTCACGGGCCTAGTTGCTCCACGGCATGTGTGATCCTCCCAGACCAGGGCTCGAACCCGTGTCCCCTGCATTAGCAGGAAGATTCTCAACCACTGTGCCACCAGGGAAGCCCGTAGCTTTTTTTTTTAATTCCACATATAAGTGATATCATGTAGTATTTGTCTTTCTCTGTCTTATTTCATTGAGCATAATGCCATTAAGGTCCATCCATGTTGTAATAAATTACAAGATTTCCTTTTTTCATGGCTGAATAATATCCCATTGTATATATATATACCACATTTTCTTTATCCGTTTAACTGTCAGTGGACACTTAGGCTATTTCCATGTCTTGGCTATTGTAAATAATGCTGCAGTGAACATGGGATGCATTATCTGTTTGAATTAGTGTTTTCATTTTCTTTGGACAAATACCCAGAAGTGGAATTGCTGAGTCATAGGATGGTTCTATTTTTAGTTTTCTGAGGAATCTTGATACTGTTTCCACAGTGGTTGCACCAATTTACATTCCCACTAAAAAGGTAGAAAAATAAGGGTTCCCTTTTCTCCACACCCTCACCAGCACTTGTTATTTCTTGTCTTTTTGATAATAGCCATTCTGACAGGTGTGAGGTGATATCTTATTGGGGTTTTGATCTGCACTTCCCTGATGATTAGTGATGTTGAACATCTTTTCTTGTAGCTGTTGGCCATCTATCTGTCTTCTTTGGAAAAATGTTCAGATGCTCTGCCCATTTTTAAACCAAATTGTTTGTTTTGCTATTTAATTGTTGCGTTCTTTATGTATTTTGAATATTAGCCCCAATCAGATATATGATTTCCAAATATTTTCTCCCTTTCAGTAGGTTGCCTTTTTACTTGTTGGTGGTTTTCTTTGCTGTGCAAAAACTTTTTAGTTTTGTATAGTCCTGCTTGTTTATTCCTACTTTTGTTGCCTTTGCTTTTAGTGTCAAATCCAAAAAAATCATTGCCAAGACCTATGCCAAGGAGCTTATTGTCTGTGTTTTCTTCTAAAAATTTTATGATTTCATGTCCTATGTCCAAGTCTTTAATCCATTTTGAGTTAATATTTGTTTATGGTGTAAGATACTGATCCAGTTTCATTCTTTTGCATGTGGCTGTCAGTTTTCCCTGCACCATTTATTTAAAAGACTGTCTTCTCTGATTGTATATCCTTGACTCCTTTGTCATAAATTTTGTGTGAGTTTATATGTGTGGGTTTATTTCTGGGCTGTCTGTTCTATTCCATTGATCTATGTGTCTGTCTTTATGCCACTATCATACTGTTTTATTTCTATAGCTTTGTAATATAGTTTGAAATCAAGGAGCATGGTACTTCTAGCCTTGTTCTTTCTCAAGATTGCTTTGGCTATTCAGGGTCTTCTGTGGTTCAACACAAATTTTAGGTTTGTTTGTTTTATTTCTGTGAAAAATACCATTGGTATTTTGATAGGGATTGGATTGCATCTGTAGATGGCTTTGTGTAGCATGGACATTTAAAAATATTATTTCTTTAACCCATGAGCATGGAATATTTTTCCATTTATTTGTGTCTTCTTCATTTTCTTTCATAATGTCTTATAGCTTTCAATGTATAGGTCTTTCACCTCCTTGGTTAAATTTATTCCTAGGTATTTTATTTTTCTTGATGAAATTGTAAGTGGGATTGTTTTCTTCATTTATCTTTCTGATAGTTTATTACTAAAAAAATGCAACAGATTTTTGTATATTGATTTTGTATTCTGCAACTTTAATGAATTTGTTTATTAGTTTTAATAGTTTTTTGGTGGTATCTTTAGGATTTTCTATATATATCACATCATCTGCAAACAATGACAGTTTTACTTCTTCCTTTCCATTTTGGATGCCTTTTATTTCTTTGTCTTGCATAATTGCTCTAGCTAGGACATCAAATACTATGTTGAATAAAATTTGTGAGAGTGGACATCCTTGTCTTGTTTCTGATCTTAGAGGAAAAGCTTTCAGCTTTTCATCATTGAGTATAATGTGGACTACAAGCTTGTCATATATAGCCTTTATTATGTTGTGATATGTTTCCTCTATACTCACTTTGTTGAGAGTTCTTATCATAAATGGATGCTGGATTTTTTCACATGTTTTTTCTGGATCTATTGAGATTTGATCCTTCATATTTTTAAGTGGTGTGTCATGTTGATTGCTTTGCAGATATTGAACCATCCTTGCATCCCTGGAATAAATCCCAATTGATCATGATGTACGATCCTTTTAATGTATTGTTGAATTTGGTTTGCTAATATTTTTTTGAGGAATTTTGCATCTATGTTTATTGGGGATATTGGCCTGTACTTTTTCTTCTTATGGCATCCTTGTCTGGTTTTGGTATCAGGGTAATTCTGGCCTCATAGAATGTATTTGGAAGTGTTTCCTCCTCTTGTATTTTTTTGGAAAAGTTTGATGTTAGTTTTTTTTAAATGTTTGGTAGACTTCTTCTGTGAAGCCGTCTGGTTCTGGATTTTTGTTTCTTGGAAGGTTTTTGATTACTGATTCAATCTCCTTACTAGTGTTGACCTGAAAAGATAGGTTACCAATTATTTTTCCAGCAAAGATTTTCTTTTTAAGGATCAGTAAAGAATTGCAATTAGGTGTCTGCAACCACGGTAAGCCACATTGCAAGTCTCTACATGGCAAGAGAAGGGGAACACTTTTATAAGAGAGAAATGGAGGTTGGGATAACTGTAGTAAACAGAGTCCATGGCTTTTCATTGTCTGAGTCCTTGCCAGGAAAGAAGAAAAGTCTTTTGCCTTCCTGGAGGGCTCTGCTGTCATCACAGGGTGCAAGAACTCTCCATTCAGGTCTCCCAACTCTACTTAATTGAGGTTTCTGTTAATTAATTTTTTACATTTCCCTCTCTTGATCAAGCTCTTTCTCTGAAAGCATTGCTGATCAAGAGTCAGGTCTTCTAGTTTTAGCAACTTTTCGTCCCTCAAGGTCAGGAGGACCTTTCTTGGGTGTAGGGTCTCATGTTGGAGGGAAAGTACACAGATTGGAAACCAATTAAAGTCACATTTAAGGAACAAGGAGGGTTAGGAGAGAGAACTCTCAGACACTTCTTATCTAAAGTCCATGTGTTATCATTGACATTAGAGAGCATCTAAAGTGTTTTTCCATCATCAAAGATTTGGTGACAGACTTCCCACAGACATGGTCTGGTTGTCTTGGGAAAGCTGTCTCATCAGATGTTGTCTGCTTCAATTCCAGGAAATCTTTACTTTCGGGTTACCAAAAGATATGCAGGTCCAGTCAGGGTTTGGTGCTTTCTCTTAGTATGTCACATTAATCCAGGAGTCTGTTCCTTGGAATTTGATGGCACAAGGTTTGGTTAGCGGTACTTAATAGGGTCCTTTCCAAAGAGTTTGAAGAGAGTTCTTCTGGGGGTGTTCTTCCAATATATGAATCTCTAGGTTGCAGGATGTGATGCTTAAGGTCTTTTTCTCCTGAGGGTGTACTGTCAAAATATGTTTATTTTTAGTAGAAGCAATTAGGCCTTTATAATATTGGAGTATCTCTCCTTTTATCAGCTGTGGGTCAAATGAAGCAAGAGCCAAGTGCATTGGGCATCCTGTGACTGTCTGAAAGGGTGAGAGTTTGTGAAATCCGAAGAGGTGGATCTGGGATTTAGAAGAACCAGTGGCAATGCTTTTGGCCAAGGTATTGGGAGTGCATCTACAAATTTTGCCAACTGAGTCTTAATGATGCTGTTAGTGTGTTCAGTCAAACCAGAGGATTGGAGATGGTAAGCACAGTGAAAGTGTTGTAAAACCGGGAAAAAGCACAGGCTTTTGAAGCACTTGGCCAGTAAGATGGGTTCCTAGATGACTATGAAGTTTGAGAGAAGTCCCCCAAGTAGGGATAATCTTTTCCAAAAGGACTTTAGCCACTGAGGAGGAAGTAGCCTGTCTGCAAAGGAAGACTTCAGTCCAGTGTGAAAACACACAGACCATGATAAAAACATATTTATATCCATTAGATGGAGAGAGTTGTGTGAAATCCATTTTCCAGACCTTGAATTATCTGTTAGGCAGTTTAAGATGTCTGTGAGCAGTAAGAGCAGGCTTCCCTGGACAAGTGGGACAAGTGAGGTAGGCACTTTCTGTGGCCTTTTTAATGTTTCCTCACCAATATTGATTCATGAAGGCTATAATTTTGTCAGTAGATCAATGATTTAATGCATGTATCGTGGTGAGGAGTGGGAAATTAAGTCTCTTGGACTTAATTTCTGGGTCCAAGGACTGGGTTGTTATTTAGTCCAAAACAGAGCTTTCCCTTTTTATCAAAAAAACAGTTGTTGAATTGTTTTATCTTTTGTTTTCCCATCTTGTTTTTCCTTTTCTGAGGCCAATTATTGGGCTAGTTTTTTTCTAAATTATCATTTTGGGAAATATTCCTTTGGACCATGACAGAAGTTTGGCTTCCATTGGTTCCTTTAAGGTCAGCATTTCTTACAGAAATGTCAGCAAGGTGATTTCCCTTAGCTTCCAGGGAGTCAAGTTTAGAATGCCCTGGAATCTTAATAATAGCTAAAGTGACAGGTAAAAGGATGCCATTCAATAATTTCTGAACACAGGGACCATTTTTAATTGTGTTTCCACTGGAAGTAAGGAAGCCACATTATTTCCACAGCATTTCAGAATCATGAGCAACTCCAAAAGCATATCTACTATCAATATTAATATTGACAATTTTGTCCTTGGCCAAAGTACAAGCCTTTGTAAGGGTGTATAATTCAGCTTGTTGGGCCAGAGTAGCCATAGGTAAAGATGCTGACTTGACAACATCAAAAGGAGTTGCAATAGCATACCCAGCACAGTATTTGCCATTGTCATCTTTAAATAAGAACCATCAGTGAACAATGAGAAGTCAGTGTTACACAGTGGAATTTCCTGTAGATCATTACGAGGAGGTGTCCATCAGCATTAAGCAGTCCTGAGGTATTTTGTTGGTGACAGAGGGGAGAAGAGTAACCAGGTTAAGGTTATTACAACATAAATGAGTTATGTGAGGATCATTTAACAAAGGGCGAGGCAGCTGACTGAGAAGTGTTGAGTGAGATGAGAATTCAGGAGGGCTTCTACTGCATGAGGTACAAAAATGGTTAAAGGGGATCCCACAATGATTTTCTTAGTCACCCTAACCAAAAGGGTAGTGGCTATAATGGCTCTAAGGAAAGGGGGTGTCCCTGTGCCACGGAACAGTTGCTGACTACAGTACCCTATGGGTCGATAGTGATCCGCGTGTTGGGGTGAGTACCCGAAAGACATTTGTTTCCCTTTCATATACAAAAAGGAAAAAGGGAATCTGATAATTGAGATGCCCAAGGACAGGTGGGTTCATCAAACTCTACTTTAAGGCCTTGGAAGCTTTCCTCCAGTTCTTCCCATAAAATTGGGTCAGGGTTGTTATTGCTGAGTAAAACTTATAGAGGTTTGGCCATAAGAGAGAAATTTGGAATCCACTTTTTGCAATAACCAATTAGCTGGAGGAACCCTTGCAGTTGGTTCTTAGTTTTGGGTTTTAGGAAACGTAGGACACTAGGAAGTTTATCTGATCTAGGTGTGGCCCTTGCTCTTATATCAGATGCCCTAAATATCAAACCTGGGTTTGGGCAAACTAGTTTTTCTTTGGTGACCTTTTGTCCCATTAAGGCATAAATCAACTACAGTAAAGAATTTACTTTCAGTGGGAACGGATGTTAACAATGTATGAGGGTTAGGAACAGCAAGGCTTCAAAGGATAACAATGTTGTTTATTGCTTGGAGGTCCTGGACAAACTGCCACCCTTGCCTCTTAGGTTTTCGCATGAGGCCTTGAGTCTTATAATCTTCTATCATGGGCTTTAGGCCTTGAAGGTCTTCTTATAGGTCATTTATTAATTCGTTGAAGAGGTTTTAAGGGGTCTACTTGAATTTTTTTTTTTTTTTTTTTTTTTGCGGTACGTGGGCCTCTCACTGCTGCGGCCTCTCCCGTTGCAGAGCACAGGCTCCGGACGCGCAGGCTCAGTGGCCATGGCTCATGGGCCCAGCCGCTCCGTGGCACGTGGGAACCTCCCGGACTGGGGCACAAACCCGCATCCTCCGTATCGGCAGGCAGACTCCCAACCACTGCGCCACCAGGGAAGCCTGGTCTACTTGAATTTTGATGGGAGGTGTGCTGTGAATTTTGCCAGCATCAGTTAGAGATTTTGCCCATAAGGAAAGTGGTAGCTGATTCAATAGGGACAAATGATCAGTGTTTCCAGAATCTGCTCTAGTAGAGATTTATTTGTTCAGAGATGGAAAAAATAAAAGATGTCAAAGGGTCATTTAATTCACCTGGTGGAATACTTTGATGACTACTATCAGTTTCTAGAATTATTTCCCTCTTTTGGGAGAAAAAAATTCTAGCATGATCCTTCTCTTTGAAGTCTTGGCCTAATAAATGGATAGGAGTGGATGGACTAAGGAGAAAAGAGTGTGT